>NC_045544.1:85017911-85329474 GCF_009769535.1 Thamnophis elegans | reverse complement strand
TAGGTAGGCAGAGGGATAGAGAGAGAAATAGAGATAGAGAGAAATACAGTAGATAGGTAGGGAGAGAGTGAGTAGGTAGGTTGGTAGGTATATATAGAGAGAAATAGAGAAAAATACAGTAGATAGGGAGAGAGAGAGTAGGTAGGTTGGTAGGTAGAAGGATAGAGAGAGAAATAGAGAGAGAAATACAGTAGGTAGGGAGAGAGAGAGAAATACAGTAGGTAGGAAGAGAAAAAGTAGGTAGGTTGGTAGGGAGAGGTATATATATAGAGAGAAATACAGTAGGTAGGTAGGGAGAGAGTGAGTAGGTAGGTAGGTATGTAGGTAGATAGAGGGAGACAGAGAGAAATACAGTAGGTAGGTAGAGAGACAGTGTGGGGGTGTGTGTAGGTAGGTAGATATAGGGATAGGGAGGCAAAAATGCTGTATTCAATGTATAAGATGCATTTTCCTTTTTTTGAGGAAAAAAGGTTCGTCTTATACTCCAAAAAATACGGTAAATTGTAGTGTTTATATATTGTCATAGAAATCTGTTATAGAGTAACACAAAGATAATCTTGAAAGAAAGTATGCAATAACTATGTTTCATTTTTATTTTATTTATTAAATCTTTATGATCCCCCCAACCAACACAAAGAGTACTCCAGGCAGAGTTATTGTTACTAAAACATTAATTTAGCACTGGAAAACAGGAACATATGATTGCTTCCGCTTCAGTCTCTGAGGGAAAGGGAAATGCTGACAGGTTTTAATATTGTTAGTATAGCTTATATTAATAAATTATGTACATATTAACAAAATATTTCTTATAATGTCTATATCCTGATCCAGTTTTCCTTAGAGTGCAGATTATTATGCAATTGGTGATTAGTTTTATTCCAATTTATTGTATGTCCAGAAAATATACTTGGGTAGAGAAGCTTAAAAGTTGTTGATTAGACCAAAGTGTTATCAGCATGTACCTTGCAGGGTAATTACAACTTGTATTTAATTTCAACTAAACCTTAAACACCTATAGAGTGTCTATTGAAACAGGCCAAAGATTCTAAGGCAATGGTAGATATGTTTTAACATTCTTGATGGATTTTATAATAAGGCCACCCAGCATTTTTAAAGACATATGTCCAATGGAATAAGATAATTTTAACTGTATTCTGAAAGCTCAGTAGGGGAAGTAGCCAATCTAGTAAGGTGGGAAGGGGGAAGACTGTGTATAACAGCTGAACCACAATTATAGGTGGGAGTCAAGATATGTAAGCCTTTTAAAATTATCAACAGCACTTTGAATTGCATTCAGAAACCAATTGGCAACCAATATTCAGTATGCATAGATGGCATGCAGCATAACAATAGATCAGGCTGAAACTGCAGGGATCTTGGCCCATAATAAGTATTTTAACAGCAAAAACCATAGGAAAATAATTGGAGGTAAGCCCACCCATAGCTTTACTTTGCTTTAGTCAATTGGCCTAGCAACTCTTTTTTCAGTAGAACTTAATATCAATATTATAACTTAACAAAGAAAGAAAATTATTTTGAGTCGATACGTATATAAAATTGATTTTCTTTATCCACTACTTTGCAGGCCTCAAATAAGAGGTGGAGGGAAGCAAATTTGGAATCAAGTAAAAAATGATGCCAGGCTTTGAGCGTTGCTCCTAAAATCTTTGTATTTCAGGGATGGTGACAATATTAAGCCATAATACAATTATAAAAGAGATAAGCAGCCTCAAAGTCTTAGTTCATATTTTGCATACCTATTGAACACATTTTCTCTCATTCACCCGCACTATTCACTCATGGGAATGCAAGGTCATTGGCTGAGTCCCAAGTTGTGCTGCTACATGTTGGGGCAAATTCTTTCCCAGCTGTTGGGTTAGTTGTTATTATGGCATTCTACAAATTGATCATCTGTGCATCCACTTGCTGCTGGTGTTTCAAGAATGCTACTGCCAGATGCTCAGCAGATAGTGTAGTTCTTTGGGAAACGGTGGCCATTCCTGAAATTCCTTTCTTTGAAGATAGTAGGAAACTTGCAAAATTGATGTTGATTTCATGGGATAAACCAACTAAGAATTGTGATCAGGTGAGCTACTTCTACTTTATTGTAAAGCAATATTGACAAAATCTTTCAACTGATTTCAATTCTCTCCCGTTTCATTTACAACACAGGAAAGTGGAAAAGGTCTCTTCTGAGTCTCTGGCACCACCCACTGTCCAGTTGTGACTGTGCTATCTTTTATCTAACTGCTGTCTTGGTTGCGTATCTTTGCCCAATCTCCCAAGGTCTTTCTCACATATCATTACATAGTCCAACAGGAAAAACATTACCAGTTCACTGGCAGACACATCGGATGGGACTAACAAGTTCAAAGTACCAAATGCAAGAGGGAATTAATTGAGGGATGCCTCACTTAAAAGATCCATCAATAGAAACTACATGTCCTCAAAGATTTAACTATAGAAAGGAGCAGTAGGAATTTCCCTAGCATGGATATTAGGAGTGAAGAAGCTGTGGTCTTGGATTTAATCATTGTCCAAATAAAGCTCCTAGCCAGAGTTTTTGAATTTGCCAGTCTATAAGTGTAAATACATGGTTGCCAGAGCTAAAAAGATTAAAAGCCAGATAGCAATTTCTTAAGCCAGTTTCATTTCCAATGAGTTTTTGCAGGAGAGATAAGCAGCCTTAAGCTTCTGTATGGAACAATCCTTTAACTTAATGTGATTGGTGAACCAAACCAAACCATCTTGTTCAACAAATTATTATTAACACAAATGATGAATTAGTTCAGTTTTTGAAGTCATTTTTTTTCATGAATAGTAAATGTTTCATTTACACTGTTGGAATACTTCTCTCAATTTTATGGAAGCTGTTAGAATTTTTTAATTAACAGCCATCCTCATCATGTGTGAAATTTATGTAGGCATTTCTGAGATTTGGATTAATTTGTTTAGAGTTCAGATGTTAATATTAACCCGTCATCATAGCAAGAGAGCAGTGAACCACGCTTCCTACCTGTGTTTTTATTAGAATGATCAAACCTGTCTTCAAAAATAATCTTTTGCTAATATGGTTCAAAATATTTATATGAATGTGAATATTTTTATCCTTCTACCAAGAATTTTTAAGTTGCTAATTAAAATTCTGGTATGATAGCTTTATTAAAAATACATCTTGAGCTTAGTTCTGCAAATTATTTGTACAATTTTTATCTGTTGATTACAAAATATTTACTGCAATGCAATTATTACTAAAAGTAGAGGATTTTTTTTTCAAGCTGGTAATACAGTAGATGGCATGTAATTAGTAGTTGCAAAATTGTATTCGTAATGGTGTTAAAATCTCTCAGGAATAATTTATTTGTATAAAAAAACTCATGTTTATGATAACTATTACAGTTATTAATGATTATTTTAAAGTAACAAGTATAAATTACATTTCAACTGAATCTGATAAATGATTCACGTGGTGGAATCTGGAACTGAAGTGAGTGGATAAGTTAGGAGTCTGACTAGCCTGGAATTGCTGGGGAAGCAAAGGAAAGCATATCCTCCCTAAAGTTTGTAGTATTTACCTAGTAGTTTCTCTAGTCAGTGTATGAATCTGGCAAGATTCCTGTTAATAGGCAAGTAGCAATAAACACACCATTCTGACTAGCGGGCTGAGTCATCCTTTTCCTTGCACCTGGCAGTTCAATAATATTTTATAACTGTAAAAAATAAGAGCTTTTCTTGGAAGTTTACAAACAAAATATAACAATAATTGTGAATTGCAGCTCTAGGCTGAAAGTTGCAATAATTGACCAAGATACTATGCATAACAGCATAAAATTCTTTAAAATGAATATAAGAAATTATTTATTTATCCAATAGAATCAAATGCCTCGAATTGATCTTAAATGATTTTTAAAATAATTTAAATTTACAATGTGGCTGTCCTTTAATTTTTGCATACAGGGAAAAAGTATTTAAGTGTATTTGTAAAAAAATATATTTTGCATAAATGGTTCCTGTTAATTTGCTATTTTTAAAATATTTTTGAGTTCATTCTTGTTGCTATGACAATTTCATTTTCATAAACACATTTTTGTGGTGCCTATGTCTGCTCCTTTCTGACATTCTGGAAATTATATAAAATTGAAGAAAACAAATGAGTAATTTTGATATTAAAGAGAGAATGCTATCAATTTTGATTAATTATATATTGATGCATTTTATTGGGGTAATTTTACATTGCTTTTTGACCCCAAAATACTCCTTCAAGGTAGCATACTGTTCAATACAGTGAATAGCTCAAATGCCAAAATCAAATGCCAATACTGTAAAATGAGTCCAAAATAGAATAATTTACACACAATACATTTTCCTAAAACTAAAAGCTAGGGAAAAAAATCTTCACAGTTCATCCAATACACAGAAAGAGATGGAATCAACTGCTACCTGGAATCAACTGATACATGAAACTTTCAATCAGTTTCATTGAAAATGTTCCCCACCTCCTATGCTACCAGTGTCTTGCACAAGTTTTTCATAAGAATGAGAAAAAGTGATTGGGCTCTTGTATCCAAGGTAGACTTGTAAGAAGCTGAGTCTGTTTAAAAAGAACTAACAATAGAGAAGCCAAGCAGGATCTTTTTATAGTTCTGCTAACACAGTGTCAATTTAGCAAGCTGCTAATAAACAGAGTGGAGAAGGGACATTTCAGATTTCAAATTAATTTGGGCAAGATATTGGTTAAATCAGCTGCTGTCAGAACTTCAAGATAGCCCAAACTGAGAAACCAAAACCATAAATACAAATACTACTTTTACTGTAGTTTCAGTTACAGAATCTTGTGCTTCTCCTTTCCTCTGTCTTTACGTTCAAAAGAATTAGGGAGGGTCAATTCTGAGATGCTTTATCCACCTCCACTTTTATACTCAGATTTATCTTATCAGATCATTGTCTAGGCTAGGGGTGTCAAACTCGCAGCATCATGTCATCATGTCATGTATTGTGAGTTTCCTCCTTCACTAAAATGGAGTGGGCGTGGCCAATGTGTGATGCATCTGGCACGTGGGGCCACGAGTTTAACACCCCTGATCTAGGCTGTGGCCCTCCCTCCTCTCTCTCAAGGTTATTCTGACAGTCCATTGTAATTGCACAGCTAAGAATTAAAAAGATAACAAATATCTGTGCCAAATATATAAATTGTGTCTTATTTGATTGGCTATTATATAAGCATGCACTGAAACAATAACATGAGCAATCATGCATGTGCATACATGCAGCATATCATCCCATCCTGCCCCAGAGACTGCTGGAAGCCATATTTTTACAGCTTTATATAAAAATCCAGAATAGGTATTATATGAACGTCAGGGCGAATACTGTACCACAGGAAAAGTGCAGCTGCTGAAAAGATACATCTCCTAATTTCCACAAAATGACAATGCTTTATAGCTGTGACCCGGAGTGAGCTAACTCTAGTAAATCTTACTGCCAGGGGAAAGTCAGTCCTATATGTATTCAAATTCTAAGCCATAAATTGCATCTGAAAGCCCACTAGTAATCAGTGCAGCTTGAGTTGAACTCAAGCTCATTTCTTTCCCCAAAAGCTTCACAGCCTCCAGGCATTAAGACAGGATCTCCATTGCATTCCCTGCCCAACCAGGGCTCAAGATCTAAAACTCAAGTACCATTTGCATATTGGTGATGCTTAACACTCATGCCAATGGGTGACCTCACCCACTTGCTTCATGTAGATGTTGAATTGGAGTACATAAGGAAAGTGTCACGCTCTGTGGAATTCTATATTGCAAAACTTTGCATTACATCACTCCCTATCAACACCAGCTGAAACCAGCTCCAGAAAGAGAATCACTATAGTACAGTGCTCCTTGCTCCTAACTCTCAACAAGGGTCTAGATTCTAGAAGGATGCTTTGATTTTATTTTTATCCTGCCTCCCTTTTTAGAACTGAATGCTTCTGAAATATCAAGCAGAACCAGGAATGTCATGACACCCCTATTCTGGTCCTGCCGAATAAGTACAACCGGAGCTAAATTCAGGCTGAAGGCTTTACCAAAACGGCTTCAAATAATCAGCTTCCTCCAGGCTGCACCTTATCTTTAATGTTGCACACAAAATGGAAAGTTGGAAATTGGTTCTAAATTATCCCACACTGTCAGTTCCAGTTCATGAGGATGGAATGTATCATTGTCTTATTCAATGCAGATGGGATAGTCCACTCAGTCCAGAATAAATGCATCACTGTTTCAGCCCAGCCATTTGTTACCACCTAGGAGGCCTTAACCAACTAGGAGGGGCAAGGGCTTAAGTTGACAACAGTAACATCCTCAAGGTCCTATGTCTGCTTTCTCACAGTCACGACTATAGAATATAGATCTACCTGACTATTGAATCTGAATGATTTTATCCATCAGATGTCTAATGTATTCATGATAGCAACTCTTATCATATATTCATCTTATCCTTTAATCTGCATGAGACTCTGGGTTGCTTTCAAAAGGGTCATTGGACACTGATAATCATAGTAAAATAATTATATGCTGCAATCCTCATTACTATATAGACTGTAATGTGGGCACAGTCATGTTTAAACGGACTTATTTTTCATCTTTCTCTAGTAGTAATCTAAGCATCTCTTCTGGCTACTCTATTTCCCTTGAGTCATTAGAAAACCAAGGGGCTCAATGTGATTAGCCACTGTTCATATGCAGTCTTATACAACACAACACTTCTCCATTTGTAGAAGCAACTACGGTTTCTGGTGAACTGTCCTCCAAAGACTCAGGAAAATTTCCAAATAACAATCTGAAAACCAGTTGGGTCCATCATGCATCTATTGCAGACCAATCTAAGAAGGTCCATCTTTCTTCAAGATGGAGGACATCAGAAAGTTTCCAAGGAACCAGTTTCAAAGAAACCAATTTCTGAACCATGGTCAGAAATTGATCTGACAATGACAAGACAAAGTTACAGTCCCATGCAATATTCAGAAGGCTGGGCTTATTATCTAGTTAAGAGTTTCTCAAATTGTGGTTTGCAGAATCTCTCTCATGTGCACCTCAACAATGTGACTCTGGACATTGTACAACAAAAATAAACATTTTTAAAAAGTAACCATATATCGTAAAAAGTAACCCAATATATAAATTGATGAATGAAAAAGGATAATAAAAACAACCAGAAGCCAGGTCTTAAGACACGTAATGAGGGGGCCTGTCAGATATTTACTCTTGATTAGGCATTCTGGATTGCTTTAAAAAACATTAATAAATTCCACATCCTAAGAAATGTTTACCCTCTGACCTAGGCAATATGGTAGCATTAAATATACCTCCTGGTAAACATTTACTATGAATGTAAGGATTTGGCTAGAAAAGAACAGATCAAGAGGCATCGTTGTTTTATATTGTCCCAGATTTCTGCCTCTAAAATCTCTGAAAAGGGGAGAAAAGATGGGCAATCAAGAGCAAAGATGCTTTTAAGTCATTAATTTATCCTTCCTCTCATTCACCTGTACAGGTGAGCCATATGATGTTGGAATGATTTCTTTTCTTTGGGTATAATGTCTTTGTGCTATGACAGGACTTCAAAAAGAGCTATGAAGTCTGTACACTGGGTAGAATAAGAGCAAAATATAAATGAAGGTACTGTGCACACATATTCACTCAGATAGCTGTTTAATGGATGGAAAAGCAATATTTTCCTGACAAGTTTGTTTTTAAAATCCTGGGTTTAAAGGCACAGTTGGGATTTGTTCCCTAGCAACATTGTACATCTAAGGCTTGTGAATGATTGCCAATATTATGAAAAGCTGCACAGAAGAGTGAAGCAATTGAGAATGTGGTGTTTGTGTGTGTGTGTGTGTGTGTGTGTGTGTGTGTGTGTGTGTGTGTTGAGAACAGTTAAATAAAAAGGTATTATGGTGAAAGAAATTGTCAAAGATTTTCTGGAGCGGAAAACATTTCTAAATAATGGTCAGGTACATTAAAACTTATGACTTGGATAAGAAATGATTATTTCATTGACAACTTATTTACACAACCACTTTTTCATAACCAAAAAAATAATATATTGTTGAAGCAATAGTGAATAATATACAGAATTGTACAGTTGTTGAAAATCTACAGAGAAATGAAGGTGGGCTATGTTACTAACTGCCAGTATTATGCAAAGAAAGCAGTTCCTTCTTAGGAATGTTCCTGACTTTCAGAAATGATTGTTGCAGGTGTTGAAGGATCTTGAGAATGGTTCCTGAAAGCAGAATATAATTTGAAGCAATAATGTTATTCTTTGTATAAGAGGTATAGAAGAGGAAACTTATATGCAGCTTGAAAAGGGTTTTAGTTTAGTTTCTTACTTCTACAGCTAAAGGGAATTAGATTCAGAGATCAAGTAAGGGAAAAGACTCTATATGAATTTTTTAAATATAAGTTTTAATCTTCCATTTTCAAATGCTGGAGATGATGCTTCTGGGAGTAGTTTCTTATGATGGTTTTTTGGGCTTGTTTCTATTTCATACATTTGACAAATTTGTCTAGTAAGATGAAAGGAAATATACGTACAGATAAAAAGCCAACTTTCTCAAGTGATTTTAAATTAGCCAACATATATTTTAAAAGCTGTATCTGCAGATTGAGAAAACAAGTGATGGGTTTCCCAAATTTGCATATATGTATGCTGTTATGTTATTCCCTTTCAGGCTTTATAAATCACAGAAGGAGTTAGAAATGGTAAGCTCAATAGTAATAGATAAGAATATAATGAGATAATAACTCTAGGTTTCACTATTTATGTAAAATTTACATTAGTTCATTTTTTCCTATATTAGTTTTCACATTTGGTTCTTAGAAAACAATTCTTAAATCTGACTTTGAAAGAACTACATTAAACAACACACTTTTAACATCCCTATGAAAATAAAGCATTATAAGTAGTTCTCGAAAATGCAGATTTAATGTTCTAGTGATTTGGCTGATAATTGTGGAAAATAAAAATTTCCCCTTCTTTTTGAGGGGAATAAAGATAATTCTTTACTATCTTTAATAAAGATAATAGAGGGAGAAAAATTAGGAAACATTATTGAATTGTAATTATCCCAAAGGCTTGAAATATGTACTGCTTAATTTTAGCAAGAAATGCCAATTTAGTGTCAGCTTTACTAAAAGCCCATGCTGGATTTGTGTGCTTTAAGTACTGTGGCAGATTCTGTCTGTACCCCCCTTCCCTGATTTGAATTGTGAGCCGCCCTGAGTCCCCTTTGGGGAAAAGGGCGGCATATAAATGTAATCAATCAATCAATCAATCAGATTCAGGTTGCCCTTGACTTACGACTACAATTCAGCCGAAAATTCCTGTTGCTAAGTAAAACATTTGTTAAATGAATTTTGCCCGATTTCTCTTGCCGTAGTTGTTAAATGAATCACTGCAGTTGTTAAGTTACTAACACAATTGTTAAGTAAATACAGCTTCCCCATTGACTTTGCTTGTCAGAAGTTGCAGAAGGTCATCTTGTGACCCCAAGATGCTGCAGCTCTCATAAACATGAGTCAGTTGCCAAGCATCTGAATTTTAATCACACGACCATGGGAATGCTGCTGTTGTAACTTTGAATGGTCCCTAAACTGTTGTAAATTGAGGACTACCTCTAATGCAAAAGTGGTATTCAACCAGTTCTGACAGGTTCTGGAGAACAGGAAGCGGAAATTTAGAGTAGTTCGGAGAACTGGAAAATAGGCTGGTCCCAACCCTGCTGCCTCCCAGATGATCTTCTTTTGTTGCCCTGAACAGGAGAAGGGAGCTGGAAAACAAGTTAGTGGGGTGAGGAGGTGTTGTGGCCCAGCAGGATCCAGTTGAGCTGCTGATGGACTCAGATAGTGAGGAACCATATGAGTCTGCCATGGAAGATGTGGAGGATCCTGTGCAGGGTTCAGACTCAGAGCTGGGACCAGAGAGGCCGGTTGGCCACCAGGAGGTGCCTGGGGCATGGAGCAGTGGGGAAGATCAAGGGCAGTTTGTCCCTGATGCTCGATTGAGACGGGCTGAGAAACGCAAGCAGCAACTCCGTAGGCAGTCTCATAGAAGATAATTACAGACAGGTGGTTGTGGATGGGCACCTCCCAAGAGGCTTTATAAGTGAGGCATTGGGAGGGGACATTTGCAGGAAACAACTGTTCGAACTAGTATTGAAAAAATCTGTATTCTAGCCATGTCATGTGGAATTATCTGTGTTACTTTCTTTGAACTTTCTGGGTTGCTGCCAACCTATTATCTTGAATGTGAGTTGCCTGGGCCCTCAGCCAAGGGATTTGTTATCGCGTTAATTAAATAGTGGCAAACAGCCAAGACTGCATTCTGGTTTATTCACAGGCCAGGGGGGGGGGGCGCGTCAGAACAGGGAGTGAATGGGGATTTTGCAGTAACTTTCCTCCAGGAGTGGGGAGGGAATAGGTATTTTGCAGTATCCTTCTCATGCCACACCCACAAAGCCACACCATGCCCACATAGCCACGCCCACAGAACCAGTAGTAAAAAAAAAATGAATCCCACCACTGCTCTAATGTCGCAGCCTTTGCAGAATAAGTATTAGCTGTTTATAACATGGAAAAAAGACAGGCTTCAGTTATGTTATGCACACACTTATCCGACGCAACCATAGGCTTAGAGATGATTGTTTGTAAGTAGGTTTTTAACCATCCTGTATTTATTTCTGGACATAAGGCAGGAATTCTGATGAAACAAAGAAGGTGTTTTAGTAAGATCTGACATTTATTTGAGGGATCCGTTCCAAGTTTGTGATTCTTAGTGAGTGGGGAGATAAAACCCCGTATATTTTCTGCAGCATTTTTAACCTCTGATCCCAAAGATTCAAAATAAAAATCATTGATGATTAGACAAGATTGAGATTTGACTTTACATGCATTCTGCCAAGGTACACAGAAAGAGAAAAACTTCAATATTACACCAAATGATTGCTTCATAAATACATCAATGCTCCATGTTAGGGTTTTTTAAAATCACTAATATTTTAATAATGATTGTAAATAATACATTACCAAATCCATACCTCACCCTCAGATCCATACCTCACCCTGGTATGCAATTGGTTCTTACCAGTTCAGGCGAACCGGTAGTGGTCGCTGCTGGAGGTTCCGCCCCCCCCTGCCTCAATGTAATACGCAACCTTTTGCGCAATCGAGCACGGTCACATTTGCAAACCAGTAGCGAAGGTAAGTGAATCCCACCACTGTTCACTGTACCCCACCCCATCTCAATATAAGCCAAAATAAAGACTAAAAGGTGGAAGTAAACAACATTCTTTTGTGTTTTCTTTGCATGACTGTTTTTTTATTAGGAAGTAAAGTGCAGGAGGCTCACCAGTCTGAGCTCCCACCCTGGATCTTAGTAAGCCTGTTTTATTATCTTGGGGCTTTGGAGACGCAGACTCCACATCACTCAGCCTTTTTAAAAGGAAAAAAATAGTAATTTAATATTCTGAATAATACAATTATCATTTAATAATGATAGCTCTGTTATAAGGATCCCTAATCTTGAATCCATGGACACATTTCAGTTGTTAAGAACTAGAATAGTTCTTACAAAATAGTTACTTTGACACATAAAGGTTCTCATCTATTGATTTGTTTAATAAAATGTGAAATGAAAGGGCCAGATGGACCAAGAAACATTTCAGTCATCGTAGAGGAGTAGTAATTCCATGTCTACAGCTTTCGAACTGTTCAATAATTTAGATATAATCTTCCAAGGGAAGCATACACTAAACTGGTTTTGCCCTGAACTCAGTCCAACTGAGATATGGTGTATTATTTCTTAGTTCTTATCTTCTTTTGAGAATCTAATTTGGATCATTTAAATCTGTTTTAGTCTCATGATAACAGGAGATGTTTTTTTATTTTAAGAATAATGTCAGCATTAAAAGTCAGTTACCTTTTTCATGATTGCATTCACTTGTCTTTTTTTTTTCTTGACTACATACTTCGACTATCAAATTATCTTGTTTGGCTGAGATTCTTACAAATTTTAATATTGTTAAAATTATATTTATAATTTTATAGTTATAAGAATTGGAAACTGCATATAATGTAGCCAATAGAACTACACTTGAATTATTCTGTGGTTCACATACAAAAATGTCCTTTTCTAATCAAGGAGTGAGAAAAAAACATACTACTGCATCTGTTGAAAAGTTAAAAATATTCAGTACTTAAATGCACTTTCACTGCTGGCCTATACTGGTTCTCTTGTAATTCTTCCAAATTATCGTTTCTATAGTTCATATAAACTGTTTCCTTTATATTTCCAATTGTTAACTGAGTTACTTCTACTATTCTACTATTGTTCCTTACCTTCCATTTTCACAATTTTTCTGAATCAATTTCAGTTCTGCATTCCTAAATATTTTAGTTCTGGTAATTAATCCCTTTTGATCTGCTAATTGTTATTCAATGATATTTGAATCTGGATAATTTTTTTTTCAATGTTCAAATATTTGCTTTAGGTATCTCTGCTTTGTTGTTTCTGATTTATAATAGCAGGCCATCTTGGCATGATTTTTATACCCGGTATGTTTTTGCCTTTTCTGTGGTTTTTGTTTTTCCAGTAATCCTACAGCTGTAGCTATAAAAAAAGCCTCACCAGACAAGCTTGAAAACTTTGGAGGTTACTTCTGGAGGGGGAAGTCGGGCAGCATCCCCCCCCCAGAGCTTCCCCGGGCACCTGCAGCCTCGGAGCCTCAGAGCCTGCAGCCTTGGAACAACTCCTGGCCCTCGCACAGTAAAGAAAAACTTTTCGTGAGTGTGAGTTGTTGTTAATTGCCTTGCACTCACTATAAATTTTTATTTACTGTACTGGGAGTTGCTGCAGACTCAAAGGCTGCAGGAACTCGGGGAGGGTGGAGAAATGCTGCCCAACTTCCCCCTCCAGAAGCAATCTTGGAAGTTGCTTCTGGAGAGGGCAATCTCGCTCCACCACCTGCCCACCTGCCACCCCCAAATTGCGCCCCACTGCAAGTGTCTCTCAGCCATTGTGTGCTGAGAAAAACCTTGCACAGTAAAGAAAAACTTCCCAAGAGAAGTTGTTAATTGCCTTGCACTCACAAGAAGTTTTTACTGTGCAAGGTTTTTCCCTGCACACAATGGCTGAGAGATGCGACAAAACTGGCAGACTCTGCCAGAAGGAGAAATGGGGGCAGGGGTAGGTAGGTAGAAATTTAATTTTTTCCCCTACCTTTTCCTCTGGGCATGGCTTGTTGGGGGGGGGTGTCATGTGACTGAGTGCGCGTGGGCATGACTGACATCATGTTGGCCACACCCACTCAGTCACATCCCCCACCACGTAGCCAGCTTACCAAACCAATAGTGAACATTTTTGAAACCCACCATTGGCCTGTTTGGGTGTGTGTTAACTTTGTGTGTATAAATTTAGCTTATCTTTCTGTGTATATGTGTGTAACAAGACATACCTCCATGAAGAAAGCAGTTGAGAATTGTTTTCCCAGAACATAAAGCTGTATGACCAAGCAATGGGTGAATAATTCAGTTGGAGGACAAGGTAATTATTGCCTAGATTGAATATGTCACAAGCTCTGCCAAATTATCTCAATCCCAACATAATTTTCTTAAGCATACATGAAGACAAATTATCCTGAATGTATTACACGAGCAGCTTAAGAATTCCATTCCTATAGGCGCTATAGCATTTTAGTATATAAAATAATATATTCTGGAACATTTATAATTAATTTTCTTACTAATCAAATTGTTTTGTTTATGCAGACGCTGAACAGTTTCCAGAAAGTTGAGCCAGCTATGTTTATAAATATGTACAGTACTCCAGGTGCTGCGTATAAAAAACCCCAAAGTGCTGACAACAATAATGATTTGTGCCTTTTATTTATGTTGAATTTTCTTAATCTTGTTAGAATGTTAGTGCAATGCTTTTAATACCGTTCCTGTTTTAGTATCAATAGATGGATTACTATAATTGAGCTGCATAATAAGTATATGTGTTATGAAGCTAATTTTGTTCCAAATATCCAAATATTCTTATTATATATTTACCCTCCAAATTCATACAATTGAAAATTAATACATTTACACAATGAAAATATACACTAATTTTGTAAAGCTTTTTCTCATATATTTTAGGAATGATATCAATTTATGATTTTCTATATACCGGTAAAATTCTATCTTTGTGCTTGTGCTTTGTGCTTTTATGTGTCTCTGGAGGTCTTCCAATGCCAGAAAAATGTAGTGGTTAAGTTGTGTGCTGAAGGTTGCCCAATTCTTTAATAGGCTAGAAACCAAATAAATAAATGAAATGTGTGTAATTAATAACAGAATAACAGAGTTGGAAGGGACCTTGGAGGTCTTCTAATCTAATCCAATCCTTTGCTCAAGCAGGAAACTCTATACCATTTCAGTCAAATGGTTGTCCAATCTCTTCTTAAAAACCTCCAGTGTTTGGTATGAAGATATTTCCTCATACCACTTATAAGGCCTTCCATAGGTTTTCAAAGCACTAGAGAAGACAAGATGGAATTTCACAGTATCAAATAGTATAAATCCTACAAAATAAGGCTCAAGTATTTTTATTACAAGGTTAAAGCTTTAAAAGGTGACTATCAGGGATGTGCTGTTAGACCCCTTGCAATTTGCCTACAAAGCGAATAGATCGGCAGATGATGCTGTTAATATATGACTCCGCACTATATCCTGCAACAACATGAATCTCCAAGGACCTATGCAAGAGTCCTTTTTGTAGACTTCAGCTCAGCATTCAATACCATCAATTCCAGATGTTCTTCTCACTAAACTGATAGAGTTACCTTATTTTTCGGAATATAAGACGCACCTTTTTTCCTCAAAAAAGAGGCTGAAAATCTGGGTGCGTCTTATACAGCGAATACAGTATTTTTTGCGTCCCAAAGCCCCACCCCTTCACCAAAATGGCTGTGCATACCCTTATGAAGGCTTTCAGAGAACTCCTGGGGGCTGGGGAGGGCAAAAATAAGCAAAAAAACAGGCCATTTTTTGTCCCCCCGGCCCCCAGCAACACTCTATAAGCCTCCATAAGGGTATGCATGCAACTGTTTTCGCAAAAAACGGGCCATTCTTCGCTCTGATAGCCCCCAAGGCTATTCATGTCTTTTATTTGAAAAAAAAAACGGGTTGTTTTTCGGAGGTTTGCAGAGTGCAAAAACTTTTTCTTTTCTTTTGGAAAGCTCTTTAACGGATGAGAATTACACTGATCAAGTGCTATGCCAGCAGAAACAAAGTCTTAAGGTTTGTCAGCGATTTCCTTCTCCAGCACATGGATACATACACCTGGAAACAAGTACCTACCTACCTACCTACTCTTTCTCCCTACCTACTGTATTTCTCTCTCTATCCCTCTATCTACCTACCTATCTACCTACTCTCTTCTCTCCCTACCTATCTCTATCCCTCTATCTATCTACCTACCTAACCTACTCTCTCTCTCTCTCCCTACCCATTTACTGTATTTCTCTCTCTTTCTATTTCTCTCTATCCCTCTACCTACTTACCTATCTGCCTACCTACACCCACACTCTCTCTACTTATCTACTGCATTTCTCTCTCTATCCCTCTACCTACCTACCTACCTACCTATCTACTTACCTACCTACTATCTCCCCCTACCTATCTACTGTATTTCTCTCTCTATCCCTCTATCTACCTACCTAACCTATCTCTCTTCCTATCTATCTACTGTATTTCTCTCTCTCTCTCTCTCTCTCTCTCTCTATCTATCTATCTATCTATCTATCTATCTATCTATTTCTCTCTCTATCCCTCTACCTACACACTCTCTCTCCTTACCTACCTACTGTATTTCTCTCTTTCTCTCTCTCTCTCTCCATTTACCTACCAACCTACCTACCTAGTACCTACCTACCTACCTACTCTCTCTCTCTACCTACCTACCTACCTACTGTATTTCTCTTTCTTTCTATCCCTCTATCTACCTACCTACTTTTTTAAAAATTTGCCTCTTCAAAACCTTGGTGCGTCTTATACTCCGGTGCATTTTATACTCCGAAAAATATGGTAGCTGTGCCTGATCACACTTGTAAGTGTATCATAAGCTTTCTAACAGATAGAAAGCAGCAAGTGAAGCTAGGCAAAATCACATAAGATATCTGTACAATTAGCACATCCCCGGACTGTGTGCTTTCTCCACTTTTCGTCTCTATATATACCAACAACTGCATCTCAAAGGAATCCCTTTGTTAAAGTACTGAAGTTTGCAGATGATACAATAGTAATTAGTCTCATTTGAGACAATGACGAATCTGCATACAAATGGGATATTTAACTACTGGCCCTGTGGTGAGGCTGGAACAATCTTGAACTGAACATACTCAAAACTGTAGAAATGATAGTAGCTTTTAGGAGAATCCCTCCAAATTATTATCTCTTACAATGCTAGACTACATAGAATCAACAGTAGAGATCTTCAAGTTTCTAGATTCTATAATATCTCAAGACTTAAAATGGACACCTAACATCAAAAATGTCATCAAAAAAGCACAACAAAGAATGTTGTTCCTGTGCTGACTCAGAAAGCTCAGACTGCCCAAGGAGCTGCTGATACAGATCTACAGAGGAATTATTGAGTCTGTCATTTGCACCTCTATAACTGCCTGGTTTGGCACTGCAACCAAACAAGACAGATACAGATTTCAGTGGATAGTTAGAACTGCGGAAGAAACAATTGCTTCCAGCCTGCCTTCCATTGAGGACCTGTATAGTGCACAAACCAGAAAGAGGGCTGTGAAAGTATCTACAGACCCCACACATCATGAACATAAACTGCTTCAACTTCTTTCCTATAGGGCATTGCACACTAAAACAACTAGACACAAGGATAATTTCCTTCCCTCCATTCCATCACTCTGCTAAACAAGTCATTTCCACAACACTGTCAAACTACCTAGTAGGGTTGTATTACTATTATCCTTTTCATCTTTCCTATTTCCTTCTCTTCTTATGACTAGAATTTCTTTGCTTGTATCGTATGATTTATATTGACTGTTTATTTAGTATCCTAGTATGATTTATGTTGATTGCTTAGTTAGTATCCTATGATTATCATTGAATGTTGTATTTTATGATTTATGATTATTGTATTTTGTGATTATGATCATGATTTATCATTTGTTGCTTAAAAGATTATGCACCAAAGACAAATTCCTTGTGTGTCCAATCACACTTGGCCAATAAAGATTTCTACTCTATTCTGTTCTGTTCTATGTTCCATGTTTTATGTTCTCTTCTCTTGTGGGTAATTGGTTAGTTCTCAGCTTACAACCATTTATTTAATGAGAGTTCGAAGTTACAATGCCACTAAAAAAGGTGACTGTCAGGTGTGCCTCCTTCAATAACCAAGAAAGAAAACTTCCAACTCAATTGTTTGTGGAATTAAAGATACTTTTACGGGTCATGAAAAGATAGCAGTGAAAGAAAAACAAGATCTGAGCCAAAAAGGTGCAAACATGTACATATCAAACGTTTACCCAGCACCCTCCCCCCAATCACCCCAACCCAATGGTCAATCTAAAGAGTCATGTGGAGTGCATCTTCAAAATCCTCATTCAGTTGCTATGCAGAGACGGTTGACCTTGACCAAGTCCAAACACAGGCCATCAGCAAGTTGGTGAGAACCAACTTCCCCTCTGATAACTCCTCCAGCACCATAAGTTTCCCATCCCAAATACCTAAAGCCCCCTCCTTCCCTGTTTCCATGGCAGCTGATAGCAAGCAAGCGAAGTAGAGGCTGACATTCGGACCTCCTTCAGAACAGACATCACCCCTGGGATGGAAATAAAAAACAAAAAACAACAACAATAATAACCAATAATATGCATTACAGTTAAGGTTTATTAGGATACTTAGAATAGAATTGTCGTAAATGTTTGGGAGCCCCTGACATTAGACTTGTTCACCCACTCAGCCTGGGAAGGGGAGAATCATCATTATGTAAAGCCACCATCCAGGCAGCCGCTTTGTTCTCCAATGCCATAGTAACAGCTCTCACTTTGGCATCCTCCAATGGGAAATCCTCTCCATATTGCTGCATGTAATTCCAAACCTGGACCAACACCCCCCAACTCTTTGGGATCTCCTCCATACTTCACTCCAAGGGGAGGGATTTTTGGAATTTGACACATGCGGAGCCCCACTCCCCCCTTGGAGGGGCTCGAATGGCTGCTACTGCTGTGCTGGGACTCCTCTGTCCTGACCAGATCCGGTGTCTGCCCCCAGGGCTGTCTCAGGGTTAGACAGGTCATCTTCTCAGCTCCCCCCCCCCCCCCCCGCTCAGCAAAGTCAATCTTTTTCTCAGTGCGGCTCTCACAGAAAAGCGCTTCTCTCACTCTTTTTGAAGAAGTTTCAAAGCATGGGTCATCATGAGGTCCTCTTGTTCAGCTTCCTGCCAGGCAGCCTCTGGTCACTGGCGTAGACTGGTAGTGACTCCGGCCAGTGTCTCCTCGGGATCACTCTTCTGCCCTACTCCCAATGACCATCTGGGCTGGACGGACCTTTCCTCCAAATCCAGTTCAGCCATCCATTCCATTTCCAAAGGAGGATCCAGTAGTCCCCATGTCTTCTTGGTCACTGCAGGGATTAGACAGCTTTTTTTTACTTTATATTCACTTCCCACGGACGTTTTGAGCTCCGGGATGAGTGCTTGGATCTTGCTTAATGTCAGGCATGCCTCCTTCAATAACAAAGAAAAAAAATGTTTGGAAATGTTTATTCCATTTGTATGCCGCCCTATTCCCGAGGGACTCAGGGCGGCTAACAAACAAGGTGGGGGGGGGGAATACAAACAACAGAACAAAAGACAAAACAAGTTAAAAACAAAGCAAGAGTCGCAACAATTCAAGTGGGGCTGGGAACTCATCAGCCCCAGGCCTGCCGGAACAGCCAGGTCTTAATGGCTTTGCGGAAAGCCTGAAGGTGGTGAGGGTCCGGATCTCCATGGGGAGATCGTTCCAGAGGGCCGGAGCAGCCACAGAGAAGGCCCTCCCGTGAGGGGTCGACAGTCGACATTGGCTAGCAGATGGTATTCTGAGGAGGCCTAATCTGTGGGATCTAATTGGTCGTAGGGAGGTAATTGGCAGGAGGTGGTCTCTCAAGTACCCAGGTCCAATACCATGTAGGGCTTTACTCCCAACTCCATTGTTTGTGATATTAAATATACTTTTACTGGTCATGAAAAGATAGTAGTGAAAGAAAAGCATGATCTGAGCCAAAAAGGTGCAAACATGTACATATCAAACATTTACCCAGCACCTTCCCCCCAATTACCCCAACCCATTGGCCAATCTGCAACTCTCTAAGGAGTCGTGTGGGTTGCATCTTCAAAATCCTCATTCAGTTGGTATGCAGAGACGGTTGACCTTGACCAAGTCCAAACACAGGCCATCAGTATGTGCAGAAGATGGTAAGAACCAACCTCCCCTCTGATAACTCCTCCAGCACCATAAGTTTCCCACCCCAAATACCTAAAGCCCCTCCCTCCCTGTTTCTATGGCAGCCGATAGCAAGCAAGCGAAGTAGAGGCTGACAGTGACAATCGGTCCTCATCGATTTCAACTGTTGCATTCCCACAGTCAACATGATCAAAAGTTGGGTTTTGGCAACTGCATGCATTTACAATAGTTGCAGTACCCAGTCATGTGATCGCCATTTGTGACCTTCCCAGCTGGCTTCCGACAAGCAAATATGAGAAGTTGTATTCACTTAACAGCCACATGATTCATTGAATAACTGCATTTAATAACTGCTAAACAACCATGGCTAAAAAGGTCGTAAAGTTGGCCACAACTGATTTAACAACCACTTTCCTTAGCAATGGAAATTGTGGGCTCAGCTGTGGTTGTAAGTCAAGGACTACCTGTATAGGAAGAATATCTCCTTTTACACCACCACCACCCCACCACATTCCATTTCTAATATCTTAGTTAATAACTAAGGATATGTATTTGCAAAAATAAACATTTTTAATTTTATAACTTTCTATGCTTTGATATTAATCCTGAAAAAGTTTTTTTCTTTTCCTATAACTTACCCTGTTTCTAAAATATTTATGTAAAACTTAAAGCCTTTGTCTGACTAATACAACTAGTTCGATAATGAAATGTCTGCAAGCGAACAATCAAGTTCAGAAAGCACCAAGAACTCCAAAATTCAACCCTGAGCTTCAAAATATTCTCTTCCACTAATAATGCAGCTGTATTGGAAGACTGGAATATTAATAATACTATGTTGTCAAGCATCCTTGCATATAAACGATGGGTTTAATGAGAAGCCCTCTTTCAAGTCCTTCTCTTTTCTGCAGCATTCTCTGAGAGATATCAGGGGAGGGGGACTGAGGTTGGGAGGTTTACCTAGCAATTCATTTGTACTTTATAATGTAAAATACTGCATTTTAATGCAACTAACAATTTATTATTTTTATCATTTATATATTTTAAAATTTCTGACATTATTCACAAATGAGGTTTTCATTGCTTTACTGTTAACACTTTTGATGTGCTTTTACCATTTATCAGCTTTTAAGCTTTTATTTAGCTATGATTAGAAAGGAAGTACATTTGCTACAGTGCAGAATCGATGTTGGTATTCTCTGAGCTTGCTTCTTTTTTGTAGCACAATTTGAAACTCATGGTGAGCATGACATGTCCATTTTGGAGGAAGGTGTCCTGTGGGTGTCTGTGTATTTTGCTTTTCATGGTGATGACTTTTGTTTTTCTTCACATTTCTCTTACTGTGCAGCTTTTCAGTAAGCTTTTTTCCTGCAAAAAGTAAACTAAGTGGGCAAAGTATTGGCTACAGTAGCTATTAGTGCCAAAGGGAGTCATGTTTTAACTGTCCCATTAAGAAAATAAGCAGTTGCCTTTGCTAATTAAGTGGAAAATCTTTCGGATCAGAGGAGAAGCAAATTGTACATTTCTACTACTTAACTCAATCCTATATTGAAATGGCCCTGGAATAATAATAATCTTGCAACTATTTGTTACACTGGCTTGAACCTCTGTGCAAGAGACAGAAAAAAAATATGTTTTAGACTTGTTAGGAAAGAGAAATGTTACTGGATGTGAATGCTGGATTATTTTAAAACAACTTTTAATTGACATCTGTATGTTTATGATAAAAGCAAAGAGGTTTGCATTGTTTTCACAAAATTTAAAGTATTTAAATAAATTAATCACAGAGCTGCAAGGAGTTTTTTTAAAAAAATACTGAGGCTATTCTGTGGTGTTCTTATATCAGAACATTTTTAGATTGTAGCAAAATCTATTGATGTGTCTGTGCCCTCAATAAATCAACCAGTCCAATCCCAACAGTGTGGCCAGATAGGTTAGCAATTCATTTCTGTCCATCTACGTTTAATCTGGTCCAGAAATAGCAGATTCAAAGGGACTTTGGATAGACTGCATTGCAAAGATATAGCTTGAAAGATAATTCCAGCATGAATGACAGCTGTTTGAATCTGAATGGAAATGCCATCACATTGTCATTAGAGAAAGCAGATGAAAAGCACATTGTCAGCTATGGCCTGATAATAATAATAATCTGATGCACTGAGTATCTCATGTTCTAATTAGGCCGAATTCCAATAGCTCACTGGGCACCACATATATTTTATTTTATCAGTAACCCTTTGATTCTAAGATAGTTGATATACCATGGTGAAAAGATGAAACCTTGGAGCCAGTATTGTGGAGTGAGCAGGTAAAAATTTTGGTTTATGCCTTTCCTCCCTGCATATTTAATTATTACTTCTGACAAGCAGAGAAATCAGTAGGATTTTTTCTAAATCATAAATTTCTGAGTTGGGATGATATGGTGACTTATTCTTTATAGGAAAGAAATAAAAAATGTATTAGCCAAGGAATATTGCCTTTGTCTTCCCATAATGTTTGGTGGAAATCACCCTAAACCGATCCTCTGGAATGAGAAAGAAAGTGAAAAGAATAAAAGAGAGGGGGATATATTTATAAAATTATTTTGCTGAAATGTCATGTGATAATTGAATCTCACAAGATTTCAGGATATTTGAATGAGATTGCACACAGGATCCTTCTGATAAGATTTATTTATTACTTATTTATTTGTAAAAATTATTGGTCACCCATCTTTGTTGTTGTTAGTTGCGAAGTTGTGTCTGACCCATCACAACCCCATGGACAACGTTCCTCCAGGCCTTCCTGTCCTCTACCATCCTCTGGAGTCCATTTAAGCTCACACCTACTGCTTCGGTGACTCCATCTGTCGTCCCCTTCTTCTTTTGTTCTCAATCTTTCCCAGCATTAGGCTCTTCTCCAGTGAGTCACCCATCTTACCCCAGGGTAACTCTGGGCGGCTTACAATCATAAAAAGATAAAAACTATACAAAAGCTAACAGACATAAATAAAATACTGTGAAGATCCAAATACTGTGGCCCAATTAAAAACGGGGGAAGGGCAGGAGCAGGATAGTCGGGGGAAGGGGGTGTCATGAGGTAGGATCTGTTCAGGGGTGGGTTGCTGCTGGCATTACTGCCGGTTAGGTGTGCATGCAATTTTGTGCATGCTTGCTTTGCTAGCGTGAGTGCGGATTTGACCATAAATGCAATAAAAATTACTCTGCACATGCTCAGAAGAAAAACAAGATAGCGGCACCTACGCCGTCAGAAGACGACAAATTTGGGTGTGTGGCAGGCCTGGGTTGCTGCCAGTTCCAGTGACCCAGGCCGCCAAACTACTAGTTTCGAGTTTCGAGTTTAATAAAATCTGTATGCCATTGGGACTCTGGGCGGCTCACAACAAGACAAAAGAAACATTTAAAATTTAAGAATAAAAAATACAATTAAAAGTCCACATCATCCATTCCACCTAAGCGGGGCTGGATATCAATCAACAGCCCCAGTCTTGACGGCTTTACGGAAGGCCGGGAGAGTGGTAAGGGTCCGAATCTCTACGGGTAGATCGTTCCACAGGGAACGATCTACCGGTTCGGCTGAATCGGTCTGAACAGGTAGGAACTCACCACTAGATCTGTTGTTAATTGATCATCTCCATTGTGATGCTCCTTCATTGGGGCGCCAAGTTAACTGGCAAAGCCAGATCTTTGGGCTCTTAGAGAAGGTTGGAAGGGTTGCAAAATGCTCCAAAGGGCAGGTGCAACAGCAGAGACGACTCTTCCCCTGGACCTGGCCAGACAGAATACCTGGGCCAATGGGGTCTGCAGCATGCCTACTCTGCTGGCAGAGGTGGGGCAGGCCAATCCCACTGGGATGAGCTAGCAATAGCACTTAGCACTTAGACTGGCTTCACAGTGCTTTACAGCCTTCTCTAAGCGATTTATAGAATCAACATATTGCCCCCAACGATCTGGACCCTCATTTTACTGATCTTGGGAGGATGGAAAGCTGAGTCCACTGCCAAATTGCAGGCAGCCAGCAGGCAGCAGAAGTGGCCTGTAGTACTGCATTCTAATCATTGTGCCACCTTGGCCTTTCTACTTGATGGTCCCTCAAGTAGTCTGCCTCCAGGCCACAATGGGCTTTAAAGGTGATTACCAACACCTTGAATTGCACTAGGAAGCAGACCAGCAGCCAAAGCAATTCATGGAGCAGTGGTGTTCCATGGGTCACCTTTGGGGCCCCAGGAATTGCTTGCACTAGCATACTCTGCACCAGCTGTAGTTTCCAAATGCTCTTCAAGAATAGATTGCAGAAACTGTGGAATTTGGAATCTCTCAAGATTTAACCTTTTAAAAATAAATGTTTGGAGAAAGGAACCCACACCATTTTATAAGATCACAGCTAACACCCACTTCCTGTAAAGGTTGCTGGTCTATGCCATCACAACAAGCACTGTGTTTAAATATCACCTGTCTACCACACTAAAACATACAGGGTTATTTCCTAATCCCTTGTACCATTATCTTCCACTTGCTCTTACTAGGATATTTTTGTTATAAGAAAAATATTGTCAAGAGTTCAGTATTATGGGAAAGAGAGGTTTAATTAGGTAATATCAATATTCTGGATTTTGAGTTTTTGTACGTGAAGCCTTTTGTAATGTGAAGCACACTACAAAAGAAGATAATACACAATTCTGAAAAGTATTTTAGAAAAAGTCCTTTGAGTCTAATATCCCCCAGGCAGTCTTTGTTATTCTCTCTGTTGTGTTATTCTATTCTCCAGTTTGATTCATGGTGTTTGAAATTTAAGTGGGATTGTGAGAAGACTGTTTGACATAAAGGGGAGCTCCAAAGAACTTGGTATTAATATCTGCTTTTTAAACAGGTATAATAATGATGTCAGAAGTACTGTGGATATGCTCTTGACTTGCTTTAATTTCCAAAATGTTTATTCCCCTAATCTGAAAAATAAAAGCCCAGGCAAGTTGTCTCTTAGTTTCTGTTCAGAATTTCTTTATTAGTTTAATTTTGACTGATCCTATTTAGAAAAAAATTGCTACATTTATATCAAAACTGCAAATACAGGTAGTCCTAAAATTTGCAACCATTCAATTAGGGATTGTTTGAAGTTACTGTGGCCTGAAGAAATGAATTATGACTGTTTTTCACACCCATGACTATTGGAGTCACATTATCAAAATTTGGATGCCTGACAACTGGGTCATGTTAATGACAGTTGCAGTGTCCCATGGTCATGTGATCATCTTTTGCAATTTTCTGACAAGCGAAGTCAATGGGGAAGCCGGATTCAATTAACAACCGTGTTACTAACTTAACAATTGCAATGATTCACTTAACTGTGGCAAAAAAACACCATAAAATGGGACAAAATTCACTTAACAACTGCCTTGCTTAGCAACAGAAAGATTGGGCTCAGCTGGGGTTATAAGTTAAGGACTACCTATACCTGTTTCAGTAACAACAATTGGAATCTATCATGTCTACTTCACATTTTTTCTTACTTTGTGTTTTTTTCCTTGGTTGCCTGTATTTTGAGCTATTGTTAGATCTTGTATTTTACCATAACTATTAGCAAATGAAAATACGTTATTGGTTTTTACTTTTAATTCCTTCGATGATGTTTTGATTGCCTTTGCCATGAAAATAGTTCATGTTGTTGATTTTTATTTACATATAGGATTAACAGAAGTAAGTCACCTTAGATTTCACACAAATTGGTTAGTATTATTGACAGACCAGCATTAGAAATCCAGAGTGAAAGTGTTCTTTTCATCCATGACTGCATAAGCTGGCCTTCTACATTTAAATCGTGTGCTGTATCCTTATGTTGAATAATCTTCAGTTAAATAAATGAAGCAAGATAGATGGATTCCAGTTAAAACAATGATGGGGGCACTATTGAAAGCCCTGAAGGACTAGGTCCAAATTTTGTCCAATGGACAAAATCTATATACTGTATATGGTTAACTTGATAGCATATCATCAATTTTATTCAAGATAAGGCCATTGCTTTAATGTGGGAAATCCTTTACTAAGTAGTGTTTTTTTTATTATTAATTTAGCTTATATGGCTGTCCATCTTGCCATAGTAATTGTAGGTCACTAACAGCATATAAATACACAATACCAAAAGTGTTAAAGCAGCAGCATATGAAGCCAAACTAAAAACCATTTTATAGTAAAATTATAACAACCATTACATAGACTCAGACTAACCACGTGACATCCATGCCCAGGAATACATTGGGATCTCCAAAGTCTTCCAAAAAGCCAATAGGATCATGCCCAATCTAATCTCGGGGGTTGTAATGTTCCATTTCATTATAGAAAATATATGTCAAAAAATTAAGATACACCTTTGCCTATTTAGATGTAATGTCTGCAGCAGAAATGTGTTACTGAGTCTGGAATTGTAAGTATTTCTTACATGTCAAAACTTATAGATGGGATAATAGCCCTGCTGTTTTTATTTCAAAGGATTTCTCAAAAGTTGTGACTTTCCGAGTAAACCAAGCTGTATTGTCAGCAATTTCGTATGTTGCTGGACTGTAATTCCGTAGTCCATATTTTTTTGTATTCTGATTCATATTGTGCTGGACTGCATTATTTGAATTGCGGGTGAAGAATTGTTGCTGAAATAGTTTTGCATGTAAGATTTTTCTGCACAACTGCTTAATTATGGAGGTAGGGCAAGCCTTATTGAAACCATACTTTCTGACCCTCCAAGCTTTGTATGTATGTATATGCATTTTTTTAAAAAGTAACTAAGGCAACTTTTATGAAAGGTAAGGGGCTAAGTACTCTTTGTCTCTCTCACTCAGAAATCTAGCACATTTGAAGAATAGTTTAAATATTTTAATATTGATTTGCAGGTTTTCTCTGTGTACTTTGTTTCTGTTGTCCAGATACAAACCTCCTTGTAGATCCAAGTCTATTCAGGTAATCCTCAACTGATGACCACAATTGAGTCCAAAATTTATGTTGCTAAGCAAGAAATTTGTTAAGTGAGTTTTGCCACATTTTACAACTTTTCTTGCCACATTTGTTAAATGAATCATTACAGTTGTTAAATTAGTAACACAGTTAAGTTAGGTGAATCTGGTTTCCCCATTGACTTTGCTTGTCAGAAGGCTGCAAAAGGTAATCATATGACCCTGGGACACTACAACCGTCATAAATGTGAGTCAGTTGACAAGTATCTGAATATAAATCACATGACCATAGGAATGCTACAATAGTCATTAATCTGAAAAATAATCATAAGTCACTTTTTTCAGTGCTGTTGTAACTTTGAACAATCACTAAGTAAATTGCTGTAAGTCAAGGATTACCGGTACCTGTATGCTTCTAGGTCCAACGTGTCTCTTCTACTACAATATCCACTTAGGAAGGAGGATACCAGAGAACAACTCAGGGATTTCTATTTCATTATATAAAAGCAGAAATCTAAGTTTCTTTTTGCAACCCCACTTGCTTATTGATAAATTTGCCTAAATGGCCTTTCAGCTTCAACGGACCTTGGAGGAAGCTAGCTATCTTGACCCCTTCCAGTCCGGCTTCAGACCTGGTTACAGCACAGAAACCGCTTTGGTCGCATTGACCGATGATCTCTGGAGGGCCAGAGATGGAGGCTATGCGTCCATCCTGGTTCTCCTTGACCTCTCAGCGGCTTTCGATACCATCGACCATGGTATCCTTCTGCGACGACTGCGGGAGGTGGGAGTGGGAGGCACTGTTCTGCGGTGGTTCTCCTCCTACCTCTTGGACAGGTCGCAGTCGGTGTTAGTCGGGGGGCAGAGATCGTCCCTGAGGCCCCTAACATGTGGGGTACCCCAGGGTTCGGTCCTATCACCCCTACTATTTAACATATACATGAAACCGCTGGGCGAGATCATTCGGAGGCACGGTATAAAATACCATCAATATGCGGACGATACACAATTGTATCTGTCCGCCCCGTGCCAACTCAATGAAGCGGTGGACGTGATGAACCAGGGGCTGGAGGCCGTTAAGAACTGGATGAGTGTTAACAAACTGGTACTCAACCCGGATAAGACCGAGTGGCTGTTGTGTTTCCCCCCCAATAATTTGGCTAATATACCAACACTTAGGCTGGGGGGTCAAATTCTATACCCCTCAGATAGGGTCCGCAACTTAGGAGTCCTCCTGGATTCACAGCTGACTCTTGATCACCAGCTGTCGGCTGTGACCAGGGGGGCATTTGCCCAGGTTCGCCTGGTCCGTCAGTTGCGGCCCTATTTAGATCGGGGGGCTCTCACAACAGTCGCTCGAGCCCTTGTGATCTCTAGACTGGAATACTGCAATGGGCTCTACATGGGGTTGCCCCTGAAGTGCATCCGGCGACTACAGCTAGTCCAAAATGCAGCCGCGCGAGTGATAGTGGGCGCACCGCGGTTCGCCCACGTTACACCTGTCCTCCGCGAGCTGCACTGGCTGCCTGTTGGTCTCCGGGTGCGCTTCAGGATACTGATGACCATCTTTAAAGCACTCCATGGTAGTGGATCTGGGTACTTGAGAGACCGCCTTCTGCCGATTACCTCCCTAAATCGACCAATTAGATCGCACAGACTGGGCCTCCTCCGAATTCCATCTGCCAGTCAATGCCGACTGGCGACCACACGGAGGAGAGCCTTTTCTGTTGCTGCCCCGACCCTATGGAACGAGCTCCCCATGGAGATCCGCACCCTCACCACTATCCAGACCTTCCGCGCAGCCCTCAAGATCTGGCTCTCCCAGCAGGCCTGGGGATAGGCTCCTAATTACCCGCCCGAGTGTTTGTTTGATTGCTGAATGAAAGTTGGGTTTTATTATTTTTCTGTTGTTCACATATTGTTTTGTTTTGACCTTGCACTTCCCCTCCCCTGTGGTTGTAAGCCGCCCTGAGTCCCCTCAGGGAAAAGGGCGGCATATAAATCCCAATAAATACCTAAATACCTAAATTGTGCCTGTATAGACTCATGTATCATTAAAGGTCTTGTAGTGGTTGGGTCTGCATTAAATCTAATGTAACTACAGGCAGAGCATACAGAAAAATCACTGTCGTTATTTTACACCTGCCAGCCTCAGAAGAATGCAGATCGAGACTAGTGGCATACAGTACTGTTTTTGTCTATGGTATATTTAGCGTCTCATCTGAAAGTAAGACTCCCTTTTTCCCTTTCAGCTCAGTTAGGAAAGAATGTATGTTTTCTTTGGCTTTCTTCCTTGCCTGTTTACAAGAGAAAAAAAAACCCAAACAAACTTGATTTCAATGCAAAATTAATCAGAAATGTTCATACAGTAATTTCTTAGAATTAGCAAGTAAAATAAAAACAGTAAGTTTTAACACAAAGTGTGAATTTTGGTTTTCTGTGAGACAGATTTCTTCCTGTTAAAAGTTGTCTAATTTTAAAAGTGTGTGTGTGTGTGTGTGTGTGTGTTTGGCATGGATAAATACATTCAGCTACTGTCTGTATAAGGTCTTAGTCATCCTAATTTGTATCTCTGTTGGAGAAGTGTGGGAATGAACATTTGGAACAGTAAAATAACCCAGCATAGTATCAAGCAAATGCAGAGATACTGAGCCAAAATGCACAGATCAGGCTTACTGCCAACGCTTGAATCATCCAGCCACAATACCACTATATTAGTAATTAGGTACTTTGTTTTGTGTTTCATTGACCTCTTTATTCTTTTAAAGGTATAATTTCTTTATTTGCAAAGCAATGCACTGGCTAATTAGAAGTCTGAGACAATAGTGAGATTTTAATCTGTTTTTATTTTTCAATCCCTTTTATTACTACTTTTTTGCTCATGGAATAAATAGCTATTTCCTTATAAGGTTAGGAATGATGTAGTTTACTTTAGAACTTAATTTCTTGTCCTTTTAACAAAGCCTCCCCATGACTTGTTACATTATCCTCAGCAGTTTGTGGGCTGAGATCCATGTAACTTGGAGGGAGGAGAACATTAAGAACAATGACACTTAGTGGGTAGACAAGTTTAGGAGCTTTTTTTTAAGGCTTTTAATTGTATCAAGACTTTTTAAAGGATTTTTCCTCCTTCAAAAGGAGGAAAAGCAAACTGTCAATGTTTGACATTCTCTGGTTCTGGGGTTCCTTAGAAATTATGGGTAGAATAAATCTATTCATTTTCTAGTTTTTGAAATTTGGATTTTGATTTTCATGTTTTGATGTACTTATCCCATTATAGAGGCAGATTAATCTGTACCTGTTTTGGATTTCTTTTGCCATTTTTATTCAATTATGGAACATGGAGAAGTTGTCAAACCAGAAGTTTCCCTGGTAACTCTAGTTTTACATATTGAATTTCAAAATAGTGTATTTATACATAGTTTTATTAAGAATATTGATTATAATAGTAAAATCTAATAATTTCTCTTTATATATTTTTACTATTTCTTTCAGTTTCTTTAAGCTGCTTATAAATAGTTTTTCTTTTGTCCAAAGCTTAAAATAAACTCATTGTCAGCCTCTGCTTTGCTGCTGCTTCGGCTGCCATTGAAATGGGGAGGGAGGGCATGGTATTTGGGAGGGGACTGATTGTTGTGCTGGAGGAAGATTCTGGAGTTTCAATTGCCCATCTTACTGCGCATGCGGAGGAGGTTTCCCGCCAAGGCCAACGGCACCGACATTCCATCTTGGTGATGCCTTTCGAAGTTATCTCGCACCTGACACTTGGGAGAATTATGATTGGACTGTGCATGGGATGCCAAGGGGTGGGGAATGGGATATACAACATATCATTCGCTTTCGCGCCTAAATAATCAGACTTCGCTTTGCTACACTTCTGTTCATTTATAATTAGTAAAAGTACACTTGATTTCTATCAATGGAGTCTTGTGGTTTTCTTCCCTGATTATCCAATGAAGAAGTGCTGACCCTCATCAATGAAGATATTTGAACTTTTTTTATTATGAGGGTCCCTAACAGCTTTAAAGTTAATAGGAAACTATTTAATCACCAAAGTGATTAAAAAGTAAGGTTTGCAATCTTAGTGTCCTTGAAAAGGCTCCTCTGCAGTTGTGAGCAATCCTTTGTCTCCCAGTGCTCCAATTCATAGAAAATCTCTGTCCTGTGATTGGCTTGTGAGGAGCTATCATCCAGAGTTTGTGTGATTGATCTCCCATCCTGTCCTTATATTGAGAGGTTTCAAGGAACTTACAGTTGTCTTTTCTTTGTCATTTGTCCCCCATGAGTCAAAGTGGTACCTGAATGATCAAGTAAATTTTGAGTTAAATTCTAAATCAAAAGTTCAAAAAGTTTAATTCTCAACTGCCACATTTTACCCATATTTAATTAATGCTTCAGTAGAAAATTATTTTGCAAAATAATACTACAAACTTGCCTACAGTTTTTTAAAAAAAGAATAATGCTGGTTCATAAGCATTTTTAGCACAAATAAGGGAATGACATCTATTCTTTCCACATTATGGAATTGTAAACTGGCCCACCAATGGCAAGATGTTTTAATTCACTAATCAACCATAGTAGTAACACTAAGTAATATGAGTATACAATACAGCAAATTACTCTATGAAATGCCATAACCTGCTACCTGTGGAATCACCTAGACTTCCTTTTTACAATGTGATTTTGTCTTATTTTCTGCATTGACGTTGCCTATTATAATCATTGTTGTTTATTTTATGTTAACCTTCTATGTTAACCTTCAGAATTTGCTACATCTAAATAAGAGACAATTCTGGTGTGGTTAAAAAAATGAGACTTGTACAATATTTGGTTGACCACATGCTCTATTTTAATTGTTTTACTTGCTTCAGAAGAATTCATTGTACAAAGCAAACAGGACTTCTCTTTTAGAGTGGTACATTTCCTTCTTTGGCTTTAGTAGCTACTGATTCAATACAATAATACAATAATGGCAGTGCAGAAAATAAGACAAATTGATTCAATAGGAAAATAAGGACCCAGAAAAGTTTTGCATTGCAGGACTCTCCTATCTTCTTCTGTACCCCACATTTTCAACATTAAGTTCCTTTTCTGGGTCTTAGCAGCTCTATCCCATTCCTGCTGCTCCCTGCTTTGCTTCTGAACTGATTCTGGACATCCATGGTCTTTGGGAGATATGTAATGCAAAGGTAGAAAGGTGGTTTTTACACACTTGGGTGATAAACAAGATAATACTTAAATAGTAATGCCTAAACTCTTGCCTACTCTCCACATTAGTATCCACAAAACCTATTTGTCTGAGGAAATGGACTCTGAATTTTCAGAAATGAATCAAAAGAAAATAAAACTGAAATCTGGTGTGCTCTATTAAATAAGCAAACAAATCTATAGCTCAACTTATAGCCTAACAGCACGTATATTCCAGGACTGTTATTGAATTTAATTAGCACCTCTATAACAATATTAATGATTATGTGGGCTGATCTGTGGAAATGGTGATTGTGATTTGCTATGTAGGAGGAGTAGGCTAAAATTTAGTGGATTTATTCCTTTCCTATTCTGGGATCTTATAATAAGCTTTTTCTAAGCAGTAAATAATATGCTTTTTAATATATTAAAATGCTGCAAAATGTTTTCAAATGTGGTAGATATTTTTATTTATTTATGTATGCCTCTTGAAACAAATGCAGATCATTTCTGAAGCTGTGCCTGCCAGTTATTCTATTGCTCTTATATGATGGTGTTTCATGTGATATGTGTGACCTTTGTTTTCTTCTGAGTTTTTAATGCTGATCTTCCTTCCTACAGGGACATTTGTATCAGCTTTCACAGTCTTGTGTGGAGCCCGGACAGATCTCCCTGACAGACACATTTGTTGTGTGTTCTGGTTGAATATTGCAGCAGCTCTGATTCAGATTCTCACAGCAATTGTGATGGTTGGCTGGATTATGAGTATATTTTGGGGGATGGACATGGTCATTCTTGCCAGTAAGTTTTTGTTCATTTTTGTTTGTTACTTTAATTATTAAGAATTAAAGTGAGCTTGTGGGAAGGGGGATAGAAGTGGGTCCTAGTTAAATCAAATAATTCTCTAGCAGCTGAAAACTCTTTTTTGTGTGAGTTGATGACTTGATGGAATCTGTTTGCAGAAACAAGCTGAAGAAAAAAAATGCTTCTCTTTTTCCCTAATATTTCTTTGAACAAAAACAAAATTAGGATTTAGAGAACAGCTTTTGTCATGGAGTGACCTCTAAAACACTGTCCTTGATATTCTACTGGTATTATATTTGTCCTCTATACTAGTCAAGCAGTTGGCTCCCGGTAACCATAAATGGTGCAAAAGGCAATCACAATTTATCGATTTTTTTAAAAATAATCAGTTTGGCCATCTCAATTACCAAAGGAATTCTAGGCAGTATGCAGCAATATAATAAAAACAGATTAAAACAAACATAGCAAACCTAACAAAAAACAACGTACCAGTAGAGCTTCTCATTAGGGAAATGTTAATATAATTATATGGCTAAGAAATATCATAAACTGGGTCACAAAGGAGCCTATCCTTCAAAAGGCAAGGTCTTCAAGGCTTTCCTAAAGGCAACTGAGTCCCATGTAATGCTCTTTCAGAGGGCAGTGGGTCTCCGGGATCCCATAACATAACACTCCCTTCATCTATGGGATATGGAGCATGCTTACTCTACAATATTTACTAAACAAGCAAACCATAGAGAGAAAAAGATACTCATGTAGGTATCAATTCATGAAGGTGCCAACTAGCATATTGAATTGCAACTGGAAGCCAACTGGTAAGCAGTGCAGCTTGTGAAGTAGAGGTGTCACGTGGGTGAAATGGTATGCATCTGCAGCTACTCATACTGCTTCATTCCAACTGCAGCTTCCAGGAGTAACCCCAGCTAGAGCACGTTGTAGTAATACAAACAAATAAAAATATCTAAAACTTGAAAGACTATGAGAAAGGCCTTCCAAATCAGAAAAGAGTATAATTGGCTAATCACATGTATTTGTGCAGAGAGCTCTCTTGGCCATAGCTGCCACTAACCCCCCAAATTCTGCCTGGGTTACTGCAGTGCAATTGAGAACTAATATTGGAAAATCTCTAAAACAGAAGGTCCTTGCATCTTCAACCATTCAGTGTTGCTAGGCTTGTGAAGAAAACTCATCAATGCTGAGAATGAAAACAAGGTATTTCAAAACATAACTAATGAAGAGCAGATGGTTGTTTCGATGTCAGGCTTATCTGGGGGAAAAAGGTGGTCAGTGCTTCAGTCTCACAATCTGGGGGAAAAGATTCAATAATTCAGTGATTCCACCTTGTGTGGAATCTCACTCGTGTTCTCCAGAATCCACTTTTCAGTCTTACCAAGTAAACCAGACAAAAAACACAACCAAATGAACTAATTCTACTTTATTATGAAGCTACAGCAATAGAATCTTGCAAATCTGAAAAAACAGTTTTCCTGCTCTTACCTTTTACAACTATAGAACACGGGGAAGATTCTTTCTGAGCGTCTTGCTTCACCTTGCTATACAGCTGCAGCCTATGCGCTTTCTTATCTGGTCATTCCTTGCATTGTATTTCTTTGCCCTGCATCCCAAGTTCATTTCCACATACCATTTCATTACCTGCAACTTCTGGTAACCCACCTGAGCCCTCTGCCAGCTCTCCTGCAGCCCTGCTATCCTGCCCACATAACATAGTGTCTGCCTGTGGCACCTGCACAGCATCCTCTCACCAGCAACCCCCTCCTCTGCTTCTTGCCTGGGACTCTCTTGTTTCCATTTAATGACCTTCTGGGTTTGGTGTTGCTAAGTGATCTGTTCACATGTTATTGTACTTTAAAACCATATCATTTAACAATGGCAGTCCCAGTCCCAATTGCTGTTGTAATTTGAGGATTATTTGTAGGACAGTCCCTTCCATTCCCAACTCTCAGATCCACTCCGGAAGAATACCATGACTAATAGTATCAAAAGTTGTTGAGGGGCCAAGGAGGGCATGCAGAATTACATGCCCTATATCCCGCTATTGTCAGAGTTGGTCCATAAGTATAATTGGTGCCATCTCAGACATATAAAAAGCCTGAATTTGAACTGAAAGGGGTCTTGTCATTACTTCCCACAGGCAAACTTCCTCTGATCCTGGACACATTTTATTAATATCATAAGAAGTTGCCTTTTTATAATAATCTTAGTTGGGGACTGTTATCGTGTGATTCTAAGTTTGATGTTTTAACTACTCTATGAGAAACAAATGCGCCTTTAATCACTCTCCACCAGGTTAATCCTAACTCCTTATATATAGGAGAATTTCCACCCCCTCTATACTATACATGACGTTTTATCACTCTTTAATGTTCTCTGTTAAGTTTTTTCCCTCTATGCTAACTAATACAATATATTTTGATAGCACATTTAATCCATTAATTCCTCATTTTAATACATTTTTAGCACTATAATATTCCTTTGAAAAGATAGCAATAGGAATTGCACAGGGTAAGAAGTATGGTCATATTGTATTAACTGAAAACATTGTGATGTTGACAGTTTTATTCATGATATTATCATTTTTGCTTTTGTGTTGAGTCAAGTTTTTAATTGATCTGATCCTTTCAACTGCAGGATTATTTCCCTTCTCAGATTCCCTCAATGCATACCCAATGCATATTCTAGAAGCAAATTTAAATTCTTGTTAGTTAGGGATTTGCAAAATAAAAAAGCTTCAATTCTAAAATACCATTCTTTAATAAACAAAGAGTATCTAATCACCGTACTTATGTTTTTCCGTTTTGCTCTTTTTTGAATGTCTTATAATTATGGCTTTGTTTTTCTCTTTTATGTTCCTTTCACTTCTTCTGAATAATCAACCAAGTTTCACAAGGTATGTTTTTTCCTGATATTACTCCCCACAATTTAATCAATTTAAAGATAAACACTTTTCCTCAGGGAACATGTTTTAAACACTAAACTAAGCCTGCATTCTTCTATTAATTTAAACCATAATGCAATTGGTTTGTATGGGGCTTAGGATATTGTGAACTAAGCCACCAATATGACTAAATCAACACTTTTCGGTTTGCTTAAACCCAAAGAAGTGTGTTTTATTCAGTAAACCATGATAAACCAAACCTTACCATAATGTACATGAACCCCATCTTTAAGACTTTGGCCAGAGATCACTGAGAAAAATTCCATGATCCACATGTTTCAGTTTCTGAATCTCTGAATTAATTTTGATTCTTCATATTATGAAGCTTGAAACAAATTGCTTAAGCTTTAAAAAACTAACTGCATTGCAAGGGTTAGAAGCATATTCAGAAAAAAATCTGCAGAAAAACTGGTGAGGAACCATTTCATAAATATCTGTGTGGGGAAATTTTTTTTTTATGTCAAATGTTGCATTCAAATGTGTCCAAATAAGTCCTATTAAAATGTATTTACTTGAGGTGAGTAACAATTGAGGGCAATTCTGAAGGGAAGAATATGTGCCAAGCACATATACACTGTCCCTTTGAGCTTCTGTCCCGATTTATCAGCATGCAAACTAGAATGCAAAATATGTGTCAGCTGTTATTTACATGATGTTCCTTGTATCACAGAAAAAAAATATATATCCTTAAGCTGTCCTTAAGTTTAATCATGGATGTTTTAAACCTAATTTACATGTAAGGAACTTTGGAGAAATAATGTTTGCAACTTCTTGAGACTCAACTATTTCAGACTAGTAGTTATGTCTCAGGATGTAGTGAGCAACATATGAAAACACCTTTAGAAAATAAATGGAAACACTGTTGGCAGTGTAAATGAAGTTTTAATTTAATATATTATGCCATGGATGCAGAATAGGGGTACTTTTTGAGTGCCCATCTCTGAAAACTCTGATATGTATCCTGAATAAAATCAAGGAAATCTTGTACACAATTATTTTCTTAGTCTTTCACTTTGGCCAGAAAAGCAATGACTATTGTGTAAAGTTGTTGGAAATCCTTACCTTCTGCCGTAGTAGTTTAATATCTATCAGCACACCTGCTTGTTTTTAATCAAATATTGTTTTTATGTTTGAATTTATACTTTGCAAATCTAAGACTTAAAGAAATAATTTTCAATAAAGTAAAATTAAAGATAGGATTCCCCAGAGACTGAGATTCCAATGGAACCCAGCAATAACTTCCTTCCCATCTTCTTTCTTTCTTTTGTGTGTGTGGTTGAGTATCCAGCAGAGCGGAGGTGCAGATCAGCAGAGAGTGACCTTCACTGATCACTTGGACAGCTAACACTGCTTATGGAGACTCTGACATGTGGATTTTTGAACTGGCACAGTCAACATGCCAGGATGCCAGGCAAGCCATTCCAAAAATGGGAGAAAGCCACTGGTTAGGTAGGGATATGGCTGAGAAGGAAGATAACATTTGAGAAAACATCACTGAAGAAGTTGCAATTTTTTCCATCTTATGGGATGAACGACATGGAAATATTTCACCTCCTTTGTGACTTCTTGAGGAAATGTCCTGATGTGAATATCGGAAAGCAGAGGAAATATTGATAGATAATGTGCAATATATCAAAGCAAACATTTGAAGGGAGTTTCCCCCCACCCCACACAAAGACATTCTTTGGTGCAGGAAAGTTCAAGTTGTAACTTTCCTGATTGTGTACGTACTTGTGGGATTTTTTTGGTGCTTGTTGAATAACTGTTTTCTGCAACCAATTTAAGATTCTGCTTGCTGCTTTTGTAAATCCTGTCACTATTGCTTATCTGTTCATGCATTTTGCCACTTTTTACCTTCTGAATGTTGGAAAGGAGCTGTGAACTCTTTGTCTAACCAGAAGCAAGAATTTGGCTTTGCTAAATTTTATTATCCACCATTACTTTTTACAGATGTTTTATTCTTAATGTTGAGGACTGGATTTTAAGACATTATAATATGGAGAACATTTTATTGTATACTATGGAAAATGAAAGAAGAAAGACGTAATCTTTTCTGCTCCCTCAAAGAAACTGTGCCAGTAAATGTTAATGTATTTTGGAAATGTGCATATAAATGATGGCTAGTATTTGTAGCTGAGCTGCAGTAAAGGTGTGATATCTCTCTTTCCTAGTATATGTGCTCCTAGGGTTAATTACAGGTAAAACAAGTTAGTATTTTTAAGATACATACAAAAATAAGGCTGATAATTTACTGACATTAACAGAAGCAAAGCCCTGTTGTGTTGTTACTTATACATTCCAAGACCTCATAAGAACTTAATTATCTTTGACCAGCATCCATTCAGATTCTTGGTTATGACTATTGGTGTCTTTATAAATCATGATGAGAAGAGTTTAATAGACAGAGTCCAGTCCTTGTTCAACCATGATGACTTTGGAACCCTTGTTTTTTCAGCCATAATGTTATTAGATTGTTTTGAAAGAAAAAATAGGTGTCTTTGTGTGAAAATCATTAATGCTGCCAGAATGGTAAAATAAACTTATAATATTGTGAGTGCAACATGATGCTTTTTTCTATTCAGGAAAAATGCTTTCAGGAACTGGAAATCAACTACCATAAAGGAGGCTCAAGAATTCTGTCAAGTACATGACTGCTAAACTGTAGCTTTTTTTGGTCACACCTTAGCCAGCTAACAACATTCTACAGTTAATCATGATTTTTTAAATGCCAGATTTGAATTACTGCCACTGTATTCAAAATATTCATTGCCTATCAGTTTAGATGTATTATTGGTTTGCTACCCAACTCTGAGTTAGTTAAAAGGCTTAATGGAAGTATCTTGTCATAAATGAGAGAGCTGACATATGCAGAAAATTAAATTAAAAATCTAGGAATCTGTAATTTTATCATGTAAGACCAATTCTGATACTGCATTTTATCATGTAGGACCAATTCTGATACTGCAGCCCACCTTCCACCAGATTTGTGAAAACTCTAATTATAATTCAGGTAGTCCTCAAAAGCTGTGCAATCTCTGTGCCTGTGACAAAAAAACTGTGGAGGCAAGCTGTTCCACTGATTAATTGTTCTAACTGTCAGGAAATTTCTCCTTAGTTCTAAGTTGCTTCTCTCCTTGATTAGTTTCCACCCATTGCTTCTTGTTCTACCCTCAGGTGCCTTGGAAAATAGTTTGACACCCTCTGATATATTGGAACACTGCTAACATGTCACCCCTAGTCCTTCTTTTCATGACTAGACATATTGAGTTCCAGCAACCATTCTTTATATGTTTTATTCTCCAGTCCCTTAATCATATTTTTGTGAAGTGCTTGCATTCAGAAACTGTGGAAGGTTTTTAAGAAGAGATTGGATAACCACTTATCTGAAATGGTATAGGGCTTCCTGCTTGGACTAGGTAGGAGATCTCCAAAATCCCTTCCAACTTAGTTATTCTGTTCTATTCTGTTTTATTCGTCATGGTAATACATTCATTACTCTTCATGCTGTTTTTATTTTGTTGTGTTTCTAGAAGTTGTATCTTGTCTGAGCTTCAGTGAGGCATCCCTATGAAATAATATTGCAGAAAAGCAGTACATTATCTATGTAACTGATTAGTAAGAAACTTATGGGGAACAAAATGGTTCTTAAGATCAATATTTTACTACCAAAATTGATATCTTTCCTACCTTACACTTTACCTCCTATTGGGATTAATGACGCTTTAAAACTTTTAACCAATCTGACTTTTGGTTGGCTAATATTCTATTTTAAAGTCAGCCACTATTATAATTATATGCTTATTTAAAGTAAAATCTCCTTCAAGGAGAACTCAACTCCAGGCGACTTTATGAAGACATCCATTTAGTTCCCTTGGCAACAGTACATTACATTCTTCCAGGATGTTTCTCACCTTTCCTGCCTAGCCCACAATCCTGGTTTTTCCGCCTAGTCTCCAATTCTAAACTAATCCAACCCTGTTTAGCTTTTAAATATAAGTCAAGGTCAGGTGGATACTGCCACCTAGCTGAGGATATGCTTATTCACTTCTTCTGTATTTGTATCATGTTAAATAGATTTGTCTTGTTCATGAGAGGAAGCTCACTTTTAAAAACAAAGTTTATCTGAGCTATAATTATTTGATGGATATTGATGCCTCTCTTTTAAAAATATATAGGCAACCTATGGCCTTCAGTTGTTGATCAGCCAAACTCCCCATTATGTGCCATCACGTTGGTATCAACTCTTAGCAGGCAGAAATATATATACTTTTGCCAAGATGTTCATCTCCAATCTGGACCTTTGGAGTGCATGGCTCATGTGGCTAAGGCACTAGATTGGAGGTTAGCAACCCCACTTAGGAAACATGAATGCTATTGTGTGACGGGGTGAGCTCCTGTCATTTGCTCCAGCTCCTTGACGGAATATGAAAGGAGACCCAAATGTGTCCTCAGGACAATGATGATATCACCAGCTAATTATTTCAACATAGAAGCTCGTTAAACGGTGCCTCTGACACAAATGGTATGGGATCTGGACCTTCTAATTGTGGTCTAATTGTAGTCTAATTGTGTCCCTCCATCTTGCAGTTATTGCCTTCTTCTCCTCTTTCCCTTCATCTTTCCCAACAGGATACTTATTGCATAATGTACCCAGAGTATAATTGGAACTTGGTCATTCTTGCCCCAACTAAAAACTCTGAACTGATTTATTCTTAAAGAATGTATATCCTATGAGGAAAATTTTTGCAAGGTGTTTATTAAATAGTTTCCTAACATGAAGTAGATATTCATAATTTTGAAAGACAGCATGGCAAATAATGCTCTCCTTTGGAATTAAACATAAAGCTTTATGAAATATAAGTCAGCATATGGTGACTTATGCTGGTTGGAGCATAATGGTTGGAGAAATAATTTTTGTTCCCACATGACGTATTTGATTTGAGAATCCCCACTGATGTTATGGGTCAGTATCCAGTTTATATATTGTAAAACTCAATAGCTCACTTTATTATTATATAGGATTTTTTTTTAAATTATATTGTCCCATATGAAAGAATAAATCACACTCTAGTCTATATGGTTTGTTCCATGTAAAGATAAACCAACCTCTGATCAAGTTCAAAATAATACATACATTCTGAGCAAAATGCCTTGTCATTCTCCATATTTTTAAAAGCAGTTAACAATAGATTTGATTTGACATAAAGTGGGGAGACATGTGTAAATTATGACAAAATCTAGTTATTAAAAATGGGAAATTCGCACACACATGCATACATATATACACACATGTGCACGCACACATTCTTCTCTCAGTTTTATAGACATATACTTATTTTTCTTATTTAATTTTATTCATGTTTAATATTTATTCCTCCTATTTTCTAAATGTTTTGTAATCTAGCTGGCATAATCATGCAGGCTTCAACAGAATAGTCACTCCAGAGTCAAGGAGGATGTAAGTCAACCCAACACCTCTTGTTGAGCATTAGAGCAAGAAGGACGGACAGTTTTGATGGTCTCTGTATCTGACATCTCAAAGTTCCCAACTTCATTATTTTTAAAGTTTCAATTAACTGAGAAAGAATTACACTTTAAAGAGTAAAGTTTGTCGTTCCATTTTATTTGTCTCCTTGCTTGTTCAAATTATTTTTATAGATGCTTTATCATATCAGTTTATACAAGTGAAGGCAACAAAATCAACAATTGTGTTACAGAGAAGGTTTTAGTTAACAAAATAGAGAGATTTTTAATTGTTAGATGAACTTTGAAGTGGAAAAACCCAACTCAGTATGTTTGACAGATTCTTTTATTTTTATATGTCCATTTTATTAGTTGCTTTTGGGGCTAAAAGAGCATTCCAAACAAGCTTAAAAATCATTAAAAGCAAGTCACTGAAACTAACACAAACTCACAAATGAGCATTCTTGTGTTGCTTTGCAAGGAATAGACCTACGGCTGGGATGATGAACCTATGGTACGCATGCCAGAGGTGGTACGCAGAGTCCTCTCTGTGGGCATGTGCGCCGTTACCAGCTGCTCTTCCTGGATTATCGTCGCACATATTGGAAAGATGAAACACTGCAAGATGAAGAGATAGTTAAGAAGATACTAGACTAGTGATGGCACATGTACAGAAGTCCTGGAAACTCGAAGACCAGCTGGCCGGCATGCATGTGCACATCAGAAACCAGAAGACCAAGTGGCTGGTGTACGCATGCGGACTGGCCAGCTAATCTTAGGGTTTCCAGAGCTCTGGTATGCATACGCACACGCAGGTACATTCCAGTTTGGGCACTTGGTGTCAAAAAGGTCCACTATCATTGACCTATGGGATTTCTCTGAGGGAGGTTCCACAGATCAGAGCAGGAGAGATGTCATCAATAGTTTAGATACTGGATAATATACCTTTTTTGTAATGACAAGGTAGAATGAAAAATCAGTAGGTCTCTGAAGTTGGACCACAACTTCCTTTATCCTTTCCACTGGCTATATTGACTTGAGCTAATGTATATTGGAATCAGGCAGTGTCTGGAACCTTGCAGATTTTCCACTACTGTACTAGAAAGTCTTTTAACTCCTATCACTCTTTTGAATAACAGAAGTGGAGGGGACTTTGGAGGTCTTCTAATCCAATTCCCTGTTCAAGCAGGAAACCCTATACCAATGGTTCTCAACCTTCCCAATGCCGCGACCCTTTAATACAGTTCCTCATGTTGTGGTGACCCCCAACCATAAAATTGGTGTCTCAGTTCCTAAGACCATCAAAAATATGTGTTTTCCGATGGTCTTAGCGACCCCTGTGAAAGGGTCATTTGACCCCCAAAGGGGTCCCGACCCACAGGTTGAGAACCACTGCCCTATAGCATTTGAGACAAATGGTTCTCCATCTGCTCTTAAAAATCTCCAGTGTTGGAGCACCCACAATGTCTGGACACAACTCGTTGCACTGATTAATTGTTCTAACTATCTGGAAATTTCTCCTTTCTTCTAGGTTGTTTCTCTCCTTGATTAGTTTCCATCCATTGCTTCTTAGTTTCCATTCCACCGCCTTCAGAATAGATTGGAGAATAGATTGACTCCTTCATTGTGGAAGATCCTTTGAATTTTTGAGTTTCTTTCCTATAGTGAATCATGTCATTAACTTGCACATACTACTTACTTTTGTTATTTAAACAGTAAAGTACCAACCCCTACTCCATTTTTGATCTATTTCCCCTTCCTTTTAAAAAAGTAAAAGTACATGAAATCAAAGTAATATATATGGTCATATGTGCTGAGGGGGGTATTAGATCCATCTAGATTAGAGCAATATTTCTCAAGCATGGCAATTTTAAAATGTGTGGACTTCAATTCATGGTGGTTGGAGAATCCTAAGAACTGAAGTCCACACATGTTAAAATTGCCAAAGTTGAGAAATACTGATCCAGAAAATCCCTGTATTTTTTGTCTTTGTGACATAAAGAGAGTGTTACTCTCTGAATGCCCCAGGAAGGCGTAAGAACTTCATCTGCCTGCTTATTCATGGCTTTTCTGGGTGCTTTTTTTAACTATGGGTTTGTATGTTCCAGCAAGCACACTGAATCAGGAAACAGTTGCTATGGAAATCTTGAATTCCTAAGGATTGCCTGTGTATTGTGAGACTACTTCTATTTAATTATGCTTGGGTATGTTGACTGCTTTCATTGTTTTAATGATGTTGCCAAAGATCACTTCATATGTAATATGAGCTGGCTTAAGGATATATAATTGGTATGTAAATGTATTTTATTGTTTTGGTTTTTTTTTAAATATCCACAATTGTGTAAATTCAGTGTTTCAGTTGCTTATATAAAGTGCAAATGGAACGAGAATCTATGAATTAATTGCATGCTGAATTATACCTTTATTTCATGAAGAAAAGTGCCTGTCAAACTGAATTTGAGTGTCCAATTAATTTTAATTAACAGTGGTTTAATCTACCATGTTGTTGTTAACTTAACTATTTAAATATCACCCAGGTTTTACAGAAAAACACATAGAATTAGAGTTCCTTTTAATTTCTCACACTTAAAAACATAACAATAGCCCCATACAATCTTGAATATTCAATTTTTTAAAATGTTTCTTGCTCAAAGTCAATTTGTGAATACCTACATGACAACATTTAGGGATAGAAATGGATTGACTTGTGATGGGCTGTTTGAAAGTTGAAAGCACAAAAATCTGATGAGATTTTCTAAAAGTAGGCCAACAATTGAAGAGACTGAAGTGTCTGTTCTTCTATGTCTCATAGACATGATGCATTAAGTGTGATTAGGTGCAAACTTTAATAAATGTAATTGCTGCTTGATCTTGGATACTACTCAGACATAGATATCAGAATTAATAAAATCTGGGAATCTAATAATTTCAGCTTCTTTTCCCTGAATAATTCAGTATGTGTTTTAATAACAAAATATTTTCTAGTTCTTAAAGTCAAGAGTCTATTTATGCTAGCCAGTATAAAGAATTAGTGAAGTGGCTATGAATTCAATAGATTTCAACTAAGCAGAAACTTTCATAGTCTGCTTTGATCAATTCTAAAGTACTTTGTTTAGACCACTGGTCTGTCTAACCTATCAGTAACATAACAAATTCTCTTATACCAGTTGTCCCATGGTTTCATTGACTAATCCAAGATATAATGTGTTTCCCCCCCAAAAGATAGGGTTTTATTTTCTTTTGACCCCAGAAATAAACACGGCCTTATTTTTGGGGAGATCTTATTATTTTTGAGGTGCAGGAGGCAGCAAGTGTGGTCACCTCATGGCTGCTGCTGTGTTGCAATATTTTCGGGGATAGTTTACTTTCAGGAGAGGGCTTATTTTAGCGCATGCGCTCAAAAGCCTGATTGGACTTATTATCCTGGAAGGTCTTATTTTCGAGGAAACAGGGTATGGTTTATTCAGCTGTGGCTTAGCGTACTATTAAGATACAACCAGGGTTGTATCTTAATAAGCAATGAGATCCCAGTTGATATGTCTATTGTAATCCTTCTTTTACAAAGAAAGGAGGAACAGAGCAAGGAACCACTAAAAGAAGAGAAAAGATTACTCAGTCCTGGGGCAATGGAAAGCATAAGAAAGAATCTTAAAATAGCCCCAGCATGGTTTTGAGATAAAATGTGATAGAGAGAAACTGATAGACTTTCAAGATTCTGATATTTTATAACAAGGAGCTTTCCTGAAATCCATGCTGCTTTTGTTTCTTGACCTTGCCAACCTTGAAAGGCTGATATCCATGTAGCTCTATACTGTCCTCTCTGATTGGCAAAAGCTCCCAAGAATTTCAATCAGACTTTTTTCCTAGCTCCTGCTAAACAGATCCTTCCTGCTGAAGTCATTGCAGCTTAATTCTGTAGAATGATTTTTCACCAACTCCTCCTCCTCCTCCTCCTCCTCCTCCTCCTCCTCCTCCTCCTCCTCCTCCTCCTCCTCCTCTGCCTTATAGAATCTCTATGGAGATTCTCAATCATCCAGGTCATAGTTGTCCCAAAAGTACTTTTTCCAAAAGGCAACTTGCCTTTTTTCCCCGTTTTGGAAATGTTTCACTTCTCATCCAAAAAGCTTCTTCAGTTCTCATTTCATTAGAACTGAAGAGGTTTCGTGGTTGACAAGTGAAATGTTTTTAAAGGGACCCCCCCCCCCCGGCAACTAAGAGTCCAATTGCCTTTTTTGGGGGAAAAGGGACTTTTGGGTTGCCTTGCAGAGATTCTTCAGTGTTTCTCAGAGGTGCTTTCTTGGTCTACTCTTAAACAGCGTTTTTCACAGGAAATATAAGGAAATCTTCTGCATATAAAATGCACCCTTTATTACTGATTACAATTAGCTTTAGAGAACAATGTACGGGGGGAACAACTTTTTAAAATCTGGGCAATGTTTCCAGATTTGATAAACCCGATAAATCTATTTTTATTTAATAGAAAATATAATATGGTCAATTATCATAAAGATGTGGAATGTCTGAAAATCAACTATTGCATGGGAAAGTTGAAGGAAAGGTCACAGAGCAATTTCAAATAGTTGGAATAAAGAGTATATTCATTATATATCTCTGAATGTGAAAAATGAATGTGAAAAATGAACAGCCTTGGTGTTCATTTTAATGGTGTGTTAAAGAAGTACATGGAAAATATCTGCTACCTGCTTTGCACAAGTATTGGTGAAATTTTTCCTGAAAATTTAGCATATAAGATCTAGCTACAACTTTACAAAAGAAAACTTATTATTGGCTACCATAGTAATACACTGAATTTTAAGTCTTTTCTATTTAATTTTCCTTGAGAAGACATCCCTTTTTCCCCTCATTAAAGCAATCCCAATAGTATTTCATTATCATTTGTCTGCAAGTACTGCATGTTAAATGTTTTGACATAAAAAGCACAATTGAAGAACTGGAAAAACATTTTTATTGTTGTCGTCATTATATTAACAGAGTCATACAGCTGCCTACAGTATCTACCAAAGCATTTTGAGCAGCAGGCAACTGAAAAGCAAGAATCATTATCAGGAAAAATGACATAAAAAGAAATAGCAACAGTAGTGAAGGTCCCTAAAAATATCACAGGAATAAAACAAATTGACCTGCAGCCATAGCAGAGCCCCAATAGCCCCCTGGGCACAGTGCCTTGGGAAAGCTTCAAGTCTTTATGGTCCCTTGGAAGGTCAGAAGGTTAGGGCCATCCTGTCTTGGGGAAGGCTATTACACAAGATAGGTACCATGACAGAAAAGTTCCTATGTTACCGCTATTTCAACTCTCCAAGCCTGCAAAAGCAATACCAAAATGAGGTTGTATGAATTGATGATTCAGACTTTCTGAGGGCCAAATGTGCACCTCATAGCTATACCTCTACTTGGCAAAAGCCCAACAGCAACAAATATCACCTCATTCCTATTCGATAATGAATATAGGGTAGGAGCAAAGGATATTTTTTTTGAACAAATCAGAGATGCCTGATCCAGAGGTGGGTTGCTCCTGGTTCAGCCTGGATTGGCTGAACCAGTAATGGTGGGGGTGGGAGTCTCCACCCACCCACCCGCAAGTGCAGAAGCGTCACGCACGAGCACGAGCAAACCAGTAGTCCCAGGATTTGAAACCCACCTCTGGACTGATCCATTAGAGAAATGAGTGGAAAATTTTGTCAACTTCATTTCTGTTATTCAACTTCATCTGAGGAAGAGTTAGGCTTAAGCCTAAAGCAGCATTCCCTTTCAAGACATGTTATATAGTCAGTGAAGTTTGGGAGCCAGAGCTCCACTGTTTCCAGCTAGAATCAACCTAAGAGCAATTCATCTTGTCCCACAACTAAGCTGGCCCTCAGCTGGATCAGAGGCCAGGAGGAACACATGGAAGTGTTACTTAGGTGACTAACCAATAACCTGCTCAAAGTTATAATATATCAACTCCACTCTTATGGTTTAACATAAATTCACCAATTTACTACAAAGTACTTTATACAAATAGAATACATTTTTATATACTGCAGGCAAGGTTCCATCAACTTTTTCTTTAGGGGAAAAAAGAGGAATGGGGAGAAACGTCTAAAGAGAATTGAATGTGGTCCACCTAGCTATATTCATTAGTTATTGTTTTTTCAGGTTTTTCTGAATGATTACTCAAAGTCCCATTTGCCTGGAGGAATGTCTGCAGAATGCAGCCTTGAAAATCAAGATGATGTTTGTGATACAATTAAAAGTTTGATTGTTTTGTATCTGCACCACACCCCTGCTTGCATGACTTGTGGTTTCAGAGATTCTTTGAGGTGAGAATAAACTTCCTGTATTTCCGTGACAGTTGGCCGCACAAAGCAGTCTGGAAGGTAGGTGAGTGTATAGGAGTGTGGTATTTTACAGAAAGCAAGAAATTATCTTGAATGTCTTTTTCTTGCTCCAGAGCCAAAATCTCTTTAATACGGTACAGAATAGGTTGTGCCTGGCTCAACAGCAGTGCTGTGAGAAGTATTTTGGAGTCCCAGTGGACAATCACTTAAATATGAGCCAGCTGCAGCTGCCAAAAAAGCCAACACATCCTTGGCCGCATTAGTAGAGGGATAGAATCAAGTTCCCATGAAGTGTTAGTACTACTTTATAATGCCTTGAAAAGATGATACTTGGAATATTGCAACCAGTTTTTGTCTCCACAATATAAAAAAGATGTTGAGAGTTTAGAAAGAGTGCAGAGCAACAAAGATAATGAAGACTCAAGGCTAAAACATAGGAAGAATGGTTGCAGGAATTAGGTTTGTCTAGATTAGCGAAAGGAAGCACTTGGGGGAGGGGTATCATGATAGCAGTGTTCCCATATCTAAGGGCTGCCACAAGGAAGAGGAGGTCAACTTATTCTCCAAAGCACCTGAACACAGAACAAGAACTAATGGATGCAAATTAATTGAGAGAACCAACCTAGAACTAAGGACAAATTTCCTGATAAGTTAGAATAAATAGCCAGCAGAAAACTTTGCCTCCAGAAATTGGGGCTGTTCTATCATTGGTGGTTTTTAAGAAGAGATTCAACAACCATTAGTCTGAAATGGTGTAGGGTTTCCTGCTTGAGCAGAATGTTTGACTTGAAGACCCCCAAGGTCCCTTCCAACTCTGTTATTCTGATATAGTGTTCCCAGAAGCCAAAAAAAGTAAGCTGATATGTTCCAAATGAAAGTACCAATCTTCATTTTCAAGAGCATTTCTCAAAAGAATTCTTAAAAACAAATGCTTGCAAACAGCCCCTGGCATCTTATTTGATTGCCTCTTCTGCCATTCTCTATTGGACCCAAGCTACATCTGTTGAATATCTGCCTGCCACACATAATTGTTATATGCCAGAAATAGAAAAGGACACACACACCCCAATTAAGACCCATGGTTATTATTTGCTTTCAACAAATATTAATCACCAGGTTAAAAAGCATGCAATGAGGATATGTGGAAGCCGACCTGAGGGATTTCTGTGCACAAGGATTTGCTCTGTCCTTTGCAGTTTGTGATTACACCTCCACCCATGGCTGCTTCTTAACCAGATTGATCCCATTAATCACTGCCAAGCATTTGAAGCATCCTCTGTAAAGTAAATACTGTAGAACTATCATTTATTTCCTTGTAAACTAATCCTATAGGATTAAGACACGGATGGTAAAAATGGGTTTAATGCCAGCCCAAATGACAACCATGAAAAGGGTAGCAGCTGCCTGTGAAAAGAGAAAGAAGGGAGCCTCTTTGCCTGGATCTTGTTCAATATATCAAATATATACAATGCATGGCAAAAATGTCCCCAGTCTACTGTAGACCCAAGATTCATCTCTAAAATACAATAAATAGAGGAGGGGAGAGGAGAGGAGGAGAAGACAATACTTTACTTGACCAAATGTGATTAGACATACAAGGAATTTGTCTGCAGTGCAAAAAGAAACAGCAGATTGTACTGCTATGGGCCACAAATCTATGGAACAGAGAAATTAATTAGGCACTACTTTAAGTGCACTCCTTTAAAAACAAAACAAACAAGGTGATTCCTTTCATTTTCCAAACTCAACTTTATGACAACTTCCCAAAGAGCTCTCTCTCATCTTCCAAACTCTCATTGTTCACAAATATTTGGAAGTCTTAGTGTCATTCAAAACACTTTTTTTCTCTAATACCCAGGCCATTGTGTTGGGCATGATGCTACATTTTCCTATGGCACTTCTCAGCGTTCTATTATCCACCCTCTTGGGTATATTTAGGCATAAAATGACTCCCAAAAGTAATTTAAAACTCATTTCCTTTTGCTCACTAAACTGCCTCAGACAAGACTTCCCCTTGTCTCCTATCCCTCCCTGCTCTGCCCAGCAGCCTCCAATACCATCTGCCATCTTCTTGCTCTGGATGGGATTCTATATAGCCTCATTTTAAGCTGTATTCAGTCAAAATTCTCCTGTTTGGCAGGAAGATTTCAAAGGGTTGGTAAAAGGAACACATTGCTCTGATGGAATTAGCAGAAGGGAAAATGGGCTCTCACTATGTCTTTGAGCATCAGAAGAGTAACAAAGCAAACCAAGCAGAGTCAAAGTTCCATTGAGATAGAATGACATAATTGATTGGCAGTAGTAGATGTGGAGAATTATTTAAAGGTGAATAAATTGCCTGAATATATTTTTCACCATCAGTGAATAGATGCCATTTGGGTTTTCTCCTTTAGGAAACAAACTGAACAACCAATATGATCCATATTTTATATACAGAAGGACCCAGATTCAGTCAATGGCATCTTCCATTTTAAAAGGGTCTCAACTATCATGAACATTGCCCAAAAGCCAAAACGTAGTGATCCTGTTGCATTAGAAAGTATTCATAACTTTTAAAATTATCTTATATGCATGAGAAAGATGTCCAAAGAGATCAAAATAAACCAAGAGCGATGGTTTTATTTCAGTTGCTCCACTGTCTAACATACTGCTGGTTCACTGACAAAAGGGCGAATGACAAAACTGCACCCGACTAAACCGCGGTGACAAAACCGCGTGTTCTAACCTCTAACCGCGCTGTAAAACTAACCCTAACCCTAAACCTAAACGTAACGCTAACCCTAAACCTAACCCTAAACCTAACCCTAACGCTAAACCTAAACCTAACCCTAAACCTAACCCTAAACGTAACGCTAACCCTAACCCTAACCCTAACCCTAACCCTAACCCTAAACGTAACCCTAAACGTAACCCTAACCCTAACCCTTACCTTAACTTAAATTGCCTCTGTCAACTGAAATCGCCCTTCTGTCTCCGCGCTGTTGTCGCTGTGTTGTTGGCGCATTGATGACGTCGCGGTTTTAGCGATACAGTTTAGTCGTTCGCCCTTTTGTCGGGTCACGCATACTGCTTTGTGTAAAAAAAAAGTGGGTAGGACAAGAAGTGATAGATAGAAGCTAGCTAAAGTGAGATTCAACCTGGAACTAAGGAATACTTCTTGACAGTGAGAATAATTAAATAGAACAACTTGCCTCCTGCAGTTATGGATGCCCATCACTGGACATTTTCAAGAAAAGATTGGGCAACCTTTTGTCTGGAATGATATCAGGTCTCCTGCAGGGAGTTGGACCAGATCAAGATCCAGTCCTATGAGTCTATGACTTTGAGGTTGAGGCAGTGAAGGGAATTAAAAAAACAAATTACACATAGAGGAATGAAACAGTCAGGACTAAGATCAAATTCTTCTAGTCCAGGATTCTGTTCATCTCAACATTCCAATGTAGCCCCCCATTTGGTTGGTTTCTACCATCTACTCAATCTAAATTGTATTTATAGATAAAAGAGGTTGGCTTCACACTAGCCTAAATCACAATTTATATTTGTCTTAATGTAATCCTAATCTTATTTCTGATAGATTTTCCCTTAAGATAAAAAAAGGTTTATCTGGAATAGATATTGTAAATGAATGGTCTCAGAAAAGAGGAATTAAGAAAAAAAAATCCTGTTTATACTGTTCAAAAGCCTATTACAATTGATAGAACAAGCTTTAGTTATGAAGTACTTTTTAAAGACCCCTAACAGCTACTGTCATTGACAGTAATCCAAGAAAAGATTCACATTTCCTTTTGTCTAATTCCTCAGACTCTTTAAGATGCCTGGACTTCAGTCCAGAATTCATGGATGTTGCCTAGGGAATTCGGGGAGTTTAAGTCCCCAAAATTCTTGAGGTTGAGAAAAGCTGAACTAATTTTATTTTACTGACCTTTTAATTCGGAGGGCTGGTTTCTGGAATAAGGAGAGAGAACAACTTCTTAATTGTCCAAAGAATGGTCAGATCTGACCCAGGTTGCTGATAACCTGTTGCTGATAACAATTTGAGACATATCTACTCTTAAAGTCTCTTCAGAACATTTCTTCTAAATCAATGGATTCAGTGGGTTGGGGATTCAACCAGGCAAGGCATCTATATCAAGGGCAGGAAGATGCTGCTATCTCAGCTGGGGATGATTTAAACAGGTAATTCATAAACTCTAGATTCCCGACTTAGAAAGAAGAAAAGGAAATTTCTAGCAACTTTTGTAGTGAAAATTACAGTACCAGCTTGACACAGCTGCCTTGGCACACATTGTGCTTCCTTTTATCATTACTCAGATGCAGGAAAAACAGTTTCATAACCTAATGACTGTATTTGAGCTAGTGCTTTTGTTCTTTGTTCTCCCTGCTTTGTTGCTTGAGCGCTTCTGAAGCTCCTTTGTTTCTTCTCCAAAAGGTTGCCTCTTGTCAAAGCTGCAGTTTAAAAATAGATCTGATAGAACCCAAGCTTCTGGTGAAAAGCAATACAAATAAAGATGTCACTAGCATGAAACATTACCAGACATTTTTTGAAAACTGGAAAAATGGCATTTAACCTGTTAGATCCATTTAATAAAAACTGATAGTGATCTAAGGCAGCAGTCCCTAACCTTTGTGTCTTGGAGGCCCAGGGGGGTGGGGCAGAAGGGAACCTGGCCACACAAGTGGTGGGCCGGCATGCAGCTCAACTCACACAAGTAGCGGGCCAGCATGCGCACACACGCAGCGCGGGGTGGTTCCGAATAGGCCATGGCCCAATAGTGGGCTGCATCTGGGGTCTGGGGACCTCTGGTCAAAGGCACTTTCAGATCCAATCAACACAACTAGGATAGTTTAGTTAGCTAATCAAGTGTACTCAGATGTCAACCAACATGATATTGTGAAAGTTCTTCCAATTACGTTCTGCCTTTCGGCTTTCTAGATCCTGTTGAAAGTACTGTGACACGTTTAGCATTTAGAATAAAATGGAATAGAATTCTTTATTGGCCAAGTGTGATTGGACACAAAAGGAATTTTCTTTGGTGCATATGCTGTCAGTGTACATAAAAAGACAAGATACATTCATCAAGAATCATAAGGTACAGCACTTAATGATAGTCATAGGGTACAAATAAGTAATCAGGAAGCAATCAATATCAATATAAATCATAAGGATACAAGCAACAAAGTTACAGTCCTGCAGTCATAAGTGGAGGAGATGCGTGATAGGAACGATTTTAAGTCTGATTGACTTAAAATCATACATCTTTCTGAGGGAAATCTTAAAATGGAAACATTTAAAAAAACAGACCAAAGCTTTATGGCAGGAGCAAGTGGGAGATGGTACTTAAAAATTAATCAAATGATGACAAAAAATCATTAGTCAAAATTACAGTGAATTAATAAGAGAATGAGGGACACAATGGCTCAGTGGCTAAGATGCTGAGATTGTCAATCAGAAAGGTCGGTAGTTCAAATCCCTAGCACCGCATAACAGAGTGATCTCCAGTTACTTGTCCCAGTTTCTGCCAACCTCGCAGTTTGAAGGCATGCAAAAATGCAAGTAGAAAAATAGGAATCACCTTTGGTGGGAAGCTAACAGTGTTCCGTGCATCTTCAGCATTTAGTCATGCCGGCCACATGACCACAAAGACGTCTTTGGACAGTGCTGGCTCTTCAGCTTTGAAACACGATGAGCACAGCCCCCTAGAATCGGGAATAATTAGCACATATGTGCAATGGAAACCTTCACCTCTACCTAATGAGGGAATGAAATCATTTCAGTGGGTGGTTCTATGATTTCCAAGGTTTCAGAAGGGGTGTGAAGGAGTCGTTCCCCAACTTTTGAAGTAGTATTTAATTTTTCCAGTGGCTTATGAACATTTGTGTTTGTTCCCACATTCCCTAAAGAGCGATATTTGCAATTTTGGCAGTACAGCTTAGGAGTACAAAAAAAGGCAAACAAGGAATGCAGAATATACTTTTCCTACCCTTGTCTTCTAGATCCTATGTTAAATCTGAAAGTAAATGCCAATATCTTAGTGCTGGATTGCAGAAATGTGCTGGACCACAAAATACTTGAAAAAAAATCTGATGTTGCAAATCACCGTGCCATCTATAATAACAAGGACCTCATAAAAGGCCCATTTCAAATCCTAGTGAAGATTAATAGGTTTAGGTTTATTAGATTTATATGCCGCCCTTCTCTCAAGGACTCAGGGCGGCGTACAACATTAAAAGAAACACATAATACAAAACTTAAAAAAAATTAAATAGAATATCCCAACCCAATTAAAATTGACAATGACATTTTTTTTTAAAAAAATGAATTAAAATTAACAGTGATCAATAATTTATTTTGTTTTGTTCAGGCCAGGCTGGCTTGCTGGAAAAGCCAACTTTTTAGGGTGCGTCGGAAGGACCGGAGGTCGGGGATTATATGAAGCTCCGGGGGCAGCTCATTCCAGAGGGAAGGCGCTCCCACAGAGAAGGCTCTCTCCCTGGGGGTCACTAGCTGACACTGTCTAGCCGATGGTACCCTGAGGAGGCCAACTCTGTGGGATCACACTGGACGATGGGAGGCTACCGGTGGCAGTAGGTGGTCTCGCAGGTACCCTGGGCCTAAGCTATGGAGCGCTTTAAAGGTCATAATTAGTACCTTGAATCACACCCGGAAGACAACTGACAACCAGTGCAGGCTGCCTAAAAAGGGTGCAACATGGGAGGACCTAGGTGCCCCCATGATAACTCTCACAGCCGCATTCTGGACCAGTTGAAGCTTCCGGCTGCTCTTCAAGGGCAGCCCCATGTAGAGAGCGTTACAGTAGTCCAGGTGAGAAAGGACAAGGGCATGAGTGACTGTGCACAGAGCATCCCGATCCAGGAAGGGGCGCAACTGACGTACCAGGTGAACCTGGTAAAAGGCCCCCCTGGTCACGGCCGCCAGGTGTTCTTCTAAACTAAGCCACGTATCCAGGAGGACACCCAGATTGCGGGCCCTCTCTGAGGGGGCTAAAATTTCTCCCCCTATCATCAAAGATGGAACAAGATGAACAAATCGGGATGACGGAAACCACAGCCACTCTGTCTTGGAGGGATTGAGCTTGAGCCTGTTCCTCCCCATCCAGATCCGCACAGCCTCCAGGCATCGGGACATCACGTCGAGGGCATCGTTTGGGTGGTTTGGGGTAGAGATGAAAAGTTGGGTATCATCAGCATATAGATGATACCGTACACCAAAACCACGGATGATCTCACCCAGTGGTTTTATATATATGTTGAACAGGAGGGGTTAGAGAACCGACCCCTGGGGCACCCCACAAGTGACGTGCCTCGGAGTCGATCCCTGCCCTCCAGTCAACACAATCCAATCCGACAGGTAAGAGGAGAACCACCGTAAAACGGTGCCCCCACTCCCAACCCCTCGAATCATCGCAGCAGGATACCATGGTCGATGGTATCGAAAGCCGCTGAGAGGTCTAATAGGACCAGGACAGAAGAGCAGCCCCTGTCCCAGGCCCGCCAGAGATCATCGACCAACGCAACCAATGCCGTCTCCGTGCTGTATCTGGGCCTGAAACCCGACTGAAATGGATCCAGGTAGACAGCTTCATCCAGGGACTGGGGAAGCTGATGTGCTACCGCATTCTCAACAACCTTCGCTACAAAGCAAAGGTTGGAGACCGGATGATAGTTGGCTAAAGACGCTGGGTCCAGGGCAGGCTTCTTAAGGAGGGTCCTCACCACCGCCTCCTTCAAGGCGGTGGGAAAGAACCCCTCTCTCAACGAAGCATTGGTAATCGCCTGGAGCCAGCCTCGTGTCACCTCCCGGGAAGCCGAGACTAACCAAGAGGACACGGGTCCAGCACACAAGTGGCAGCACTGAGTCTCCCCATAATCCTGTCCATGCCCTCGGGGGTCACACGATCAAACTAATCCCAGATGGTCTCCACAAGATTCATCCCCGTCGACTCGCCCGAATCTACCCAGTCAGAGTCCAAGCCTGTCCGGATCTGAGCGATTTTATCCTGCAGATACTGAACAAATTCTTCAACCCTACCCTGCAAGGGGTCTTTCCCAGCTCCTTGGTTAAGTAAGGAGCGGGTCACCCTAAACAGGGCGGCTGGGCAGTTATCTGCGGATGCGATAAGAGCGGAAAAATGTTGCTGTTTTGCCGCTTTTATCACCACTAAGTAGGATTTAATATGAATTCGTACTAGTGTTCAATCAGATTCGGACTGGCTGGCCCTCCAACCACTCTCTAGGCGTCTTTTCCAGCATTTCATCTCCCGGAGCTCCTCAATAAACCAGGGAGCTACCCGGGATCAACACCGGGTCAGAGGCCGCAAAGGCACAACACGATCCAAAGCCCCAGTGGCCGCTCTATCCCAGGCTTCCACTAGGGCTTCGGTCGAGTTGTGAGCAAGGGATTCAGGAAAAGTCCCAAGCTCCATCAGGAACCTTTCGGGGTCCATGAGGCGCCTGGGGCAGAACCATCTAGTCAGTTCCGCCTCCCTGCGGTGAGGGGTAGCAGTATTGAAGTCAAACCTGATGAGGAAATGATCCGACCATGACAAGGGTTGGATACAAATATCCCCTAAATCTAGATCATTCATCCACTGCCCAGAGACAAAAATCAGGTCGAGCGTGTGTCCCCCATTATGGGTGGGGTATTGAATTAACTGAGTTATGTCCATAGCCGTCATGGAAGCCATGAACTCCTGAGCTGACTCAGATGTCTCACCAATGGAAGGCAGATTGAAATCCCCCAGGATCATAAGCCTGGGGAAATCAACCGCCAATCCAGCTAACACATCCAGCAGCTCCGGCAGGGCCCATGAAACGTAGCAGGGAGACAGGTATGTAACAAAAAGGCCCATCTGAACTCCAAGGCCCCGTTTCACAAAAAGGGACTCACACCCGCCTATCTGAGGCACAGTGACCTCCTGAGGTCTGAGACTTTCCCTAATAACCACCGCCACCCCCCCACCCCTGCCCTGGACTCTCGCCTGGTGAAATGCCCGGAAGCCTGGTGGGCATAATTCACCAAGGGGAACACCCCCCTCGTGGCCCAACCAGGTCTCCGTAATGCACGCCAGGTCCGCTCTACCCTCTTGTATGAGGTCGTAAATGAGGGGAGCCTTATGTACCACGGACCTGGAATGAAGCTCAAGGGTGTTTCCGAGCACTCTCCAGAATTTCTTCAGAGAAAAATTCTGAGAAGCCAGACCATTTACCAGCTTCTCATTCTTTCATGGTCTTCAATTCATCATTGCGTCCCCCACATATAATAACTGGTTTTGAGCTCCTTGGAGGGGGGGGAAGTGAGCTAGAAATGTAGTAACCACATAAGGAAGTTGGCAATGAATTAATAGTTGTCAGGGCAGGGAAATGATAACATACTGAAGGTTGTCATATTTGGAGAGACTCACTGACAAACCTCTGCCAGAAGATCTGAAAAAAGCTCATTTTGAAGCACTGAGACTTAAAAATTTCACATGTCTCTTGAGTATGTAAGTTTCCTCCTCAAATGATTGCAGGGAATAGTTCTGTCCATCTGAGCTAGTGCCTTCCTTCAAGAGAATGCTGCTTGTTTCCAGGATGCACACCATACCAGATCATAAGCTACTCCACTATTTATCATATACCCCAAACCCAGATGCAATGATTAGCTCATGATTCAGTCTATCATGCAGAACCAGAAAATTGGGTTAATTCCATAAACTAGAGTTAACCATGGGTATGACATGTAAAAATAGATGCTGAATTGAGCCCTTGCTGAGAATATTCTAGTCATTTTCCTTTCGCAGGAAAGGGCTGAATATTCCTCTAGCTGAGTCACTATTTCAGCACTGTACAACTCAGTTTTAAGTCTCATGATTGATCTTGTATTAGCTAATACTGGGATCCATTCAGTGGTGGGATTCAAATTTTTTTACTACTGGTTCTGTGGGCATGGCTTGGTGGGCATGGCAGGGGAAGGATACTTTAAAATCTCCATTCCCTCCCCACTCCAGGGGAAGGTTACTGCAAAATCCCTATTTCCTCCCAATCAGCTGGGACCCGGAGGCAGAGAATAGATGGGGGTGGGGCCAGTCAAAGGTGGTATTTACCGGTTCTCCGAACTACTCAAAATTTCCGCTACCGGTTCTCCAAAACTGGTCAGAACCTGCTGAATACCACCTGTGGATCCATTCCATCGTCACTAAATTGAAAGGGAAGTAAAAAAATGAAATAATGCAATCTGCTGTAAACAGCAGCAGCTCATGATCAGCTTCAATGAGATGCTATGTGATTTACTATCATTATTTTCTGATAGCCTTTCTCTTTCTAATCAGAATTATAGTATTAGAAATATGTGATTATGACAGTTCTGTACTGGGGAGCAGCCATCATTCACCAGACCTTATAAGTACTACTTAAGGAAGTTCAATCTTCTTTCCAGTTTGCTGTACTTATTTCTGAAATTTAAAGAATAAATTACCACTGTTATTTCACAAGGCACGTAGGAAGAACTGATGAGTAATTGTTCCTATTGATAACTTTGTTCTATTTCTGCTTTTGTTGTGGGTCTAATATATTTGATTATGTTTTACTGTTAATTGTCTTGCATAAATTTATATTATTAAGCATTGTAAGGCTATCAATGTTAGATCTCTCAAATACATCAGAACCAAAGACCTATTAGATCCCACAGACTAGGCCTCCTCCGGATTCCATCTGCTGGCCAATGTCGGCTGGCGACTCCCCGGGGGAGGGCCTTCTCTGTGGCTGCTCCGGCCCTATGGAATGATCTCCCAGTTGAGATCCAGACCCTTACTACCCTTCCTGCCTTCCGCAAAGCAACTAAGACCTGGCTGTTCCGGCAGGCCTGGGGCTGATGAATTATCCAGCCCCATCCGATGTTATGACTGTTGCTGAATTTTTAATTGTTGCTTTTATTTTTGTGCCCCCTTCCCTTTCTTATTGTTAGCCGCCCTGAGTCTCTAGGGAGTAGCGCGGCATACAAGCTAAATAAACCTAACCTAACCTAACCAAATAAGATATACATGTTTTCATTTTTATAACTTCCAGGTTTTAGTTATGCAGTTAATAAAATGGTATACAGGGATCTGAAATTGCTAAAATGTTAATAGGCCACATGTTTCTGAAACCTATTGCTTCTTTCTTATGAAGCAGGCGCCTGCTCCTTAGTTCTATTATGAAGACATGGCTATCATTTAATTCTGAAATGTTATTAAAAAAACCTAATTTGAATCACATCTTTATTATTCTGTTCTTTTGTGTGTGTGTGTGTGTGTGTGTGTGTGTGTGTGTGTATAAACACAAGATAAAGTCTTTGCAAATCTCATAGGAAAATACTGCCACCTCTTGGCTAGACGGAGCACAACCATCTCACTTCATAGAAAAGTTGTAAAGGCTAGTTAAATGCACAGCCAGATTTTTTGCCTGAATTAAATAAAAATGCTGAGAGTATATTAAGCTTATTTATACCATATGTGACAGATCCTGATTATTTCTAGCCCTGATTACTAAGAAATATGGGTGGTGCAATCCAAGAATCTGGAGGACACCAATTTATATAATAAGCTTGTTCTGTTTCATTTTGCCTTAGTCTTTCTTAATCTCCAGACCACTTGAAAAATTTCACAGACATAAATACAAGCAGAAAGCTAGAAATATTGCTGTTTCCCCCAGTAACAAATGAGAAATTACTAGAACAGAAAGCATTGAACTGAAATTGAACTGAAACATTGTTCAAAATTTGCATGCAATGGACCCCCAAGTACAAGAGTCAAGAGATCAGCAAGGTGGCCATAAGTGAAATTCCCTTAGTGATTTCTCACCCTTTCTTTTTTAAAATCTGAATGCTGAACCAACATAGCTGGTTTTCAGGAAAGGCAAAGTTGAAAAGTTAATAAAACTTTATAGAATTCACTAATCCGTGTCAAAAGTTCACCTCAGGGAACTGGAGAAATAAAAGCCTGTGCAATATTCACTAAATTTGGTCTTTCTCCACTGCATAATCTAGATGCTATTTTGAGGTTAGATTTCCATTTATCCTGATTTCAGGAAGTATGTAATTACATTAGACAGGTACTTTATTTTAACATTTTTTCTGACTCTTTTGAAAATGGGCAACTGTGACTACTGAGGTCTGTGCTTATTCTTAAGTGTGAAAAACATCCAAAAGTTCCATAGCATAGCCCCCAGTCTAATGCAATTATTTTGCATTTATATTTGTTTCTATAACTGCCTGGCCCAATTTTGATATGGTAACTGGAGTTGCTCAGAAGTTAGTTTCTACTTTATAATGAAGATGACAAACCAAGGTAGTTCTGAGATAAGAGTGAATGGTACCTTTCCCTCAACATATAAAGCAACACAGAAGGAACAAATCCAGAAACACTGTCTCTATTATGTTAGTTTGAGTGTATTTAAAATGTGGCTAAATTTGTTGCATGTATCAATCAAGCTGCCCATCATTCAAAGAACTTGATAGATTGTCTTACCTAATTCTGGGATATCAGGATAAAGTCCAATCTGAGTAACTGAAAAGAGTCAGAACTATGAGAAAAAAGGTAACTTTCTACTACGAAGAGTTTAATATAAATTTGCCTCAAGAAGCCAGTATGCTATTTAAGTGACAGCGCTGGGATTTATTTCCAAATCGATTACTATAGTATGCACAATCTCATGTGCATTATAGAGACCATACAGAAAAATAGAACACTGAACTGACATATTTTTATCTCACTTATTCATACCCCAATAAATACTTATACCTCTCACTTTGTATGGGTATACACGTGCTTGTTAAGAATAGGCATTTTTTTTATTGAGATACATAGTGAGATGGGATAAAAAATACTGACATGAAAAATACAAAATAACTCGTGTTTAACAATTCATTAGCATGGCTTAAATTCAAGTTATTAAAAATCTCTAAAACATTACTCTTTGCTATACTATAGTTCGAACGGAATAATTCATTGACTTGAACATCAGACAAGTATATGCCTATGCCAAAATCTAAATCTATCTCAAGGTGTTAAGTAGGTAGATTTTGAAATCTTAGTAATTTTGGTATGATAGAAACCCTAGAATTTAGGACTTTGATTGTCCCAATTGTCAAAATTGTACTACCGGTCAGTAGATCAAAGTATTGTATATTAAGAAATATACAATTTCTTACACCAGTCTCTCACTAAAAGAATATCAGATATAAATATTACACAATTAAAAATGATAAACTATTACAACAACAAATCATGTTGTATGTTTTTATTTTAAGTTGTTTGACTTACAGGCACTGTGCATTGATGATGTTCTGTAACTCTGCAAGTTCCTCATCTCCTTGCTAATCAAGGGGAACGGGGTGGAAAGTGTTAGGAGAAATACCTCACAGCAATAGTTCCAGCCTCCAGAAAGATCCAAAAGATATCTGGAGAAATATTTCACTTCTTTAAAAGCCAAAAAGCAAAGAATCTTATTTTACAAACAAACCAGCATATTTTTTTTTAAAAAAAGCATGTAATGGAAGTAATTTAAAAGCTAAATACATTTTTATAATAGGATGACTTGAAACTGTTTCATGGTCTTCCCCTTTCCATAAATGCGGAAAGAGATTTCAAAAGCCAAGCATTATCCTTTAAAAAAATTCCATGCATTAAGACTTAGTGTTCTAGATAACTAAAAGTATGGCAATAAATAGTACTTTAAAAAAAACCCACAATTTTTTTTTCATGACACTGAGTGGAACAGACACTAGTCCATAAGGCACTTTCAGCGTAGGCTATTATTAAACAGCGTAGGAAGCCTGAAAGGAAAAAAAAAACTTCGAAGCAAAGCAATTATTTACAACAGCACTAAGAAAAACCAACATTATCTTAGTGATATATGAATGGAGCAAAACTCAATGGGCTAGAATCTTTCTGAAAAGCTTTCCAAGGGATTGTATGCCAATGAATAGCCACCCTCTAAAACAATTGCAATTGTTTCAAGAACAGCACCTCTGGATGCAAGAAACAGCATTACTGTTTGAAAAAATAGTAACAAGACGCTCTGGAGCAGTGTTTCTCAACTTTGGCAACTTTAAGTCCTGTGGACTTCAACTCCCAGAATCCCCCAGCCAGCACAGCTGGGGAATTCTGGGAGTTGAAGTCCACAGGACTTAAAGTTGCCAAGGTTGAGAAACACTGCTATAGAGGAATATGGAATACATTATAAATATGAAAGGTTTAAAAAATAGCCAGGAAATGGCTCAGGAAAAAATGTAACATAAACTTATAGTCTCAACATCCAAGATTTCTGCAGTATTATGAGTTCTCCAAGAAAATCAAATGCACCAATAATCTTTCTCTCCCAGTTGCTGACCATTTGATTTCAGCAGTCTAATTTAAATGTTCCAGGAACGTATATAATAACTTCTATATCCAAAATAGAGTCAGATATATTTGCAAGACTGAAAGTGGCAAATCCTTATTTAGAGAGACTGCCTATATTTACCTGCCAAATTACTTAACCATCTCCTTTCTCATGTTCCTTGCCAGGCATACAAACATTATGAAACTTTACCATTATAATACTCTGCTTGCTGATATGTTAGGTCAAGTTAATCTCTCTTCTTACAATGGGAGATTTGGAATGATTTGCAGAAGCTCACCTGAGAATGCATTATCCTTTTCAAAAGGGACTGCAGTGCTACCAAAAAGACACCCAGAGGATGGCAGTCAGTGCCTTTGTCATTCTGCAGCAGCCCCTTTCCTGCCACGTGACCAGGTCATCCCATGCTAATGGAAGGGTAGAGAAGGGATCAGATCCTTGCTCTCAGTAGTCCAAACTAATTTCAGTAGCTAAACGGATGCACCATGTAACGTAATCCGCAAAGGCAAACTCTTGCAGTTGCTACAACTATGTATATATTGCACAGTAAGCCAGCAAGAAATTACTTCCTTATGTAGAAAAGTTTATCTGATGTTAATTATTCCTATAAACTATTATATTATAATTCTTATATTTAGGAAAGTTAGTAAATATAAGTTGCTACCATTCCTTTTGTGGGACATTCCCACGAAGAGAGAACACCTATAAGAAAATGCCCAATATAAACATGCTTTCAACATCAGTTGCCCCAAATAATGCTAGCTTTGGACACGAGAGGGCAGCAGATAACTACAAATGCATCCTTCACTCTAGAGATACAATTTAAACAAGTCTAGGGAATTATCTTTCTGGTGCTCAAACATATAAGAACTTTATCACATTTTTAATATACAAAAGTATTTTCTGTTTTAGGATACAGGATACCTAACTCCTAAGGCCAACATTGCTATCTGCTTTGTCTAATTTTTAACTTCTTGTTCAGTGTTTCTTTGGGAACATCACATTTTATTTACACCTTAAATAAAAGAAAAGGAACTTTTAAATTTTAGAACTGGAAGAGAAGGTGGAAGAAAAGTGTCTTGTAGTGCAGATCAGAAAGTCAGTTGGAGGAACTAGGTTGTGGATTAGCTTTAATGCAGATCTTCACGTTGAGACAACTCTGTTAGGATCTCAATTAGATTATCCAGCCCCCAGAGGTAGCCATCCTCTCTGTTCCCCTCTATCCAGGGCACATTGTGCTGCAGAACTTGTCCCTCTGGAAGTGGAGTGGTTTTCCCAAAATCAATCATCCATACTTTGGCATGCTCCCTCTTGTCATGGATGAAGAGAAGGGAACTCCCAATTACCTGCAAATGCAAATGCAAAAGAACTGAGTATCTCAGAGGAGGAATTAAGAACAAATGTTCCAAATTCTTCTGAAGATAAGATTGCAACTTAAAAAATATATCTCAACAGGATATTGGCATTAACAAATTAAAAACTGAAATTTTAGGTTCTGAATTTTTTAAAGTAGCAACATTTCAACATGTGAGGCAGTAAAAATTGTTTCCCGGTGTTCTCAATGCACACAGTTGTAATGTATACACATTCTTTTGAGTTTTCAGAACCAGATGCCCAATGATTTCCATTTGTGTGTTTAGGGGATATGATTTGACCTAACTCTAGTTTTTTAAAAGACAAAAGGGGAAATGGATAATTTTACCTCATGGGTCATGAAGAATGGTGATGTTTGCAAAGTATCACGTATCCCCTTTAACCGGTTAAGATAACTGCTCTGAAATTGCAAGGGAAAAAAAAAGTCATACACGCACGCATGCAAGCACGCACACCCCCACACCAAGGCATTATTCCTGAATCAGATACGTTCCATAACTCAGCCCAGATACCAAATGACTTATAAAAAATGAATAAAAGGTGAGAGTAGAGGAGGGAACACCTCCTCGTTTTCTCATAGTCTTTTGAGTGCCATAGTTGGCTCTGAAGCACAAACTGTCCGCCTTTAACATAATATATTTGGATCATGGAGTTATTCAACTTTAATTTTGTTCACACCTTCCTACAAGACAGGATTGCAAACAAATTTATTTGCATAAAAATGATTTCACATTAACCAGTATCCCTCCTAGCATTGCTCAACCTCATTTCTCAGTTACTTAGATTTATGGTGCTGGGTGACTTTAGGTTTTTCTTCTTGGTTGAACATTCAAAGGGGGCCCAGGAATTCATGGCCACCATGGCCTTGTACCAAACTATCCTGGCCTCAACCCAGTTGGGAGGCCACAAATTAGATCTGTTTTTTTTTGTCTTGGAATGAGAGTAGATACCATTTGTACTTTGTTATGGTCACCAGATTCTGTGAGGTCAGCTCTGCCACTCTGTCACCAGATCTTGCCTTTCCTGATTGGTAAAAGCAGGAAGCAGGGTTAGGGCCAGAGTGATGGTTATTGCATGCTTGAGAAAAGAGATGCTGTCACTTGTTTCAAAGTAGTGGTGGACCATCCTCATAACATTACTGCTGAATTCAGCAATGTTAATAAGTAACTACCACAGTAAAAATGCCTAGAGGAAATAGATTTATGTTTTAGAAATAGATTTTCCAGACTCATTTCATTCAGAACTTGGGCTTGAATATAGCACTGAAGCCACTTTGATCATACTTTCAGAGGACCTGTAGTGAAATTGGACAATGACAGTGTTCCTCTCTTGGTCTTGCTGGACCTCATGGTGTCCTCCTTGATTGCCTATATGGGTTAGGTTTGGGGGAGCTGTTTTCCAAGTTGCTCTCTTCCTTTCTGAGTAATGGAGGAGGGCTCTTATTGTGGTATCTTGCAAGGCTTGGTTTTCTCACTTCTTCTTTTTAACATCTCCATATATGAAGCTATTGGGAGAAATCAGAACTCAGTTGTATATCTTGATTCTGGGCCAAACAAGAGACATGGCTAATGTTCCCTCTTGATGGCTGGAAGCTATCAAGATATGGAAGATAAGAGGTTTAGGCTTAATCCCAGCAAGATGGATAGCTAGTTCTGGACAGATTGCACTATCCTAGACAGAACTGATTCAAAATCTAGGGCTCTTCCTGCACTCCCAGCTATTTATCAAGGAGTAGATGACATTGTGGCTAGTCGGGGTCTTTGCATAAATTACATCAGGTACAACTTTGCCTGAAAAGAGTCTCATTCCTTAATTAACTCTTTTTGGAATATTGCAATATGCCCTGTATTGGCTTCTTCAGAATGCAGTGGCTTGAGTAATCATAGCTATTACAAGGTATTCTTACGTAACACCACTATTTCAGGAACTGTGATGGTTGCTACTTACTTTCCTACAATGACCTATTATGGTTTGAGACCTGAATATCCTGCTCCCATTTCCATTTCCATCCATGTGTTAAGTCCTTTTTTAAGAGAACATCATTCACAGTGATTCTGAGGATGAATCTTCTTTGTGAAAACTGTCTGCCCACCCAGCCAGTCAACCACGTCTGCAAGATTAGACTAGTCCCTTTCCTGTTAACATTCTGAAAAGGTCTGGATATTTCAAAGTCCTTAGATTCTTGTGCAAAAGGAAGCACCCTCCAGTTGTATGTGTGTGAAATTTGTTTATTACTTTGTGCAAAATTTATTGCAATGGTAATTTATTGTTTGTCTTAATTTGTTTGCTATTTTAATATATTATTTTTTAATCCTTTTACTGGAAAGGGGTTTGTAAACTGTACTGACTCTTTGGATTAGAATGGTACATTGGTTCCAGAAAATAAACAGAGTTTATTTCTTCTCATCAGGATAGCAATTTAATAAAAGAAAAGGAGAATGATTCCACTAAACCTGACTGGGCTTAACATTAATATGTTCAACAAACTAAAGAGATAACACAATTTTCACACAATTTATATATCACAATTTTTTTATGTTTCCTTTCAAAATCAATTTCTTCTAAGGAACATTTTAAATTTAATTTTTTGTTTATAATATGAAGAGGTTGAAAAGCTTTTGAGCAAGATGTCATAATTTGAAACAATCTACTTAGGGTTTAGTTTAGTTAAAGCAAGAGTTAGGCAATTTTATTTTGCTCAGTGGCAACACTTATTTTTAATTTTGGAGCCCTGCAAAAGCATATCGCTATGACATCATCAACTATTGCAAAAAACAATATTTTGGACTTACTTGGTTGTGGTGTTTTATTGTTTTTACTCAAGGTGGGTGTTAAGCCCAGAGGTGTATCACTTATTTTAGGAGCTCAATAGTAAAAAAAAATCCCAACATTTTACTGCTGATGAATTTTGGCAGCATGATATTGTGGTGGGAGGAGAATTCAAAAGAGCATAAAAATGGATTTGGGGACAGTTGTGGCCTGTTGATCCTTGAGTGAAAATATTGCCCATTTCATTACATATCTCCCCTTTTCATTTTGGCATGTGGTTTTGGATGTTAAATTAATCCAAAGTAAGGAACGTCAAAGGAAATTGCTAGAATGACTCACCAGAATGTTATGGTTTCCTTTAGTAAATTCTCTGAAGGCGTCCATGACTTGTTCCTTTGTCCGAGTCTTCTTGAAGTCCCTATTCACGGTGCCATCTTCTTTCTTAAAAAAAAAAAACAATAACAAAAACATGGCTATTACTCAGAAGAATCTTTTTCTATTAACCCGCTTGCTGTTCACTAGACAGAATGCAGTATATCCTATGACAAAATTTAGAGCAAAAATTTGAGACGGTAATCAGAGCTTAATAAACAGTCACGTGAGGGGGGGACACACACACTGCTTTTTTGTTTGTTTGTTTGTTTGTTCTGGGGACACTGGAGAAGTCATTTCTATGTTTAAAACTTTCAATGAAACTAGTTGCATTCAGCTGCTGCCGTCGGAGGCATTTTTCTTCCATTTGAAACATTTTTCGAGGGTTTGATGCAATTATTTTGGATATGATTGCAAAGGAGGTGAGAAAAATTCATTTCATGAGCAGGTATGTTGAACAATGCTAGCTATGTAGCGCTTCAGCACAATGCATTTTGGCATCATAGAAATTACAAGGCTGGAAAGAATCTATATGTTTACCCCAACTTTCTGTCTTACAAGTTGTTATAGTAAGGTTTTCATGTAGTAAGCTATTGTAAGGAGATTGCATTCAGTGCAACAATTGGAAGTTGAAGGCCATTATTTCACTAGACTCAGTAATGTTATTCCTAAATTTACTACCCAATATTAATTTAAATCCATGGAATTTATTATATAACCCTCCGCTTAAGCTTTAGTTTAATGAGCACAGAGATGCCTGAAGTTGGAGATAATATAAGCAAGCAGATATAGCCCACTAGTGTAGTTTAGATCTGGATTGAAATATCAAAGTATCTCTCATTTGGCACCATAATTCCTCTATTCAAAACAAGTACAGCATCTTATTTTTACTCCTGCTTTCACCTTCCTGAAAATGGGACACTTGCATGCTTTGGGCTCCAATAATTTTTGAGATAATGTTTTTTTTTTTAAAAAAAAAGTATTAAAAACAATAGGTAAGCAATTCTAATAGGGGAACAAATGAAAACTGGTATATATAGGCAGCGATGTTTTGTTGAAAAATGAAGGAATAAGATCTCTGTTTGAAGGTATGAAATGCAAGGTTAACAATAAATATAAGTATACTTTCTGGGGAAAAATAATGCTAATGTTAACTGAATATATATTGTAGAATGGAAATGAGGCCTTTAGTTATATTAGATGAAACATTTGAGACGGTAAATAATACTTGAAGATGCAGATGTTAAAACACTTGTAACCAAATGACATGCTGCATGTGATGATGTGTTTTTTTTTTCCTTCCCCTTTTTTGGGTCTTTTCCTTTTTTTTTTTTTTAAACCCTAGGTTATTGTGGTGTCTATTAAATATATAACAGAGAGATACGGGGTGTGTGTATGGGGGGAAACGTAGTAGGGATGCACTTGTAATCAAATGACATACTGTATGGGATGATGGGGTTTTTTTTTTCTTTTCTTTTTGTGTGTGGGTTGTTGTTTTTTCCCTCTGCCTTTTTTTTTCTATTGTTATGTGATTATGTTGTCTATGTAACAAAAATAAAATATTTTTTTTTAAAAAAACAATAGGTAGAATAAAAAACAACTTTTTATTGTAGCTTCTATAAGAATTTAATATTTCCTTCCTAGCAGCTTAGCTTTACTAAGAACTGGTATCTGAAACCACTATTGACACAGCCAAACGTTTTGATGTGTTAATGTCCCTCCAATACCCGTTTTGTACTTTTCCACATATCCAAACAACTGGGGGAATGTTGTAATGTTTGCAACATCCAGTAAACCATTTACATCTGAGCTTTTACTGTTGCTCAGGTAGACAAGGAAGAATAAGAAAGGCATTCCACTTATATGAACATAAGCAGCGCCCTGCTGACTTGGACTTTGGCTCATCTGTTCCCTACTACTTTCCCATTGATCCCCATGACTTCCATGAATCAGTCCATTCCTTTTTTTGTAACCAGGCAAAATGGCTTCATGACAGGGATGAGGCTATAGCAAACCTAAGCCTCTGAAGACTTAGGAAGAATTCACATTTTGCTATATATTCCATTCATAAGACCAGACTCTTGGCTAAATAAGTAGGTTAAAAGCTACTACTATATGAACCTTTATGACTATACATAATAATATAACAGGGCAAGGCAAGAAGTTTTACATCTGCAGCTCCGTGTGTCCAATGATGCAACACAAAAAGGAGAAGGGAAAGAGTTAATGCCACAAAGAATTCCATGAACCTGCCATACCAAGTTAATAATGGGAAATCACATCTGTCCCCAAAGAAACCTGCCTCAATAACACGTACTCTGCAAAGATATATTATATATGGAATGGTTAAACCTAGACAAAAAATATTTGACATTTTACATTACGTGACAAGTTAATCACAGATTCATTTCCCATGCACTGTTGCAACAGACAAATCTGAAAGGCTACCTTTATTCCTTCAATCCGGAACCCTAATGTTGCTGTAGAACTTATAGTTTCTCTCCACTGCATGTACCGAGGCTTGGTCACTGCATGTTGAGAGTTCTCTTCCTCAGTCGGAGCCTCGGGATCTACTTCGATCATCTTCAGATACATGTCTTTCCGCAAACTTGGCTTCTTTCTAGCCTTTGATAACTCCTCTTCCACATAGGTCCTGCAAAGCCAATATATGTTCACATTATCATATTTGGAAACCGATTTATTACTACTGTATCACTGATGTCTGGGCAGAAGCACAGGTTCCTCACTATCTTCTCTAGAAAAAGACAGGCAAGATGCAGTCATTGAAATGTAACTTTTATTGTTGGGCCTCATGGAGGAATACAAATTACTCATCCATACTCCACATCTTCATTTATTGCAATATTATGAAAGTTAACATCATCTGTATCAGTACAACAATGGCAATTTATTGAGCGATTCAAGTGAACATACTGGAGTCAATCAGATTTAAATATTGGAAGCACTCTCTAATGCAGACAGAATTATCTTCCAAGGGCATGGTCCTTCCTGTATAGCCAACTCTGAAAAGTTGAAGACACTTTAGTTTCCGAAGTACATGGTATGAAGAGTGCTTATGTGTAAAAACAATTGTTTTCTTTTTCAATGATACATACAGTAAAGTAGTCGGAAATGGTCTGAGTCACTAGTTGTTCTGAAAGCTCCATGAAAGAAGTGACTGGTTTCCTTAAGGTATTAAATTGCGTATTTTGGAATGTTTTCCATACCTAAAGTGTTTCCATCATTTACTGGCAAGTAGACACGAAAGAATTCTATTAGTAATACAATGAACCGAGGTATGGAATACAATAGATAGAACAAAAATTGGGGGTTTTTTGCTTAATTTTCCTTATTTGCCACTAGAGAGCTCTGTCCTCCAATATCAACAGCTATACTTCTTGAAATATCACTGTGGAGTACTTATTCAACAAAAGATATGCAACTACCTTGCACTTTTTCAGTGTCCTGTAACCTTAAATATTCTGATTTATAGATCCTATAAACTACAGATTTAAGTTTATTTTAATTCAACTCCTAGCTAGACACAAGATCTCCTAATTTGTGAGCAGTTGTTTTGTATCTCAAATATGAAAGGGTCTATATTTACGTGGGAACATCAAACTAAGAAGAGCATAAAAATATGTGCAAAATCTTCATTGACATATTTATTGATCTCAGAATGATAACATCTTAAATTATGGTCATATGGGGTTTTTACTGCTCCCATAATCCCTTGCCATTGGCCAGCCATGCTGACTGAGCTACTGAGAATTGAAGGGTCATATACTAAAGGGTCTATCTAAAGGGTCAAGACAGGTTACTTTTTCCTTTCTTAAATGTTACCATGATAACTAGAACTCTACCAGATGATATTAAGTGATCCCACAATCCACTGTCTTCTTTATAGCTTGTAAGGCCACAAGCAGAGCATGTTTCATAGCAGCTTCTGTGCAGCCATATTCTAAATCTGGTCTTCAAGGTAATGCTTCATAAATATCAATATATCTCTATTCACTGATTTTTTTTTGAAAATCATCTGAATTAATAATTACATGACATCTTTATGGAAATGATGCCCATATGTGTGTGTGGAAACAAATTTAGTTTGTCTACTGAAAATTAGCTTAATTTGCAACCTTATGGTTTTAGATAAAATAAAAAATAAAATATTGAACTGATCCTTCTCAGCACTTTCCAAATATCGCACCAAGGATTCCCTTATACTGAAGCATTCAGTAGACCAGAAATACATTTGAGGATTGCATTGTGCTAATCATGGATATCAAACAATTTCACACCCTTTAGTTTTTCTGAATTTTCTCCAACATATACTGTTTTTTACCAACCTAGTTAAGAATCTAGTGACTCTTAGAACTACTGTCTGAGGTAGTTTGGCCATTGGCCAAACTTTCTGAGAATTTTTGGATATGCGGTCCCAACAAATCTGAGAGACATCAACTTGCTTGAAATATATAAACAGAATCACGGATCTTTAATATATATTATTAAATAGAGTATTTTCTGTATGTTTTATTTTCAACAGAGCAGCCAAGGTTCTATATATAATTGAAGAGCTATGCTAAACACTCTCTCAAACACAATTACGGATATACAGCAAATTTACAGTTGTTTCTAGATCAAGTAAACTGTAGTAATCCTCGATTATCTCTCTGACGAGGATGTACTTTTTTGGAGAAATGTGCTGGTCAACCCACAGCTTTGAATGTTTTTCCATTTGTTCATGCAGTTAATTTGATTTTTGCTTTCCTTAAGTGCAACAAAAAAAAATCTAAATCAAGCAGCAAACAACCTTTTTCACAAAGAGTAAATTTATGATGATATAGGGCAGTGAATTTCCTTATCTATCATGGGTATGGAGTGGCTGGAGAGCATAATTCAATACCAAAAATGTTATTAAAAAGTAGTTTATGAAGGACTTTTTCCTCAAGAAACCTGGAAACCATGATTCTAGTTCCACCTTAACCCATAACCACAGACTTGCAGTCATAGTGACTGCAACAGTTTTCCAAAATGTTCGGAACACTCCTATTTTTAGAAACAGATCATTTCAGTCGCGAACAGCGTTTGTTTTCCCAGCAATAAGAGTGTATGCAGCATCGTGCTTGTGTCAGTTTTTTGGTGTTTTCTGTACCGGTATTTGAATTTGAGTTTTAGTCATTTTGACCATAGATGTTTGTTAATGTTTTTTTAAAAAATAATGTCGGGGCCAGGTTTTCCACCAAAAAGAGTGTGAGTTAGTGATACAAACTTGGAAGAAACTGTTCTAAAATGATATGGAGAAGCAGAGAGTGATCTGAGTGAAGTGGAATCAAATTGTGATGAAAATTTTGTAATGGATGATGAGGAACCCACCGCCGCTGATTCTGACATCAGCGATGATGAAGCTCCCAATGAAATCAATGACCAGGTACAATCTACGTCATGCAATAATTTATATGGCAAAAACAAATGTAAACGGTCTTCTGCACCTTTTGGAAACAATAGATCCAGAACCATTAGTCACAATATTGTTGTGCAATTACCTGGACTACGGCTAGGAACTAGAAATCTCAGAAATTCACCTACTCCCCTCGAGATTTAGAAATTATTATTTTCAAAAGAAATTATTAGCACCATCATTCATTGGACCAATGTAAAAATTAGAGAAGAAAGATTGAAGTTCAAGGATGGAGAAACAAAAAGTGACCTGTGTGATGTGGATTTGATAGATTTCAATAATTTTTTTGCTTTACTGCTCTATGCATCAATGTTTAGATCCAATCATGAAAACATCAAATATCTTTTTGCTACAGAGATCATTATGACTTCATGTCTGTAGTAGCGTTGCTGAAATAGGACGTCTGTGGTTAAGGGTTAAGCATGAAAGGATGGCTTGGGACGGTCATTCTCTGTAAGCCCAGCAACACAGGGTTGTTGTTGTTGTGTGAAAAATTGGAGTAGGAAAGAATATTAGATATGTTTGCTGCCTTGAGTTATTTATAAAAATAAAGGTCCTAGATACGCTACTAGCCCAAATGAATTAGAATTCCTCTTTTGTCAAATTCCCATGTTTTAAATTATTTAGATAAGAATTGCAGACTATTCATCAAGTTATCAGTACACGACCATCTACTTTACTGGTTCAGAGTAATGGGACTTAATAGCAAATCAGAATGGCATTAGATTAGGGAAGTTTCTTTTGGATTGTTCTTTCTGTTATTCAGTGGAGAGAACAAACTTTTGCCTACAAACAGGCTTCACTGGTCTGTTCATGCTTAAACTTAAACAATGAAATCATCTGCTTCTCCCAAGGTAATCATCTCTGCCAGATTTCAAACAAAGATAAAAATCAGCTTGATCTATAGTGATCTTGCAAGAACATCTGATGTGAAGTTAAACTAGGGATTTGCACTAGGGCAAACCAATCAGTAGGTTTTTCACTGTTGCTTTAACAACCCCTCAGCAGGGTGAGGACAGGGCAAGGCTAAATTACTTTGCTGGCCTTACATACAGGTAATAAAATATATATTTGCCTCATATTTTTTTTCAAATAGTGTTGTTAAGTATCAGGTTGCTCTATATTTTTGTCTAGAAAGAAAAACTAACCTGACTCCCATCTTGCAGTCCATAACACAAGGAGAATCAAAATCAGCTAGGAGATCTTCCATCTGATTATACCTCTCCCCATCCTTCACAATATCTCCATGATAGGCAGGAACATAAGGCTTAAGGACATCATTCATCAAACGGTCCAAACAACGCTGTTCAGACTCACAATGCTTCTTTAATATCCTCCCATTTGCAGCAGCTTTGAAGCTACCTGAAAGACAGACCAAAACAAAGTTGTTTTTAAAATGCAAATGGAAGCATTTTTAAAAATTGCCACAAAGAATATTTCACCCTTTTATGGAATGCTTCAGCTGGCTGCTACCCTCCAGGTATGCAGGATTTCAGTTCCTATAAAATTCAGCAGCATCTGGGCAGCAGCAAGTTGGGATCCATTACAATTCTTTGCTTTTTCTATTGCATTTAATCAAGGCTATATACCCTGAAATTTTATAGATGCTGCTTGCAGGGTCAAGTGAAAACTCTCACATCCTAACTAGTAAAAGTGTTTCAATAGACTCTCTTATGTACAAGAGGAACTGACCTAAGGTTACCCTCTTGTGATTATGAGGCTGAACCCAACATGATTGTCTTATTTATTTACATCATGTCCATGTTACTGAGATATGAAATATATGCATCTCATGTGCAAATTGAATGACTATAGAGGCTAATGTCACATACACACATACTATTATATAACTGACTTTCTTTCTGGTCAATTTTCTTGCTCCAAACACAGCTCTTTTCCTGATTTTTGTACTAAAAGTTATCTAAAAGTTAAAAAGGAATTTATATGAAAGATAAAAAGGGTAGGGGAATCAATCAATTATTCCATGACACTTTTTAAAGTGTTTCTGGGATCCTCATTTTGTTTTGTTTTAATCAATCCTCTATGCGTGAATAAAAGAGAAAAGTGAACAGAAATCTATATCCACTACCGTCCTACTTGATTTAGGACAGAGACATGTGCAGATCATGCAGTTTTCCCTGAGGAGTGGTGCAACTTCACTGCTTCAGGAATGCTAGAAAGCGAAATAACACATGCTCATTACCTACCCGTTAGTTCAGGAATGAGAATATGTACTCTTATTAATGTTATGATTGAAAGGCCAAATAACCTACCAAATGCCTTCTGAGACATCACTGATAAGAACTCCTCCCCCATAGGGAACAGCAATCTAGTCTGTATTTCCTTTTCTCGCATTGAATTGTGCACAGAATACGGATGATATATAGACATGGAGGGAAAAATCGGGATATCTTTTCTTATGACATCTTCACTTTGTTTCTGTAGACAGGATTTTGTGGAGGGAAAAAGCTCTTCCACAAGAGCTTGGGTGTTAATGGATATACAAAACTTACAGACTCACAGGCCAGAGAAGCTCCACCCCTATTTTAATAATATAACTAAGAGCTGTTTGGGTAGATAACTAGGAGCTCTGTGGGAAGAATGGCTCCTATCACATAGTAGCAGATGGAAATTAGAGGGAAGTCTAACATCTAAAAAACTGCAGAGGAAACTAGCAATATGTCTTTGCTTACAAAAACAACTTTACAATTCTTTATAGGGGGGCATACTCAGGATATCCTCATTAGTGGGAAGGGCTTATACCACGGGTGTCAAACTCTCAGTGTCACGTTGCTGTATCGTCACGTTTTGTGATGTTTTTCACATTTGCAGAGCTGGGATGGGCATGGCCTGTGTGTGATGCACCCGGCCCGCAGGCCGCCAATTTGACACCTGGACCCCTAGTATACTATATGGTTCATTCTGATGGAATATTAAGGTAAATGTAAAGGTTCCCCTCACACCTATGAGCTAGTTGTTCCTGACTCTAGGAGGGGGTGCTCATCTCCGTTTCAAAGCCGAAGAGCCAGCACTGTCCGAAGACATCTCCATGGTCATGTGGTCTGCATGACTAAATGCTAAAGGCGCACAGAACGCTGTTACCTTCCCACCAAGGTGGCCCCTATTTTTCTACTTGCATTTTTACATGCTTTAGAACTGCTAGGTTGGCAGAAGCTGGGATAAGTAATGGGAGTTCACTCCGTTACTTGGTGCGAGGGATTCGAACCGAACTGCTAACCTTTCTGATCGACAAGCTTAGCGTCTTAGCCACTGAGCCACCATGTCCCTGATGGAATATTAGAATACTATTTTTTCTAAGAAACACAGAAGATTTGTTTTATAAGAAATTCAGACAAGTTGTCTGCAGCACAGACATAGCTTTGCTTTGTGCCCAAACTGTTAACATGATAGGACAAGGGGAGGATACAACATATTAGTCCCTGGGTCAAATATTTCAAGTAGCATGAAATTTTCAAGACTTTATATATAATTCAGAGTTTTAAACAATATTAAACAATATTTTGAAGTTGTTGAGCACAACTGGAATTTTAACAGAAAATCATGGGTGATTATACAAAGCGGTTGCCATAGGAAGTTATTCAGATTTATACAATGGTTGTCATCGTTTATTTCAAAATTACTTCCCCAGGATGAGTCTCATGATCCCTTCTAGCCCCCAATTTATTTTTGTAATTTTTCATGACAGGTGACACATTTCCAGACAAACACTGATTTGCAGCCACATTATTTTTATTTTCAAGGAAGGTTTAATGAGTCTATATAAGATAGAGTCATTCTCCTTAACCTTAAAAAGCCCATAGTAGCTGGGAGTTGGGCAGCATATAAATTTAATAAATTATTATTATTTAAAATTATGCTAGAAGCTGGAGTCTTGTTACAACAGTAGCTTTGCATTTATTGTAATCATTTAATTAAAATAGTTTTTAAAATCAGAACAGTAAATTACTTCGGCACTTCCTCTACTATGTCTAAAACAAACCAGCAATTCTAGTACAAGCCTAATCTGACATTATTATGATAAAACAGCAGGAGAAAAACACAAGTACTTATAATACAATTTACAGAAGTAATTTATGTTGAGACTAGCTAATTATCTTAAATTCCCCAAGAGACATTCTGAACATTTCCCTTTCACTAAATGAAGTTTCCCTTTGAGAGGCAAACAGCAGAATGTGATCTGTAATACCTGCATGCCCTGCTAATTGGATCCAGGGATATTTCTTCTTAAAGGACATAACAAAGGGGGACCAATGCACCATGTTCTTGATTTTCCGCCACGATTTGCTCTAGAAAAAAAGAAGATAAATTAAAGCGACTACAGAAATTGTATTTATAGCAATACCCAGTTTAAAAACTCTAGTTAAATATGAAGAGTGAGATTTGGTGGCAGAACAAGCTCAACCAGGCACCTATGCTGAAGAAGACATCAATTCAAGATAAGCCAATCTACTGTGCATTTCTTCTTATAAGACTCGTTCAGATGTTCACACTTTCATGATTTGCTTGCAATTCCCACCATTATACTTGTGGTATACATACCCGGTGGAGGAAAAAGAAAGATACATTTGAAAAGTAAATGAAAGAAGAGATCTAAACTTTTTAAAACTCTTTCCATTCCCCACACATAACTGATCTTTTGTTTTTGCTATGCTTCAGATTTAAGAAACATGTTTTTCCGAGGAAGAGGTCTGCTTTATTTATTACGTTTGGACTTAAATGTCACATTAAGCAAACACTGCACCAAATGCAGTCCCACTTTTGATTACATCATTATTATTACGTCTTTCCCTATGCAGATATGCTAGGAGCCCACTGAATGAAAGGAATAGTGAAAAACAAGAGTTGCCCACTTCTTTTCCAAACCCAGCTAGAGCAATGTGCACCATTCTGCTGATAGGAAATATCCATAGCAGCAGAAAGCAGCGACACGATATTAGCTAAGACCAGACAGAGTTGTACATTAATTACAGAAGAAGTACCTTGATACTATACTGCCCCTTTTCTCTTCCAAAATATCTTCAGGGTGGAGGAATTCCTGAATAAGTTAGTCTTGTTATTCTCTTTTAGGAAAAATTTTCTCCCAAAAAAGGAGAAACTTTAGCTAGTTGCATCAGCAAAGTGCCACTTAGAAAACAGAGGAAAGCCTTTCTGAAAGAAAATAGTTTCCCACAATTTGCACAAATGGAACATGTGGCTAAATTAAGGCCGAGGTGTTTCTTATCTCAAAACCAGAAGGCAGAGTAAACTGTCTCAGAAGAAATATGCAAACAAGAAAACAATGGGTGAAGTGGTTAACAGAATAAAACAAGACAACAAGAAGGATTTTAACACTAAGCAGCCAAGTATCATAGTCAAAGTCCACACTGAAATGTCGAACAGAGGGCAGAATAATCTAAGACATATAAAAGGAACAAAATGTGAAATTGCCCATTATGCTTAAAACAATTACATCTGAAATCTGATACAGTGGACAGAACTAACCTATGCACACATGAAATGCTTTTGAATTTTAAAATTATTTATAGTTATGAACCTGATAATTTCACTTGTACTAGAAGACCAAGGAAAAGCTCAGCCATAAACCATATGGCAGTAGTTTTATTCAAAAATACAATATGTGTAATGTACAAAATTTTGAATAATTATTCTCTTATATTGGAACTTTTTATCATTTGTTTCAGGCTGCCATTTTGCTGTTTTTCCATCATTGAAAAATCACATGTAATCTATGCAAGTTTACCTAAATTTCTGTAACAAACTAACGTGAACACACCTGGCCGTGAAAAACTTAAGCAGCTATGACATGCTCGAGAAGATAAGTAGAGGAGTGAAATAATTTCAGCGGCCTCTTTTCTTTCTTCATCAAGTTCATGTTTATCCAGACTTGTAGCTTTAGCCAATTTACTGTCAACATTGCTTAAGGCATCTCCCTATACCAACATGTGGGTTTTCAAGAAGAATGCCAGGAGCTCTGTAGTTTGGCTTTTTTGTTCGTTGTTGGCAGAAAGCACTGTTGGATTCCCCTTTACTAAAGTGTTTCTTTGCTTTGACTTATATTTACTTAATTCTTTTAAAAGGAAAGCCTCTCGGGGGAATCTGGGTTTCCACATCAAGACTCAACTTGCCCAGAAGAGGGATCCTCCTATGAAAATGCAAACATTAAGTCATTCAGTCCCAGCATAAAATGTTCATGAGAGAAGTCACTGTTCTAGAGCCAAATTTTTCTTTCCACAGTGGTTAGAAATCACAGAGCAGAAAAAAATCGGAGCTACTTCAAAACCAGTGTTAAAAGAAACAAGCACATAGTATCATAATAGCCTCCCAAATGCTGTTATAAACATGCTCTTGTCGAGATTAATATTTCCATTCTACACTGATAATGTTCAAGTCATAAAATTATTGAAAAATACAGGGATCTAGGAGAGATGTGTATTAAAAGTTTTGAAATTTACATTTATGATCTCAATTTTTTTTTTAAATTAAATGATGTGAGTACAGTGTCATTGGAACATGACATCAAAAAATGATCCAGAACATATAGCACTTTAAATGTATGTCGGAAATGTAAACAACAAAAAGATTCAATTTATCATGTTTAGTAAATGTGTAACAAAGCTAAAACATTTGGATCAAAATACATATTTTGATACAGAAGATTTTCAAGATCAACTGAAGCTGGATTTTTTCCTTTTAAGATTAAGAATATATTGTCAACAGTTCTGTCGACTGGAAATCTTTTATGGGATTTTTGCATAAAAATGAAAAAAATAACCTTATGATTTACAGTGTTGATAACTTTAGACAAGTTAGATTATAGAAAGAAGAGTAATACGATGTAACTTTAGAAAGAGGTCAAGATATATTTGTGCTTGTGAATTGCCTAAATAAAATCAGAAGCCATTACTTTATATTTTCTTTCTTTTCTATTTTCTATTTGTATTTTCTTTTTTTATACTTTTTTCTTTTTCCTTTCCTACTTTCCATTACTCCCCCCACCCTTCTCTCGTTCTGATCATTGTTCTCTGTGTTCCACTCTTTGATCTTCTTTTCAGGTACTGGAAAAATGCTTTCATATCCTGATTCAATTATGCTTTTTCAAAACTAAATGTACTGTACTCCCCCTAGTTTCTCTTCCTAAAACTTAATTTGTTTATTAACTTGTTGATTTTCTCTGATCTGATCAAGTTTCTTTGAAACTTTCTGAAAATGTGGAGCTTTGAACTAGACATATTATTTCAGGTCTGACCAATGCAAAATAGTAAAACTATTCTTTCTCATAATTTGGAAAATAAACTCTATGGATATAGCCTAAAACTAGTGATTCACATTCACTTGTGATATACTTGTGTTATTTCCAAGTGTCATTATCAAGTCAGGTGCTCTCTGTCCTATATCTGTAAATGTGATTTCTTGTTCCTAGGTGAAGTACTTTCAACCCCCTTCTGCAACATTAATATTAACCCTAATAATACATGCTTTTGGAAGGTAAGCTTGTGTTTCTAATAATGTACATGTGTTTTATGCCATGTATTAAGGGGAACAAAAAACTAATTCTTATGTGCTGACAAAGTCTTCCCTTTCATGCCACATGTGAAAAGTTATTATTTTAGGGAATTTTTATTGCCTATTAATGTGTAAAATATGCATACCTATATTTGTTTCTCTGGAATATAGATACAGTTCATTTATATAATTAGATAATACAGAGAGTAAAGTTGGTATAGAAGTTAAGGCACCAGGCTAGACCATGAGGTCTAGTCCTGCCTTAGTCTTAAAACCAGCTGGGGGAAATTCACTTCTGGGCTGGACTAGTCACTTATTCCCAGTCCTAGGAAGGAGGCAATGGCAAACTCCTTCTAAGAAACCTTGCCAAAGAAATTCTCCAAGAATTAGACACAATTGAATGAAAGAAATAAAAAACACACAGGTAAGACCTCCAACACTAACATTTCAGCACAAGCTCCTGAAACTGACAAGGATTTTTAAAGTAGCCTGAACATAAGAAAAATTAACTTTAAAATTATTACTGTAAACTCAAAAGATAAGACTTGTTATTAAAGAAAGCAGAATTAGTTCAATGAGCACCTATTAAGGTTAGCTGTTTTCTTTTAGTTTATATTAAAAATAGTAGAAAAAAGTAAATCTTGCTTTGTCCACATCAGGAACATATCAAAGTGACTTAATGATATTTGAATAATTGGCATTCGTTCATCTGAAACACTATTTATATAGTTCTCTAATAGAAAGAAAGAGAACATTATCTAGTAGATGGGTGAAGACTATGGAATCTTCTAGAGATTGTTGAGTACAATTGAGTACAATGCCAGCACTTCTAATCATTAATCACGATGGCTAAGAGTCTCTAGAAGTTGTAGTTCATAATATGGACCTCTACTGCAGATTATATTATATAGCCTTTACTGGGTGGCAGGCACTGATATTGAAGTAATGAGTTGGTAAGAGTAGGCTTTCATGCAATTCCTTTACCTACTCAGCAGCTGAACCTTTTTATAGAAATCATGACATCTACCTAAATAGAGAGCAAGAATTTCACATAAGAGCAACTAGATTTTGAATTTAAAACTGATTTAAGGAATCCAGTGTGTGTTTTTGTGATTCCATTTAACCCGGTTTCATTTCTGAATTAGGTGAAATAGCATTCCAAGGTTCCAACATGGATTGAGTCTGCACTCCCATTTACTACAGAACAGTTGGGAGGATAATTCTCAGGAAAAAAAGTAACATACAATCTTTTTGCCTTTTGTTCTAGCAGCAAACTATATCTCTTAAATGGGCAAAAATCTGAATTTTGAATGTGAAAACATTGGTTAGGTTCTGTGAAAATATTATTTTATTTATCTATCCCTTTTAAGTAAATTCATAAGGAACGGTATTCTGCCAAATTTTCTCAACTTGTTTTTCCCCCAAAAGAAAGTAAGGAAAAATGGAAGTTAATTTAAGATATTTATTGGCCCAGGTATATGGAGCAACATGTAAAGATTGGAAACAGCATTTTGCTCTGCAAACATAGCTTTCTTTCTTTTGTGTAACACTAATGAATTCTAAGAATAGTTAAAAGAATTTTAAAGAAGAAAAGGGGCTTGCTGCCAAATAAGTTACTTTTTTAAGCTTATAGTGTAGTCAATTAAGAAATTGTACACCTTGGTAGCAAGCAAAACTGTCATTCTTACAGAGAGTTGGATAGTTTTTAAAGAATGAAAGAGGTTTTTAAGAAAATGCAGGAAAAACAAATACATTCCCTTTCCTGTACACAATACATAAGTCTATTTTGGACAAGGAACAGTGGGTTTGTCTGTTTGCAAGCCTTGGCAGGTAGAAATATCTGGTTGAATGGCTTACACCAAAGCACAGCTATTTCAGATGTTTGGAATTCTCTGAGAATACATAGAGACGCTTTAATTTACAGAAAATCCATTTTGGTTAGTTGTGAGTGTTCCAGTCACATCCAAAGGCTTCATTATGTGCTGCTGCTTTTGAAAACTTCAGCTAGTGTGGAATAAAATTATTTGGAGCCTGCTGGGGCTTGAAAGTTAGATCTTATTACACCAACTCTAAAATAGCTGTACTAGTTGTCAGCTTGGTTTCAAACTTCAGTCAGTTTATTGTTAATTTACAAAGTGCCATATTTTGGATCCAGGTTATTTGAATATCTATATAAACCTGTTTGGATTCCAAAATCAATTTTGAAAGTCCTATCTGTTATCCTGCTACAAAAATCTGTAAAGTTGGATAACACTCGAAATAGGACCTCCCTAGGATGGGTTGCCAATCTATAAAAGTATCTTGAGCAAGGTATATGTTGTTGCTTTTGACTGTTTTTCCCAAGCTTTTAGTTGAAAGCCTTGATGAACTGCAAAAAGAACCAATCAGTCAGTCCTGGACCAAATAATGGCTGCTTGAAGTGATGATCAACAAGCAAAAACTCACATACTTGGCATGTAGTGTGAGGGGATGATGGATTGGAAAAAAAGGTTAAGCTTGGCAGTGTTGAGGGAAACAGCAAAAGAGAGAAACAACAGATGAGGACAGATGGGATCAAAAAAATTATTGAAAAGTTCTTTCTTTGGGAAGAGCTACAAATCATTACAAAATAAGATCGAGATGACAAGTACCTGTCTACCTAGTCACCCAAGACTTGAATCTGGTCGAATGGCACCTAAAATATTTTTGAAAAATGGTGGCATTGAACTGCAACTGAAAAATAGGCTGATGGAATAAATAAAATTACCTCTTATCCTCAGGATTTATTTTCTTAATTTGGTTACTACATAGGTTTCAATTCTAAACTTCCAAACTGTAACTAAAAATTCTGATTGATGTAAAATATGCTGTACTTTACCATTTTTCACTAGTAATTGGTATTTAGAGAATGGATAATAGATAAATAGACCTTTTAAAAAAACAGCTGTATAAAAATTGAGAGAACATCAGTTTTTTGTCAGCCCCCAGGGCAATCTCTGATTTTTAAATCAACACACTAGTTCTCTGAACTGTTGTGATTGAAAAGTTCTTTCATTTGGGAACCAATGTGGAAGGAGGTTGTACATGAGCTTGGGATATATTTAGTTGTTTTGATATTATATGGTGTCATGATTTTTATGACTGTGTTATGATTTATGTACGAACCTATGTACTAAATAATATTAGGAACATAGTAAAGGGGAACACCTAAGTTTCCAAAGGGATAAATTAAGCAACAGCTCTAAAAACCGATGTAATCCAGCTAATAAAGTTCATGTTTTAACAGTTTCCTTTTAAAAATACAGAACTGTGAGCAACAGTTTAGTCTTCAAAATTTAGAAAAACAAATTCTAAAACACTGCTCAGTTTTTAATAACAGAAGTTATTCTAACCAATTTATTTAAAAAATGGATCATGTTTAACAAACTACAGCTTTTAAAACCAAATAAATACTGCTGAACAATCCTGACATTTTAATTTCTTTCAGCTCCTCTTAATTGCTTCTGGTTTACATTTGTCATTAGCTACATCAGTATTTGGTCACCCTTTAGTAATTTAGAACTCTATTTGTAATGTTATTGTTTTGCAGACATTGGAATTGAAACTGAGTGTCCGTAAGAGGGCTAATGAGTTCCTCAACTAGCAGTATTATAGAAAGCGACATATCTCTAGGATAATCTGATAACATAACTGTTTTAAAGGGGTTTTTTTTGCAGGTAGCACAGGGAATCTAGAGTCAAATTTCAATTAAAGGACAATAATTTTCTTCAAATTTCAGAGCAAGCAGATGACACAACTGTTCTTGAGGGGACTAAGTTGAAAGCTGGGAGGCTAGCAACAGAGGCGGAGCTTAAGAATCTTACAAACAGATTCAGTCCAATCAGGGCGGACAATGTCAACTCATGCCTGGATGCTATCTCCACCTCATTGGAGAAGGAAGGTTTTCAATGGTGCCAATTTAAAAGTTAGGGAATCAATTACATTTTTGTACATTTAAGCTTTTTTGAAAAACAACATGAAAGATTAAAACTGTATTTTCAGATGTTGTAGAACTCTAAAATTGATTCATTGTATAAGGTGAAGAAATATCTTCTAAACTAAAAGGGAAACAGTCATTGGAAACAGGAAAGTGGAACATTTTAACATTAATTATGGAACAGCATTTAAAAGACACGGACGTGCTTGCAAATCCAAAACAATGCTGAGATAACAGACCAGAAACAATTCTTGCAAAATCTATTACTCTGGGCAGGATGTATCCATTGTCATTTACATTGCATATCATACAAAGCCATTACAATCTTATTTGGGCTTCCTCCAAAGAATTCATGGCTTGTAAATAGAATCACATCCATGAAGATTCTAGAAGACTCTTTTTTTTGAGTAACAACCCTTATATTATTTCACACCCTTAATCATGTACTGTGTAAAATTACCTGTGTAATAATCTCATAAATGCAGAAATGAAGAAACTTTTTTGAGCTCTGCATGATGCAGCTTATAAATTTAATAAATTATAATATGATGATATCACACAAATGCTGAACTTACATCAGGCATCAGAATGTAAGTATATAAGTTACAATGTCATTGCATTTTATTGCAGACACTTTTGTTCCTGTTTCATGTTTATAAGTCTAAACAAAGCAGATTGAACATAAGAACATCCCTACAATATCAGACAAAAGTCTACCCTAAGGCAATTTTATTCATAATAGTGTTGGATTTTCATAGTCAACCAGCTGCTTCCAATGTCCTCAAAAACAAGAAGTAGGCATATCCCTTTTTGACTATTTTTGGTCCCCTGCAACTGAAATTATAGGCACATTATGCTTAAGTCAGAGTTAACACCAAATTCTTAAATACTCCCCTTATAAACCTACTCTCCTTTTAAAAACACCTAGAATATCACCATAACATGTGGAATATCAAAGGCTACTAATATGCTGCACAAAAATACTTTTTTTTGCTCTGTTTTAAGTTCTCCTTTCCATTAATGTCACTGGATGACCCAATTCTAAAGTTTTAAAAGAGTAAAAATTTATCCCTGTCTACTTTCTCTACAACATGCATGATTTTATGTACCTCAATCATTTCCCCATCTCAGCTGACTTTTTGCAAGCCAAAGAATTCCAAACATTTCTTATTGGGATAGCATTTGGGCCCCTTGTTCATTTCAGTTGCCCTTTTCTGCATTTTTTTCTAGCTCACTTAGGTTATTTTCAATATGTAGCAACCAGAACTGTACCTGCATGCCAGATGCAGATACTCTACAGAAGAGCAAAAGGCATTACAATGTTGTCATTTTTCTTTTCAACCCATTTCCTAATTAACAAAAACACAAAATTTGCTTTTTTTCTAATTGCTACACCTCTTGGTTGAAGCAAAATATTTTATGTAGATCAAATATTGTATGCAGAAACTGATCTTTCCTATTAAAATGGAAAGCCAGAAGCCAGTGAATTCTCAAATTGTTTCCATGTCCCTAATAATAAATGTTTACTGCAAAGCAACTTAAACAGCTCTTAGCTTTTAAGATGAATATGATTCACTAGCAACAGGAAATGCTACTGTAGTTTGAAGAGGCTTAACTCCTCTGAACCAATAACTAATGGCTGAACATTTTCTGCTGTGTTTAGAAAGCCAGTTAAATTCTTGGCATAGCTCAGAGTATCTTTCTGTTGGCACAGTACTAGTTGCAGTGACACCAGGAAGTTCTGGTATTTCCCTGTTCTTCAGCATCTCACTCAGTGGGGGATGGTGGGGAACACAAATTGCACTTCAAAGCTTGTGCAGAAACTGAAAGGCAAGTCTGACTATTAAGAAGAAGTGCAGCAAAGTGGTTGGTTGCTAAGTTACCACATGACGTACATACAGAGCCCCTGTCTACATTTTTCCATTACATTCTCCTCAGTTAGGCTGAATCAGAGATGTCTTTCAAACAAGTCAACTTTATGCAGATCAAAACTCTTTAAGTCTTATAAGGAAATTGATCTCAAACTCTTAAGGAAAAAGAATTACATTATATGTGAGCATAGTATGACAACATATGTCTTGATGGACATGCACAAAATTTATACAATGGGAATATGTGAAACATAAAAGAACAGATCTGTCTTCCCACCTGATTTGAAGCAGTATACTTTAAATCACAGTTTGATAAACAAGCCATAATGTCTGGTTTACCTAAAATGCACATTGAATGGATTCACCTGTCATGTGCAATAAAAATAACCACATTATATTTTAGTGCAGAGTGTGAAGTCATTAAAATTGTGACTCCTATTTTTTTTTTTTAAAAAAAGAAGAAGTTGTGTATTGGAAAAAAAAAGCTTCACACAGTGGTTTGTTTGGTTTGGTATTTTGGACTTGACTTTCCAAATTAATGTAGAGATGAATCACAGCTTCGCTTGAGAAATCTGTTCCTTGTCTATTTTGTTTACTGTTCAAATGCCTTCTTAAATAGATACACGCTAAAGTTATGTGAATGGGAAGTATATATTCTCCAAGTATAGTCACAAAGGTACATTGAACATGATACATGCATAGTCAAAACTATTCTGATGTGCAATCAAAAATTCAAGTATCAAAACAACTAATTGGGAGGGGGGCTACTTGACACTTTGGAAGATAAATAAATTTTACATTCTTGATGAGAGTGGAAGACTTATGAACCACGTCTTATGAAGAAAAGATGAAGGATGTATTAAAAGGATATACAAAGGTGATCTTCAAATACATGGTTACCCAAATGAATACATTTTCATTTGCTCTAGAACATTGTTTCTCAACCTTGGCAACTTGAAGATGTCCAGAATTCAACTCCCAGAATTCCCCAGCCAGCATTCGCTTTCGAGTTGAAGTCCGGCCATCTTCAAGTTGCCAAGATTGAGAAACACTGCTCTAGAAAATAGAATCCATGTCTAATAGGTTCAAATTACAAGAATGGGAATTTCAATAGAAATTAATCACAGCTCATAGGCATGAGTGTGCCGGTCAGCTGGTCTTTGGATTTCCGGTGTTCCAGCTTCTGTGAGAACCAGCTGGCTGGTGCATATGCATGTGCCAGAGTCTTGAAGACCAGCTGGTTGCCGCACGCATGCGCGCTGGTCAGCTGGTCTTCGGGTTTCCGGCACTCTGGCATGCATGCACGGGCATTCCAGTTTGGTCACTCAATGTCCAAAAGGTTCACGATCACTGGTATAGGGTTTCCTGCCTGAGCAAGGGGTTGGACTAGAAGACCACCAAGGTCCCTTACAACTCTGTAATTCTGTTAAAGTAGATTTTGAAGGGTCACCTACTGAAGATGCTATAAAATGTTCTTATTAAGTCTTATTCAAAAATAAATATACCAAATTTGAATTATAGTTGCAATTGAGGGATGGGTTTTTTTTTTAGTAAAGCACAGATCTGAATAAAACTTTTTCACCTGTGCAAACAACTTTTTCCTCATATTTTATATTTTTTTTAAAAAATTGAGAAAAATCCCCTGGCTCAGTGATAATTCACATTCATAAAAAAGAAATAGGCATGTCTAATGGAAAAAAGATAGATACAGCAACAATAATTTAAATGGCCATAACTATATTAAAGGCAATATTGTAACCTAGGAAGGATGGTACCTTCCAAAATATCACTTATTTTCATTGTAACCTAGGAAGGATGGTACCTTCCAAAGTATCACTTATTTTCATTACCGTCTTCTCATATAACCCTAGACCCGTGATGGCGAACCTGTGGCACGCGTGCCAGAGGTGGCATGCACAGTTGGCTGCTCTTCTGGTCTTCATAGGCGCCGGAAAACAGACTGAAAATGGCCAAAACCTAGGCTGTTTTTGGGGCAGTTTTCAGGCCATTTTCCAGGCTGTTTCCAGGCCAATATTTTGGGCCATATCTGGCGCAAAAACAGACTGAAAAACAGCCTCAAAATGCCCCAAAAATGGGCCAAGAAACAGGCATGCATGGGCCGGCCAACTGGTCTTCGGGTTTCCTGCACACGGTCACATGCACACACGTTCCAATTTGGGTACTCGGTGCCAAAAAGGTTCGCTATCACTGCCCTAGACAAATGGGAAAATACTGGATAGCTTACTTATTTTAGACAGTTATCTCATTCATTGTCAAGAAAAGTAGTTGAACGTTATATTCACTGCTTATCTGTCGGTATATCTGTAACTGAAACAAACAAACTTAGAAAATGCATTCATGCATCTGATAGCACAGTTAAGCACCACTAGTCGTTTCAGGAGAAAAAGGTTGCCATTTAGTATTCTACTTCCTTAATTAACATGATATGCCCTAATGTCTTGCTGAATAGTATTCTAGAGAATAATAAGCAAAAAATAGTTAGTAGCTGTGGTTAACTGCATTTAAGACAGAAATAAATATCAAGATGTAGCTATTCTAAAAAGGACATTTTAAAAAACAGAACATTTGGATAACATTCATTTGTATTTGGATAGATTACCTTTATATTTTTGCCACTGTAACAAGTTTTCATTATATGCAACTTCCCTCTGTTACCAAAACAATAACAAACAAACAAACAAAAAAAACAAATCTTTCGGGAAATAAAGGAAAATCCCAGCTAATTTACAAGCCTGATGTGGCCATATCCCTTGCACACCCTCTACAGTCCTTTATCATCTTATAAATACATTATCTATAGTCCCAAGATATCCAAAAGTTGAACATGATCTAAACAATCACTTACCACCTTATTTGATGATTTGTAGACTCTAGTATAATTATAGCCTTAACCTTATTAAACTCTTGTGATTCTATAGACAGGGTGGATTTTTCTGACTTGTGAAAGGCAATTAGGAAGCTTTCTGGACTGAGAAAAATATGCAAGTGCAATGATATGCTAGGATACAGGTACATGTGTAGACACAGGAAATTATTAATCATTTAAATGTTGCAAGCCGGAGTCACTTATGTTTTCTCAAACCATCAACTCTTGAAAATAATCATAATAAAGTATCTGGAGTTCAAGATTGTCATTTTATTATATATTCTATCATATAAATAAGCTGCAGATACAACATAGCTATTCTGTTCTACTTAAGAACAGAAAGCCTATTTCTACACAATTAAGTTCATAATGCAAACACAACAGCTCATAACTTCATGCTCTACCCTAAATAAACATTTCTTGGCACAACAGCTCATGAGAAAAAAAATGCCAATATTTTAGACATAATGTATGTTTAACACTTAAAATAAGTGAAAATAATACTAATACTAAAACTTTAGCAACAGTAGGAAATGTAGCTGCAGGGCTGTTCTTTACAAGGTACTGCAAAAGCTAACAGTTACATTATATTTTTAGGATGGTGGTGTTAAATCCACAACCTGAGAAACATCTTCATTACTTTATCAGTGTTTCATGAATTTGCAATCACTGCAATGTTTCCCCCCCCTTCAGAGAGTTAATTCAAATTGGGAAAAACTGTCTTATCTCTGAAATATCCTATTCATTCACTGGCTGGTTTTCATGTGCCTTTTAAAATTATAGTTTAATGAAAAAGCCACAATGTCTGTATTTAGATTGACCATGAAGCCTTAAACTATGGTTTAGAAATCACAATGGCTTAATTCACTCCAAAACCATAAAAACCATATTATGACTCAATATGATATGTGAACAGAAGCTATAATATGAGACTATAGCAAACTATTTACATTGCATAAACATAACTATTTGCTAATGATCTCCCTTCTGTGATTATATTGTTCTCTTTATTTGACAAAACAACCTTGTGTTACAGTAATACTGTAGTGGTACTCAAACATTTTGAAGCAGGCAACATCCTTCTTTGAAGAGTTGCTATTTATAATTATTGAAACTTATGTTCTATTAACATAGTTGTACAGTATTAATATATGTCTTGGATGCTAAGAAAAATTTGCAGTCTCGTTAATTGAAGAGGCTATTTCCTTACCTTAGATGAAATGCTTTTGGGAAATAGCTCTTGCTGTCCCATTTTGGAACCCCTGGCATTGGCATTCAACCTTCATAATTTCTTTTTTCTCTGAGAATATAGTGCATGATCAGAGTAAATAGTACCAGCACTATATTTAGCTTTCTTGTTCTTAATACTTCTCAAAGTGATTTGTGCTACTTGAACAACACTCCAGCCAATCCATCACAGAGATTTTCCACCTCAACTGCATAGCGATTGGCTATTGCTACTAATCAATTTTTTTCATTCCAATTTGTGCCAAGGTGGAACTATTGCTTCACAGTACATACTGTACTAGATAGCAATTGATTCCTGTAAACTACTTGCTCCAATTCAAATGAAACACTTCCTTTTTCCTTCCTTTCTGACAGAAACAAACTTAAAGCCATATAAAAACAATGATAAGAGAAACAGAACTGAGACTAGCAAGGAATCCCAGAAATCTCTGAAGAACATCTCAAAATGCAATTGTTGCAAAAAAAATGAGATCTGGCAAATAGAGATTGCCAGCACAGACTACTGTTATTAAGCTTTTTGGCACCCTCTCCTAATTCTTTTTAACCAGGGAAGAACCTTGCATTAAATATACTGTATATAGAGTGTGTTTTCTTTCCTATCATTATCTCTTCATGATCTATTACAGAATCCTTGTATTCCATAGACTCCCAACTAAGAAAGGCTGTCTTTCAGACATTCAGTGTGTATGTGTATATGCATGTGTATGTATATATGACAGACAGACAGACAGACAGATGGACGGACAGACAGACAGACAGACACACACACACACAAATGCGGCAAAAGAGGATAGGTAAAGCATGTATAATTTTGGCTATTTCATAACATAAAACATTTGCTTTTTAAGTATAGCTTTTTTCTTTTTTAATTTTTCATGACACTGTACTAAAATATGGTATAAAGCGTATGTTTTATTACATCTGTTCTATCTGAAAAAAAACATAAGGATCTGAATTGAATACAGATCATCTTTTCCATAATATCCTTTGTTTATTGTCAACAAATTTCAAAAATCACTTCAACTAAGAAAATAACTTGTGGCTTAAATTTATTTAGTATCTAACAAAAATATAAACAGTTAATAATACTTTCTGAGTTGGTAAGGCAAGGAACCCCAGGCCCTGGATAAGCTCTACCAGGGATTGTTGTAATTGACATTTGAGTGGAAGAATTGAAGCAGAGTCATGGTATCAAATACAGAAGTGGCAATGGGTTGACATTCAGGGCATCCCTTCTCTGGCTGCTGTGGTCCAAATCCAGGAGTGGAGGAACCGATGCAAGCTGACTTTGGTTGCAGAAAGCTGACAGAAAGTCGCTTTATCTAGCAACCACTGGAAGAAGAATTGCTATTAGTTAACAATAACAACTAAAACTGTAGGGATTGCCATTGCTAAACAATGCCGTCACATTTTATAACTTCATTGCTTAGTCATGGAAATTTCAGTCTGTAATTACAGTCATATGTCAAGGACTACCTGTACTGTCATATATGCAAAGAATATATAAACAAAGAAACAGCATGCAAATAATCTTAAATATGAATGTGTTCTATGTTCATTGGTAATATATAAGCATATACTGGAAAATCACAAATTCGACTAGCTTATCCATCTGTTTTATATATGTATAAACAGTAGTCTGTCTAATCCTGTTGGAAGGACCTTCTGGGCATGTACAACACAGAGGTGTAGGAAACAGACTAAGTGGCCATCATAATTATTGAAAAAGATGTGGCTTCCTCAAATGGTTTGTCCTGTCTTAATAAACAGATACATAGGTTTCACAATCCAGTTATGTTACACCTAATGTTTTCCAATAAAGATAAAATGAAAATGTCTACCATTGTATTTATGCATAACTTTCCACTAAACAAATTTAATAACTTGATATAATATACAGAGTGATATATCTTTGCACTCAAGTTTTTTGTTACATCCATTAATAAACATAACATTTTTCCTAATTTTAGTTATTATTTTGCAATAATGTATAGCATAAAATTATAAGCTTAACTAAATCAATTTAGCAATAGAAAAGCAAAATCCATTTTTGATTTTCTCATGACTTACTATTTCAAGATAATTTACTTGATTTATTTTTATTATGAAAATAGAATTTGCATAATCTGATAGGAGGAAAACAACCATACAAAAATGGCATATAAACTATTTATCCTTTACACAGGATCACTGAAATTTACTAAGTTCTTCTTAGTAGGAATTATTTAATCCTATTAATTTCTAAGAATGAAAATTCTTAAAAGTAGTGAAAAAAAATGAGATACCTTTAGAAAAAAGAATTAACTAATAATGTATTTACACACCACTGCACTAACATACTATAATGAATTGGCAGAATCACCCTCCCTTACATGCTACATCTGAAAGTCATAATTCTGCATTTCTATTAGAAGGTATGTAGAAAACAAAAAGCTTTTGTGACCCACAGTAACACTGACTTGCTAGTGTTCGCAAAATGCATTTTTGCTTTTTAACAGTTGGCATTTAATTAATATTCTTTGCAAATGCAACATGGCACCACTTTAAGCCATTGTATATTTCAAATGAAAGAGTAATTTTTTCTTATAATCTACAGACTTATAGGGGCTCCAACATTGCATGAAGTTCTTGACAGGCCTAGATGCAACCCCCAAATACACTTCAATGGTTGATAACATAATTTTTTATTACGGCAAGCAAGAAAATTGTTCAACAAAACAGGTAACAAAATAAAAATCATATACTTAATTTAAAATATATTTTAATGTAAATAAAATGAAATGTATTTTGCTTGGCCCTACCATTTGTTTGTCCTAGTCCCATTTTGCAGCACCCTCTACAAATTGCTGCAACAATATACTGACATGCAACTAGAAATCTAAAAAAAACCCAATTCTCTTGATTGTAGTGTTTCTAAAAGTTTTCTGATCATGCATGCCATTGTCTGGAATTGTTGGATATCATGGGAAATACATTTCACATAATTGAAGTATTTCTGTATTCCTTTTCACCATCCACACTTTTTCCTTACTATATGAAAATCATGATGATGTTCAGACAAATCCTGAAATATACTGAGCCAAGGTGGCGCAGTGGTTAAATGCAGCACTGCAGGCTACTGCTAGATCAGCAGGTCAGCGGTTCAAATCTCACCGGCTCAGGGTTGACTCAGCCTTCCATCCTTCCGAGGTGGGTGAAATGAGGACCCAGATTGTTGGGGGCAATATGCTGACTCTCTGTAAACCGCTTAGAGAGGCCTGAAAGGCCTATGAAGCGGTATATAAGTCTACTGCTATTGCTATTAAGGGTATAGAAAATAAATCCTTTGTGAAGCCTAAAGTGTAACATAAATGATTGCCAAGAGCGGACTGCAGTAACCAGAGCTGAAGAAGCTTCTTGGATGAGAAGTGAAACATTTTCAAAGAAAAACCAGAAAGTCCAGTTGCCTCTTGAAACAGTACCTTTGGGGACTGCAGTAACATGTTTTACACATACTGCACTTACTGTAATCACTGCCTGTCTGTTAATGCCTGGACGACATGCATGTATATAGAGATTTTTCCATATGATAAGCTTAGTTAGTTATCTTCTCAAGCTGTTCCCGCGATCATTTCTATAACATAGATTATTGCAAACAAAGGAACTGCCATGAAGTTGAGACAATTTCCTGCCCCTTGTGATTATGCTACAACATGTAACTGTCATCTAAAAAAAGAGGAAGAGTTGCTATCATTTTCACCTGAAAAAGGCTCTGGGCTTTTCTCCAAGTACTAAAAATGCTTAGCTTTTTGAATTTATCCTTGTTATCCAGTTGTTCCATTTGTCAAAATACAAAACAACTGGTAACCCTATTAATAAGTCAAAATTATTGAATCATGCCTTGAAACAAATTTTCAGTCCAACAGAACCAAGGGCCTGGATTATGCTGACACTGAAATATAGGGAGCACATAATGAAATCGTGGCACGACAAAACTGCGCTCGTCAAAATAGCGGTGATTAAACCGCGTCGCTAAAGCCGCGACATCATCACTGCGCGTCATCACCGCCACGACAACAGCGCGGCGACAGAAGGGCGCTTTAAAGCCGATTTAAATTAAGGTAAGTGTTAGGATTAGGTTTAGGGGTTTGATACATGCTTCGTTCTTTGCCTCTGTACCTCCAAAGGTAGCCCTCCTCCTCCAGCGCAATGCCCGTCTTGGGGGCGCCCACCAAGACCCCCGCCAGGGCGGCCGGGCTGACAGCGGCAGCGGGTACAGGGCAAAGCGGGCTGCCCAGCAGCAGCAGCCCGTGGGAAGGGTCCAGCTAAGCCGCTGGGGGCAGCAGCAGGCGGGGCGCGGGCTCTGCCGACGCCGCCCGCCCTGCCTCTTCCTCCAGGGGAGGCGCTGGCGGCGGAGGAGGGCGCAGCAGCGGTGGCGGCTGAGGCTCTCCCGGGGCCGGCGAAGCGGGCTTGCCCGGCGGCGGCAGCCGCCCATCCAAGGAGATGTTGTTGAGGAACAAGAGGGCGGCCTGCCTCCACCACGTGTCACCGCCCCGCTTGCGAGCCCCTAGGTTTAGGGTTAGGTTTAGATTAGGTTTAGGGTTAGGTTTAGGGTTAGGTTTACGGTTAGGGTTAGGGTTAGGGTTAGGGTTAGGTTTAGGGTGCTTTGGTAGGCGCGGATTTGCCCTCCACGGTTATGTCATCGCGGTAAGGTCGTGTTTTTCTTACCGCTTCGGACGGCGCGGATTTGCCTCCGCACTTATGTCGGCGCGGATAAGGGCTTCATGGTTTTGTGGTGGAACCTAATGAAATAGTATGACTCCCAGGTTACAAGCGACAGGCATCTATCACATGCCTCTTTTAGAAAGAGGCATGTGATGGTAAGTTTGATGCCTGTTTTATTATTTCCAAAATAATAAATGTACCATTAGGCTATGCCCTATCCTAAATTGCTTTAATCAAACTGTAGTTAAAGCTTTTCACATCTCACATCACTTTTTCTTTTTAAATGCCTTTTAGTCTTCATGAGCTTTTTTGTTAGCTGTGTAGTCTAAATTCTGAAAATACCTTTTCCTTTGAGCAATAATCTCCCCAGGGCTGTGGATTCTCCATATACAAATTTTATAAGAATATAAACATAGCCAGCTTTCCTCCCTCTTTTTATTTTGAATTTTCAAAATGTATTTCCCATTCTTGTATCGGAGAATTAGAAGTAAAGAATAGTAGCACATTAAGAATAGTCAGATAGCCGTGCAATAATGGGTCTAGGTTTTGTTTGTTGCCTGTCTTCCTGCATTCTTTGTGGATCTGTCATATGCTGTTATTCACAAAGTGAAACTTTGTAAAAGATTGTTTCCACCCAGTTATTAGAGTATAGTTTATTTGGCCAAAATTTCCTTTCTAGACCATGAGCATATATGAAGACTAACTTTATTTTATTCATCCTTACACATTTTTTGTCAGCTGTTTTCTCCCAGTGGCCTGAAAAAGCAAATGTTATAAATGCACATCTTGTCTGATGAATTTTTAAATCTATATAGAAATTAAAAACATAATATTAATACCACATTCTAATTACAGAAGGGTATTCCCAAGTTAAATTCTTAATTCTGGTTAAAACTTCTCAGCAATATTTTTGGACAAGCTGTGTGGATTCTTTTATAATGTTTCCCAATTGTGTGCTCACAGAACCCAATTAAAAAGCTACCCATAAATTCAAATATGAAGATATTTAATAAAGCTGAATTACACACCAAATACCTTCACTCTCCTCCCTGTTTCCTTCCCTCCTTATAACTACTATAACGGATGTTGTTTGCTTATGATGAAGCACTGGCTGGCTGTCTGGCATTCCATTTAGCAAACCAGATATTTAACAGTTGAATAGCACAACTGTTAAATATCTGGAAGAATTAACAGCTACCTTCTGCCTATATATATATATACACACATAGAGACCTTGGAAATTTCCAGAACTGCGATTCAGTTTCTCAAAAAGCTGCTAAAAATATCCAAATGTCATTACAGCTTTTCCTGAGTTACAGCTTTTTTTATTTGATACTGTGCTATTTGAGTTCAAATGATAACCAAGCATGGTAAAGTTCAAATTAAATTGTTGCTCTAATAGTAGTATCAGTTTTATTTATTATTCATATATAACTAGAAGAAGAATTGAGCTCATTTTCATAGTTACAGCTGATTCTGCCATGGATAAATTATGGGCAACACGCAAGATAACTGTATCCTTGGGGTTGTTCCATTACAAAGATATGATCTGAAGTGGCACAATTTGATGGCTGCCCAAAGCTACTGAGTCCACAACAATTCCCTCCTTTTTCTATGAAGTCCCATTATATCCTTCAATCCTCAGTAACATTTCTCAGGGTATATTTGATGCCTTCTACTTAGATCCTGAATTTCCACATCACACTATATGGTAAATAGGTTGTACTGTCTCTTTTAACTATCTTCTCTAGTAATCCCTTTGCTCTAGAATTTATCTCTTCTTCTTCTTGTGCCATATCCATCATCGGACATTGGTGATCATGTTGTCAATCCTATTTTTGTCAACAGATGCATGAAAAAGTGCTGCTGAGTTTTGTATAAACCAGTCCCTTAGGTTTTGAGGCCATGATGTTCTTCTTCTGCCTGGACCTCATTTGCCTTCAATCTTTCCCTGGAGATTTAGGTAAAGGATGCCGTATTTTTCTGGGTGTCGCATCATATGTCCAAAATATTCTAAGTTTCGCTTTTTAATGGCTTCGATGATTTTCCTTTGCTTTCCCAGGCGCCTTATCATCTCCTCATTTGCGATTTTGTCAACCCAGCTTATACGTAACAGCCGTCTGTAAATCCACATTTCCAGAATTTCTCTCATCCTTCCCTAATTGTTTATGTGCGTACAAATATAACTTAAGTCCAGAAATCTATATTAGGGCAGCAAATGGCACACTATAAGTATTTCAACAAAACTTATACTACCATTCCATATGATCATGTAATCACAAACAATCCTAAAAATACTTTCTATTGGATGCATTGGAATACTAAGACATTATATTAGGACTGTCCTCTAGTTCAGGGTAAAGTCCAAGCCTGCATAGTCAGGAGCAATTTTCAACTTATTCTGAGCACAATAAATGTCTCCTGTGGACTCTGTATCAGATTCAAACATTTCCACGATTCCTGAAACCTTGGTCCTCCATTTCATAAACACTAGAAGTATCGTTTAAAAAAGTTGTGATTATTATTTTGCAATCCAATTGGGTGACGGGAATCTTAAATTCATTGACTAAAACAGGGGTCCCCAATCCCCGGGCCGTGCAAGCAGTGGGTACACGCATCCTCTACTTGCACAAATGGAGCTGCATGGGCAAGCACGCCCACTGCTCACATAGAACTTTCCCCTCTCTCCCCCGCCCCAGGTTACCATGTCAGAAAAGTTGGGTATCAGTGCCCTAACATTGGAGTCATTATTAAGATCCAGCAATCATCAGACTGTGGAGAGAAATCTATAATTTCTTTTAATAACAACATAGCCTCACTGTTGCCTAAACATTCTTGCCGTCATCCAGAGTCAGTATATGTGATGGCATTCTGGTGAACTACAGTTAGATTATAATTTTTCATCAATATTGGCTCTTCTTCAGTTTGTTTCTACCAACTTTCCATTTCTCTCCTGTCATAACATCAGGGGTCCTCAAACTTTTTAAACAGGGGGCGATTCACAGTCCCTCAGACAGTTGGGGGGCTGGACCAGCTGCGTGGGCGTGGCTAGGTGGTCATGTGACTGGGTGTGGCTAGGTGGTCATGTGACAGGTTGGGCATGGCCAATTTAGCAGTCTATTTTGCCTTTGTCCTTCCGGTACTTGTCCGTCCCCTACTCACTGGATCACATGGCTGTGAAAAACATCCCGAAAGGATGTTTTTTAAGAATTTTAAAGACTTTTAAAGCACTACTTTACAAGCTGGAAGCAGGGTTGCTTTTCAAGCCAGCAGCAGACCTTCCCCTACTCACCAATGGCTGCATTGGCGAGATCACCCCTCAATCAGCTGGACCTCCCCAGCACCTTTTGGCCTTACCTTCGGCAGCAGCAATGTGATCAGAAGTGCAGCTCAACCTGTGAAATAACTAACCAGAAGTGCAGCTGGAGTGGACGCTCACTGGAAGATAATTAAGGCCAATGGCAAGAGGCGTGGCTAAATCCCACCACTCTGTGAGCCGGATACTTTGCATTGGCAGGCCATATCTGGCACGCTGGCTGTAGTCTGAGGATTGGTGTATTACATCTTCCTTTCCAGATATTAGAGGAATCTCTTTAGTCTGAACCTTCCAAACTTCCTCTATTGCTTTGGTAGACATATTTTGATTCTCCTTTATGTTGCCTTTATCACACTGCTGTTCTTAACACCTACCAGGCATGCTGTTATTCCTGGTCCCTCACTTCTGTTGCTTAATAAAACTCAAGAAAACTACCCTGTTTCCCCAAAAATAAGACCTTCCCAGATAATAAGCCCAATGGGGCTTTTGAGTGCATGCGCTAAAATAAGCCCTCCCCTGAAAATACTGCGACACAGCAGCAATCATGAGGTGACTATGCTCACCATCTCCTGAACCTCAAAAATAGTAAGACCTCCCTGAAAATAAGGCCAAGTGCTTATTTCGGGGGTCAAAAGAAAATAAGACCCTATCTCATTTTCAGGGAAACACGGTATTAAAACTTGAAAAACGAAAACATTCAATTAATATAACCTCAGGACAAAAATAAAAGTGGGTTAAAAGTGAATAAATAAATCTGAAACCTAACTATTATTCTGACATATAAAATTGTGAAGTGTTTGGCTGAAGAACTGATTTTCCTTTGCCATCCTGGCTCCTCCCCCCTCTCCATACACACATCAAATCACAATTTCCAGCACAAATTCATATTGACTGGGGATGCAGAAGGCTGCAGTTCTGTGTACTTTTAGAGGGTCAAGTTGTGCACCAATGTTTAAGAAATATTATGCACAGTTTGATACTTTGAAGAAGTTAAAAAGAATGCTGGCTGCATCAAGGCAGTTGAACTGTAACCACTTTCTCAGCTAAAAATAAAAAAACAAACAAACATTAAAAAAAACATTATAGAAGGGTCAGAGTTAGGGTTAGGGTCTTCTTATAGATAGTTGGAATCTGGTTCCTACTACCAAATTGAGTATTCCTAGACTGAGATGAAGTGGTTTGAGCTATTTCTAGAGCTCTCAATATGGTCTTAATGCCTTATGACTTTATCTGCAGTTTAGTATGTATCCCTACTCATCTTAGACTATTAAAAGACTCAGGAGTTTAAGCAGCAGAGTATGAATATATTCAATCTATATATATTGGACTATACAAATGTTTTTAAAAAATGCTAATTGTCAAAATAGCCACATATTTTTAGACTTATTTGCTTTATACACTCAAGATGTAGCAATGTGAACCTAGAAAAAAGATACGCCTATTTCAATAATTTGAAGAGAGGTACCTCATATACATTATACATGCAATACAAAACATCTCTTTTGACGCATTGGCACTGCCCTAATATTTACTTATACTGCTCTGCCATGCTACTGCTTCCTGAGACCAATAAATTTATGCAGCAATTCATAAAGAAGTGCGTCACCAGGTATTTGAAAAACATGTGTATAAATGGTGTCTGTCATCTCGTATGTCTCAGTTTATGAATTCTTCTCCAAATTCTCAACTGGATATAGTATATTGGGGGAAAATATAGTATTCATGGGTCTAGCTGCAGAAAATAGATACTAAGTCAACTATTTAAAGTAAGCTGAAGGTTTTTTTCAAAGCCCCTGCTAACATCTTTTTCAGATGTTGATGAAAAAATCTGTTTTAATTGGTCCAGTGTTTGTGCTTCTATTAGGTTTTGCTGTTAAAACTTGAGAAACATAAAAACCTTATGTTGTATAGTTTACTTTTGTATCTCAACACTTGTCATAGGTTGTAACATTACTTCAATCAACTGAATTGAATTCTTGTTGAAAATGACACAAATAGGAACATTAGGTTTCTAATTCTTACAGATCTGCAATAGCTAAACTCATGCATTCAATGTGTAAATGCATGAATCATTAACTCTTTAACTCTGCTATTAACGATATACCAAACATGTAACACACAACACTGAATGCCATATTATTATCACAAAGTGGAAAGTTAAGACTACTATTTTTATTAGGAATGTTATGAAACTACCTCAGTTAAATCTTTTAAACTTGCTTTAGAATCATTTTCCACAACTGTTACAAGCTTATACTGACAACGGCAAATTAAAACTATTTTAATATGGACTATATTAAAAGAAGTGTAATACAATACAAAATATTCGTATACATAATTCTGATGAGCAAACTGCTAGTTCTCCACTGAATAACATTTTGTTCATTCCTATTTGTGAAAAAGATAAATGCAGACTTTGATTACTATTACTTATATGAAAAAGTAATGCTTCATTCAAATAAAATAGTTCTTTTGTGGAAGAAACTTTGGAATCCTCTTCAGTTAAAAAAAAAAAGTATTTACACATTTTTATAGTCCTGCCTAAAATCACAATTACTGTTTCTCTTTGCAGACCAATACCAAGACAATGATTTTCATGTGAAGATATTAAAGGATTATATTGTTTATATCATTTATCACTTTTGTTTATTGTTCTAGTGGCAGCACGAACGGGATGGGAAACAGAATCATTACTCAAGCCACTTCTTAAATTATTACCATTAAGCCTTTTAAAATAATTGCTTTCAATATGCAAACATTGCTGTTTTTTTCAATCTAGTATTTATTTTAAAAAGCACAGAACCCTACAGTGTCTTAGGTGTTGAAGAAATATGTAGCAAGAGATCTTACAGAATAATTTGTTGTGTGACTGAAGTCATCAAGTTGCCATAGATAAAGATAAAAACAAATATAGCTGATTTGAGCCTGAAAAGAATGTTGCTAAAATTGGAAAAACATTTCATGTGAGTTGCATAGGGGTATAGTAGCACTGTGCTTTAACATAAGAAAATCAAGCTGTGAAAGCATACCAAAACACTGCAGACTTGGCTCTTTAATTTTCAGATCACAGAAGCAAATCTCCCCTATTTGGGAATTGCTTTCCTATCACTATCGATTCAAACACAAGGACAATGTGTTTGGTAGAAACTACTCAACAAACTCTCCTACTATAGAAGCACCATCGTAACTGTTAACAAAAGTTTAGTGCTTACAAAACTTCCAATAAGGATAAATTATAGAACGTCCATGTGAAATTTAACTAGTTACTACTATTAGTAATGGTAGTTATCTATTAACATAAGAAAATAGAACAGCCTGAAAATCACAATAACACAATCTAATTAATCTGTAACCAACCATGCTTTTATTTTACAATGTGGCTAACCATTTTCAAGAAATATAATAATGCAATTAAAATAATCTTTTCAATCATTGTTTTCTTTGAAATGGGAGACACAGACTTCAAGAGAAAGTAGAAGGATTTTGGGTTTTCCCCCTAAGTCTCCTATTACAGAATGGCTACAGGACTCCTCCTCAGCCACTAGAGTGGTTTTTGTTTTTGTTTTCATGAACTTTCACATGGGTTTCACATGAGCAACATTTAGGTTAAGAGACATATGCTATTTTCAAGATTTTCTTGTTGATTGCAACATGGAGAATTTAATATGTTTATTTATAGTTTTGCATAGTAAAATATGAGCATAGGTAATGATTTGTAAATAACTACATATATGGCCAAAATAAATTCATTAAAAGCATAAAGGTAGGGTAAAAAGTTTTAAAAGAAGCAAACTATTATTGAAATCAACATATTCTGATAAGAATTTAGCCATGAACATATTTTCAAGATGAAAGTAGATTTCTCCATTCTTTATGTAGATTAAAGTATAACCAAAGTTATTTTCAAATTGTGTTTTAAACTTTTAAATTTTTCCAAACACTTAAGCAACTGAGTTTAATTATAGCCTCAGTATAGCCTCAGTACAGGAATCACCAGAGTGTGATGCTTTGGAGAGTTGAGGTTTTTTTAAACAGAGAAAATAGACTTCCTGGATGTGTAGCCATATAGGCTGCCAGCTCAGTATACTTAGAAGGCACCTGACTGGGAAAGGCTGTCTTTTTTAAAAAAAGGAATCTGCAAGTATTTTTATAGAATTCTCACCGTCTTACCAACAAGGAAAAGTCACTCTACACAATCTTTCTTTCAATAGGACTTTGATGAATATTTATCTGAAATATGTATTTATCTACATCAAAGATTGGTGGTGCGCTTTCAGTGCTCAAATACCAACATTTCTGGGCTAGAAGAGTCAAACCCAGGTTCAAAAAGGTTTCGGGCTAAGTATGCTGAAATCATATGAGATTTATAATCTCATTATATTTTGATTATTGAAAATGCTTTTTGATGTTTACAGCACTAGTGCTTGGCACCTAAAGAATTGCTCATTATGATTTCCATATTATGTATTTAGAAAAAAAAACCTGAAAATTACTCTTGGGAGAGAGAAAAAAAGCAATGCATATTATGGGTATTATTCATATCTATAATAATCTAAATATGAATATTTCTATAATAATGTAGACATTTCCCAGTCATGTAGAATGTCTAGAAGAAAATCATAGAAGCAAAGAAAACAGAATGTAAAAAATAAGTTGCAAAGATTTGTCCGTAGCTCACTGAAACAGCTAGATCCTTGTAACAAGTCCCTTCCAACTCTGTTATTCCAGTCAATTCTGTTACATTCTGAACTACGGTAAGTGAAGGGGAGCAAGTGAACGTGACATCCTACGTGTCATGACAATATCCCACAAAGGATGCAAACTCAAGTCATTTATATGATGTCATTGTGATGTCCATGGCTTCTAATGGGTGCTTATTTGCTATACCAATTTATTTTCATGCTGCCCAGAGTCACTCTATTTAATAAAGGAGAATATTTGTAGCTCAGGGTTGACATGAGGTGTCCTTGGTGCTCTCTGAGCTTGTTTGTTTCCTTGCAGACATTTCATCACCCAAAATAGGTAACAACATCAGTGCCATCAAGGAGTTGTGCTTACTGCACTCCTTAATAGCACTGATGATGTTTTCTAGTTTGGGTAATAAAACATCTGCAAGGAAACAAGCAAACACAGAGAGCACCAAGGATCCCCCAAGTCATTCTATTTGTTTGGTATAAACAAATAAATACCAAAACCTAATGATACAATATGCAAAGTGTAAATGCTGCAGGTGTGTAAACTAAAATGACACTTTATACAACATTGCCCTAAGCACAAAAATATATATTATGTCTACAATGTTCAAATCATGTATCAACAAAGGCTATTATTTTATGTACTGCTACTACACAATCCTGAACTTTACATCTTATATCAGATTCTGCTTCATGGCTGAATAAACCATAGAGCTGTCACTGAGAACCCATTTATATCAAATATAGGACCAAATACATTGTAATAACTCATTTTAATGGTACCAAAACTATAAAAGAATGTAGAACTCTAAAGGGGAGTGTTTTAGAAAAGACTACTCAGTCTTGAAAAAGAGGAAAGCATGAGGAAAAACATTAATAAATTACATTTTGATTTAGTTTGGCACAAGTTTATAATCCAAAAACTCTAAGTTTCAAAGCTCTGTTATTCTACTTTACAACTAGAAAGAGCATTCCAGGAAACCCACTGCAGCTGTAAGTTGATCTTGTCTACCTCAAAGGGTTATATCAATCTTGAGAGTCTCACTACTCTCACTACTTTCTCGAGAGACTGGACCTTCCCTTTTAGATCCAGTATACAGTACTAGATCCTTCTGGTGTCCTACTGTCAGCGGAACACATTTCTCAATTATTATTACACCAGTAGCAGTAGATGGATCTCCAAGTAACGCATTTATCCAATGCCACAATACTGTTACTACAGCAATACTTACCGTTTTTCACAGTTACGACCTTTGCAGCATCCCCATGATGTGATCAAAATTCACATGCTTGGCAACTGGTTCACATTTATGATGGTTACAGTGTCCCAAGGTCATGTGATCTCCTTTTGCAATCTATTTTTGGTAGGTACAGACTTCCTTCTAACATTCATCTTTGTTAACATGTTAGAGGGCAAAACCCATTAAAATTATGTAATGATTTCTGAGAGTACTTAATTTCTATATACTGATTATAGAATTCTAAAAATATATGAAATTAAATCTTGCTTTGGCTGTCTCCTTCTAAATCTACTCAAAATAATTGGGTATATTCAGTTTCTGAAACATAAACATGAATTTGGATATTACGGAAGGCTAGATTTAGTCACTATGGTGTCTATACTATATACAAGTATTAACATAAATGGAAATGTGACTTCAGTGCTACACAATATTTAAAGATCACCATTGAGTTCATATTTTAAGTAAACTTAGATTGATTCTAAGTCAAAATGCCAAATAATAGGGAAAATGTGGGAAAAATTATACCATGTTCTCTAATGTTACCTACTTTAAAAGATTAGTAAGTACAGTATTTATAACGCAATTTAAAATAGGCTATAATTTTAGAACTTATTTATCCAAATTAAAGCAAGCAGATTTTTTTTAAAGTATGTCTTACATGCGTATGTATATTTGTAAATATGTAGAGCCAGTTTGGTACAGTAGTTAAGGAATCAGACTAGAAGCCAGGAGCCTGTGAGTTCGACTCCTACCTTAGGGCATGGGTAACCTTGGACCACGCTGCCTCTCTCAGCACAATCCATTTCACAGGGTGGTTATTGTAGTGAAAATGGGAGGAGGTAGCAATATTGTATTTGCTACCTGAGCTATTTATAAAAATTAATAAAGTGGTATGTACAGTATATATGTATATGTAATGTATGTACAGTTGCAAGAAAAAGTATGTGAACCCCTTGGGATTACGTGAAGTTTTGCATGAATTGGTCATAAAATGTACTCTGAACTTCATCTAAGTCACAAGAATAGACAAACACAGTCTGCTGAAAATAATACTACACAAACATTAGATGTTGCCATGGTTTAATTGCACATAACATGTAAACATTCACAGTGCAGGAAAAAGTATGTGAGCCCCTAGCCTAATGACATCTCCAAGAGCTAATTGGAGAGAGGAGTGAGCCAACCTTGACTCCAATCAGTCTGATGATATTGGATGTGTTGCTGACATCTGTTCTGCCCTTTATACACCTGTTGTGGGTTTACTGGTTTCAAGAAGCACTGTCTGATGTGAACCATGCCTCGCAGAAAAGAGCTCTCAGAAGACCTACGATCAAGAATTGTTGACTTGCATGAAGCTGGAAAAGGTTACAAAAGTATCTCCAAAAACTTTGATGTTCATGTGTCCACAGTAAGACAGACTGCCTACAAATGGAGAAAGTTTAGCACTCTTGCTACTCTCCCTAGGTGTGGTCATCCTGTAAAAATGACTTCAAGAGCACAGCGCAGAATGCTTCATGAGGTAAAGAAGAATCCTAGAGTGTCAGTTAAAGACCTACAGAAATCTCTGGCACATGCTAACATTTTTGTTGACACAAATAGAGCCGAGGTGGTGCAGTGGCTACTTCAGCTGACTGCAGTTCTGCAGTTCAGCTGTTCAGATCTCACCGGCTCAAGGTTGATTCAGCCTTCCATCATTCCGAGGTGGGTAAAATGAGGACCCGGATTGTTGGGGGCAATATGCTGACTCTGTAAACCGCTTAGAGAGGGCTGAAAGCCCTATGAAGTGGTATATAAGTCTAACTGCTATTGCTATCTACAATAAGGAAAACATTAAACAAGAATGGAGTACATGGGAGGACACCACGGAGGAAGCCATTGCTGTCCAAAAAAAAATTGCAGCATGTTTGAAGTTTGCAAAAGAGCACCTGGATGTTCCCCAGCACTACTGGCAAAATATACTGTGGACAGATGAAACCAAAATTGAGTTGTTTGGGAAAAACACATAACACTATGTGTGGAGAAAAAAAGGCACAGCACACCAACATCCAAACCTCATCCCCACTGTAAAACATGGTGGAGGGAGCATCATGGTTTGGGGCTGCTTTGCTGCCTTAGGGCCTGGACGGATTGTTGTCATTGATGGGAAAATGAATTCCAGAGTTTATAAAGACATTTTGCAGGAAAACGTATGACCATCTGTCCGTCAACTGAAGCTCCGCAGAGGATGGGTGATGCAACAGGACAATGATCCAAAGCATACAAGTAAGTCAATACAAAAATGGCTTCAACAGCACAGAATACATCCTCTGGAGTGGCTTAGTCAAAGTCCTGACCTCAACCCAATTGAAATGCTGTGGCATGACCTTAAGAGAGCGATTCACACCAGACATCCCAAGAATATTGCTACACTGAAACAGTTTTGTAAAGAGGAATGGTCCAAAATTATTCCAGATCGTTGTGCAGGTATGATCTGCAACTACAAGAAACGTTTGGTTGAGGTTATTGCTACCAAAGGAGGGTCAACCAGTTATTAAGCCCAAGGGTTTACATACTTTTTCCTCCCTGCACTGTAAATGTTTACATGTTATGTGCAATTAAACCATGTCAACATCTAATGTTTGTGTAGCATTATTTTCAGCAGACTGTGTTTTTCTATTGTTGTGACTTAGATGAAGTTCAGAGCACATTTTATGACCAATTCATGCAAAACTCCATGTAATCCCAAGGGGTTCACATAATTTTTCTTGCAACTGTATGGCAGGAACTACTTGTGATTTCTTGTTGGCTTCTGCATTATTTTTGTTATGGGAACCTGGCAGGAAACATGTGAAATTCTCCTAGTTCAGCACCATTATTATTTGGAATAGTTGCTGAATGAATGGCCATAATTCAAGGATTACCTGCATCAGGTATTTTAATGGAGGATTTAATTTTTTTAAAAAAAATCTAAACTAATTAACACTAGCTTTTTCAATTGCTGAACTGTCCCTTTTTAAAAAAATTGCTTAAAAGCTCTGATTGGAATTCCTTTTAATATGTCTTGGGTTGTCAGCTCCAGAAAGCTAAATTATTCAATCCAGCCTTGGGACCTATAAAGTCAGTTTCAGGTAAAAACATGACCTGAATTTCAGATTGCTGAAGAAAATATAAAAGCTATCTATTTGTAGATCTCTATCTGGAGTTGATCTGCAGTCTCTTCTTCAGAAATATTTCTAACTCACAGAACCAGAAGCATACTTTTGCCCCAATTGCTTCTCCCTACTACTGGCAGTCCCCAACTTATAACCACAATTCAGCCCCAAATTTATGTTGCTAAATAAGAAAATTGTTAAGTGGATTTGCCCCATTTTGCAACTTTTCTTGACACATTTGTTGAATCACTGCAGTTGTTAAATTAATAACACGGTTGTTAAGTGAATCTGATTTCCCCATTGACTTTGCTTGTTAGAAGGTTGCAAAAGGTGATCACATGACCCTGGGACACTGCAACTGTCATAAATATTATAGATAAAACTGTCAGCAAAAGTGATTTAGAAAGCAATTCATGGGCATAGTAGATGCAAGGATGTTTTATGTAGACTAATTTTAGATATATTTCCTTATTTTATTTTGTGACCATATTTTTTTCGTTTACTACTTCCTACTCTTTTTCTGCACTTTATATAATGTTGCTTACTCTGAAAGTGAACAGAATGCTGTTTATGTATGTATTGTATTTAATTCTAGTTTCTGCTTTTCTTCACAACCACTAGCATTTGCCAAATAATATGTTTATTTGTTTTCCCACTCTCAAGTTCCTAGAGAAGAAATAAGAGTGATTTTAAATAGGAAATAAATCTGTTTTTGTTATTGCTATTGTAATCCAGTGCTTTTGAACCCCTCAGGAAAAACAAAACCAAGGGCTATGCATATTGCTTGAATAAAATATATCATTATAAACTACAGTAAGCACATTTCAATATTATTTCTCACTCACTGTCAATCAAAGAAATGAATAAGATTTTCATTTCACTACCAAACAAGTGCATCACTTCTCAATCTTTTGCTTATGTTAAAACAGTGTTTTTTGCTTAAAGTAGGTAACAATTTTAGAATACTTTGTCCTGGAAAGAAGAAACATAAAAAGTGATTGTTCTATTTCAGTTCTAAGAAACGTTTTTCCTTTAGCATATGAGGCAATTAAATAGTAACACATAACCCTTTTTTCTATTTCCACCTGGAATCACCACACTGTGCCATTTGGAAAAAGTAAACAAGTGCTGGGTCCAAGACATCTGAAAGGTGATGGGTCAGTAAAACTTTTCAAAATATTTTTATTACAAACACAGCATTCATGAACTGTTGTAACTATGTAGCAAAAAGTTTACCACAAATCCATCTGCTGTCATAATATTTTGGAGGTCACTGATACTTTGCTCTAATTACATTTTTATATTAGGATCCTAGTAGCAGTTATTAAGAAAGAGCTTCTAAAGGTTTCAATGGTTCTGTTAAAAGTTAGGGAAATCTTCCTTCATAAAAAGCTATATTGGTTTGATAATCTGGAAATTAAAATTCTAGTACATCAAGAGGTTACCAACTTGGAGAAGAGAGATAATCTCAGCAAGCAAAATAGCCTCCTATGTTGAACAGGAGCAACAGCAACATTTTGGTAGCACTATGCATAGGCTAACTCTTTCCAGTCAAAAATGAGCACATTTACTACTTTAATATTTTTAATTCTAAAGGCAACCTCTTTAGTGAACTTATGAAAATGATGTATTTAAAATCAGAAAAAGTACCTTAAAAGTGCTTGGGCTTTTGCTTTTTTTTTTTTGCCAAAGAGGGAATACATTATTCTTAGAAGAACTGGAAAACTGTGTATACACTATTGTGAAAAGAAAGAGAGAAGAAGAAATTCCCTTTTCTCTCCAAATCCAATGGTGGAATTCAATTTTTTTTACTACCTGTTATGTGGGCGTATTTTGGTGAGATACTGTAAAATCTCCATTCCCTCCCAATCAGCTGGGCTGGGGGGGGGCAGAGATAGATGGAGGAGGGGCCAGTCAGAGGTGGTATTTACCGGTTCTCCGAACTACTCAAAATTTCTGCTGCCGGTTCTCCAGAACTGGTCAGAACCTGCTGAATACCATCTCTGTCCAAATCCTATTTAAAATAACTTTTACAATCACCAAGTAAATTAGATAGAATAATGAACTTTTATCAAGATGAAAAATTAGCAAAACATGCCATCAATATCATTCATTTTCCCAGTGAGGGGTTATCATAGGCTTTATAGAACACAAATGTATATTCTTATTTTATAAGAGGCTTTTTCATGTTTTTACAAGAGCATACTCTCAAAATCACATACATAATTGAACTGAAAGTTAACATTCTTAACTGTTTCTGGGGAAACTTTGCAAATTTTGAAGCTGTTGCTGAAATGCTGCTATATATGGATCTTCCTTTGAAAACAAACATATTGTTTGTAATGCTTTAACCTAAAACAATCATAATGCTTACCCTAAAGCACAAGTTCTATTATAGATAAAATTTTTGATACAGAAATCTGTATTTTTAAAAAACCATCTGACATGTACTAGTATGATAAATGTTTCTCGATACTAATTTCTTGCATGTTTTGTTTGGGGACTTGAATTTACAGTATGAGAAGCTTTCCCTCAAAAATATTTTAGAACAAACCAACATTGCAATTACATCTTCAGAGACTAATCGTTCCTGTATACTATAATTATTTTCTATAATAAAGGATTATAGAATTAAAACAAAATGAAGTATGAAATACATGAGATTGAAAGAGAGTTCTTCCATTAGAAAAGAAAAATTGTTAAAGCATTATGGATAAAGTTAAACTTGTCATGCTAAAAAAAACAACACAAAATATGCCCAGTCATGTTTATCTCATTATTAGGAAAGCTCTGGATTCAGAATACATCAATTCATGAATGGTCTTTTTCCCCAAATGAAGAGGGCTAAGAAAAAAAATGCAGTGACTGCAATAGAACTTAAAACTGAGTAAGTTTTAAAAACGTGCATTTATACTCGAAAATCCAAAGCAATATTTTATTAATTGCTTCAAATCCAAAATGAGAGAAGACATACATCACACTAAGAGTAAACAACACAGGTGCATATTGTGGATTTGTTAGGAGCCAAAACTATCCAGAAAGTTGAAGGTATTTAGTATCTTTATATCATGTCATTTCATCAGAGTTCTATACTTTAGTAACAGCTTTAGTTAAGTGAAACGAAACATGTGATTTGTTAACAACAAATGAAAGCTGAAAATTTCAGAGCAATGTTACATTCCATGAATTCCATGGTGTGTGGGCTAAGAACTTAAAACCAATCTCCTACATCACAATATTCATTCATATAGTTCAGAAATCTAATTTGAAAACTAGTCAGTAAGATATTTCTGCTAGTTCATAGGCAAAGCATAAAGATGACAACCATCTAATTATTCCAGATATCCTATATTTATACATTTACTGCTTTTAAACATATGGTATTCCATGCTTGTCTATTATATTAAATAGCTACTGACAGGATTATTTTCCTTGCTCACAATCTTCTAAAACTTCTTACATTACCATATCTTGTGATATGCAATTCACATTGCAGGGAAATTACGGAACTTCCAAGAGTATAATGTAGTATATGATGGATATGAAATATATAATACCTATTCCCTTATTTATTATGAATTTTTAATAATCCTATTCTGCAATAATTATGAATATTTTTTTATCAGTGAAAATTCTGGTTTTTCTATATTTACATATTAGCTGTTATATCACTTACATATCTGTATTTGCAAATGGATATCTGACATATTTTTTATCCATTAGATTTTTTGTGCAAAATCTGTTTTTAACCTGAATTTTTTTTCTTCAAAAAAATAAATTTTGAGTATGAGAATGAATTGAATGAATGTTTGAATGTTTGAATGTTTATTTCATTTGTATGCCGCCCTTTTCCCCCGAAGGGGGACTCAGGGCGACTCACAACTCAAACCAGGGAAGGGGGATACAGACAAATTAACAACAAACACAAAACAATACATAATTTAAAACACGCAACAATCATACCATTCGAGATAGGGGCAACGGTTCTTTAGCCCCAGGCCTGTCGGAACAGCCAGGTTTTAAGGGCTTTGCGGAAGGCCTGGAGGGTGGTGAGGGTGCGAATCTCCACGGGGAGTTCGTTCCAGAGGGTCGGAGCAGCCACAGAGAAGGCTCTCCTCCGGGTAGTCGCCAGTCAACACTGGCCGGCGGATGGAATTCGGAGGCCTAGTCTGTGGGATCTAATCGGTCTGGTGGAGGTAATTGGCAGCAGGCGGTCTCTCAAGTACCCAGGTCCAATACCATGAAGGGCTTTATAAGTGACGACTAGCGCCTTGAAGCGTATCCGGAGACCAATAGGCAGCCAGTGCAGCTCACGGAGGATAGGTGTTACGTGGGTGAACCGAGGTGCACCCACGATCGCTCGCGCGGCTGCATTCTGGACAAGCTGAAGTCGCTGAATGCTCTTCAAGGGCTGCCCCATGTAGAGCACGTTGCAGTAGTCCAGTCTAGAGGTCACAAGGGCGCGAGTGACTGTTGTGAGGGCCTCCCGGTTCAGGTAGGGACGCAACTGGTGCACCAGGCGAACCTGGGCAAATGCCCCCCTGGTCACAGCTGACAAGTGGTGTTCAAAAGTCAGCTGTGGGTCCAGGAGGACTCCCAAATTGCGGACCCTGTCTGAGGGGTGTACTGTTTGACCCCCCAGCCTGAGAGATGGAACACTTGGCCAATTAGTAGGAGGGAAACACACCAGCCACTCGGTCTTATCTGGATTGAGTACAAGCTTGTTAACCCCCATCCAGCCCCTAATAGCCTCGAGGCCCTCGCACATCACGTCAACCGCTTCATTGAGTTGGCACGGGGCGGACAGATACAGCTGTGTATCGTCCGCATACTGATGGTATTTTATCCCGTGCCGTCGAATGATTCTCTCATAGGTATGGCATCAACATAACATCTGTGCCGGCAGTTTTTCTAACTGAAGTAGGAATATTCAGTGCAAAACAGAATGTGATCTAGGTCCTAGAATAGAGAAAAATAGCATGTGACATGCTTCAAAAGAATGACTAAACTTCATTGGCCCAAGGCAACACTAAGTCAAATGATGAAGTGTCTTGCAATTCCACCCAAAATACATAGCAAAATTATGATGTTAAAATTACAACTGACTCCTTTCCAAGTATATGGTGATAGCAATTTGATTATATTAAACTATGGCTTGCTTCATCAAAAAAAGCTGAATATGTACAGGCATATTAAATCTTAAACCATGGCTTATTCACATAATACATTAAAACACAAGCATTACTATTCCTTAGTGTGATGTGTGAACCAGACCACTGAGTTACAGGACGTTACCCTATTACAGGATATTAGAAAGTAACAGAAAAGCCTTGTTGAAAGTAACTGAAATGCTCTGCAGATATTACTGGCATAGAACATAATGTTGCTTGGTGTTCTTATCAAGACAAGGACTACATAGTGTATCTATATGGCATTGTAGACAATTTAAGCAGAATCTTTTTAAAGATAGTGATTTAGTATATTTTGATACAGTACTGAAACAATAAAATAGGAATTGCTTCAAAGTGTCTTTCTTTTTCAGAATAAAAATATATTAATTTTAATCTAAAACGTTCTAGTTTAAATAGGAACTATGGGTTGAAAAACATATTGAAGTAATATTGTGTTGAGACATCAATGCAGAAACTTATCCACAAAAAACATGAGTTACAAGAGACAAGCAGATGTTTCTGAAAGATTTCCTCATCATTTAGTGTTGATTAAAAAAAAGATGATCACCAGAGCCTTCAGTTATAAGTATTTAAATGAGGTGTAGCCTACTTCAACTCATCATTTATTCTATGTCCTTATTAGGACATTCAGTTGAATAACAAAAAGACAAATATTTCACTCCTACATTGAATGATAGAACTATTATTTAAAAGTTTTAGTATATGTGCTGGTTATAGGGGAAAATTACAAAGCAAAGGTTATATTTGGACAATAGTTTTAAAAATGCTAATAGGAAATGCTAAACTAGAAATTTTAAAAAGATATTGCTTGGTTAGTTTATATTTACTTATGTATTTATTTTTATTTCACATTTCTAAACTACCCAGGTCCGTCAAAGAAAAGCTCTGGGTAATGTGTAATATAATATAACAGTTAGATAAAAAAAAGTATAAAATTAACATTAAAATTAAAAATTGAATTAGGGTTAAAAAAATGAAATAATTAAATAATTAAATATAAAAAGGGAAAGAAAAATCCTAAAATGGCTAATTAATGTTGGAGTAGAACAGGTGGGGAGGCTCTCAGGGATTAGTCAGTCCCATGGTTACATTGTCCTCTGTACCCCCCATCCAAGACCAAAGAGCCAAGATTTGACCCCTTTGCAGAAGGCCAAGAAACTGGGGGCTTTATAGGCGATAATCAACAGCTTGAACTGGACCTGGAAATAAACTAGTATCCAGTGCAATTTGCAGAGTGTTTGTGCACCAAGTATGGCTCACGCTGCAACTCGCTGTACCGGCTGAAGCTTCCGGATACTATTCAGGGGTAGCCCCATGTAGAGTGCGTTGCTATAGTCCAATTGGAAGATCACCATATTTCTGTATAGATCACGGATGTCAAACTCGCTATATCATGTTGTCATCACATGACATTTCATGATGTTTTTCCCCTTTGCAGAGTTGGAGTGGGTGTAGCCTGTGTGTGATGCAGCTGGCTTGTGGGCTGCCAGTTTGACACTCCTGATAGACCATAATGTATAAATTGTTCTCAGCATCTGGATGCATGAAATTATTTCTAGCAGATAATTAATCAGGTAGCTTCTTAATCATGAAAATACTATGAAGTGGTGGCCAATGCATATATTAAAAATTTGTCATACTGAATAGGCAAAGGGGGCAAAATCCAAGTACATGAATACTGAGGTAAAATCAAAACAATTTTTATACTTTCTGTTTTTATACCTTCATATAGAAGGTTAGTTTGCTTGGAAACATTACTGATTTTTCAAGCATTAAAATATAGTTTCAGAATATAGCTAGTCGTCAAAGATTTGTGAAATGTTTATCAAACTATCATCAAATCTGTGTCTCAGGTATTGTGCTTGGATATATAAAAACGCTGGATGGGATTAGTTGAATGGATTAGACTGCAGGTTCAATTTTCCCATATCCTTAAGCTTTACTCAGTCTGGAACTTTCTAGGTGTTTTGGAACGGCAATATTCAGTATTCCTAACTACTCATTAGCTATTCTATATAGGAACTGTGGGAATTATAATCTCAGCATATCTAGAACTTGCCACTTTAGGAAAAACTTGTTTAACATTATTGCAGAGCATATAATTCAATTTCTAAAAAGTGCTTCAAGCTGTAAAGGAGCACAAGTATATTTGTCTGCTTAACCAGCTGTACTTTTTCTGCGCCATAGTACCTTTTAGAGATAAATTTTTGAACAATATCCCTTGCTACAATCACTGCATAAAAAAGAAATTCTTATACAATTCGTGATTTCATAGATTGTCAGGTTGGATTCTAATCTAACAAGCCTAATAGAAAGCTTTTTTCTCAGAGCAATCTTGGTAATCTATCTTCCTCTCACCAGATTTCAAATATTATGTTGTTATGATTTAATCATGGTTTACAGAATCAGCAACAACTGGATAATCTTTCAACATATACTGAATATGTACTGAACCATAAATCATAGTTCATTGCAAACTATAATTGCTAGATTTACAAAGCATTCTAAACTAAAACCAAGAAACCATGTGAATTAGTTTTGGCTTAGAAGTGTGAACCCAGCCACTAACTCTTCTAATAGGTGGTCGATGCTCTGCCCTAAGACATAGTGGTATCCAGGAATATGCAATCCAATGTCTCTGTATTTGTACTTTAAAATATCCAATTGTCTAGTATCTGCACTAATCTTCTTAACTTTCTTCTCTTACCCACAAGATAATAACTACAGATTCTTCCTTCTGAAGTTTTTTTTTAAAAAATATTCTATTTTGATTTCTTCTATAAAGCTCCAAAAAAGTGGCAAATCTCAAAATGTGCTGCATTCTACCACATATGGATAGAAATATTCTAATATCTGACCAGATGAAAAAGGAGTATTAGCAAATTTCTCATATATATTTCTCACGTGCTTTCACAGTATGTTCATATGCTTGCAACAGGAATTTCCTGAAGCTGTGAGGTAACTGTATTTTGTTAACATGTTGTCCCAGATATATATTATGCAATTTCCCCAAAACACCAAATGGTGAATTACAGTACCTTCACAACAAAAATAAGTAGTCCTACGGCATCTTAAAAATATTAAATATACCCTCATCTGATCATACTCTTACTAAAATATCCAGAATAAATTTCACAGTCTAAACTAGGGAATTATATGCCAGCAAGGCAACTTCAACTTTGACAGTAATGCCTATCTTTGCAGCAGTGGCCTAGTTCACACATATTAAGTCACAAGATCATGTATTGAAGCATGTTATGATAAATGAGGGGCATTGTGGTTAAGAATAATGTGTATACCACTTATCCATTAACTGTGAGCACATAGACATTATTTTTGTTTATTTGTAGTAGAAATTGGAAATATATTAAAGTAAAAATCTGGTGTACTGACTTATGCTCAAATCAGGAGTCCAGGAAGCTGTTTTAGAAGTTGAATTTTGACGTGTATTTTAAAAACCTGTCTATTTTATTTATATACTATATACTCCTGGTACAAACCAGAAATCAGGAAGCAGGATGAGGATATTAGGGCATAAGAATGTTTGATTACGATTAGAAAAGCAAGGGAATAAACCAGAGTTAAATGTTAACATTCAGTACTGTAAAATAAAATTTAAAAAACACCAATAGTACAGAAAATCTCAGAACATCATTCTGAAAAGCTTAATAAGGAATTTATGGACTGTCTGTTCAAATAAAGTTTGCCTATAAGGAGAACACATATAAGGTTTATTATCTTAATGGACATGTTAGCTAAGTTAGTATGATTTGCCTATCAACAAACATTAGACACAAACTACAACATAGCTTTCTTCAATGTGATGAGTTCCAGATGAATTGTATATAATGTGTAGCGGGCTCAGATAGCTTTGAAGACTAGATTTCCCTGTATATATTTGCACTGTATGTATTTCTTTGTCCCATACCACAGAACACTCAATATCCTTAGACCGGAAGTTAAATAACTATAATGATATTGCCTTAGACAAATATACACATTTCAGAATAAAAAGGTTATCATCATCATCATTTGTATACTTATTTATATGACTTATATCACAATTTGTCCAAGTTATATGCTACTTATAGCTATTCATAAAAAGCCACAGCTAAAAGAACTGGAGAATGCCTGGCACTTGTTCTGGCTTTTTATTTCAGAGTTACAGCATGAAACACTCCCAATTAATAACAGCTGATACATTTTTCAATAATGAAATAAAATTGTGTGGCAAATTGGCAACTTGTAAAAAAGTGACAAATAGTCATTCTTCCTATTCATTTGGGATAAATGTTAACAGCTGAAACACTGCTCTAAGCAAGGCCTTAAAATTCTAATTAGTAATACAATATGATTATCTGTTTGTCCTCATTTTTTGTTCAACCCATGTGGTATTTGATTATGAAAAGCTGAACCTACAGCAATTATAGGCCTACACGAGTTTCAAAACCATCATACTCATTGCAAACAGTATACCACCATCTCATCTCTTTTCAGCACTGTAGATTCATACAAAACCACCATTGTATGCTGACAGTAAGTTTAAATCACCCTTTCCCCTAATATAAATTAGTTCTTCAAATGGAAATCTACATTACAATCTTAGTCTTCAAATAAGCCATCTGACTTATGTACAGATAATGACAATGGAAGTAGGTATCTAATGTGCAAATAGACTTCTGCAGTACATGTGAATTTTTTAAATGATATTTTTGCTTGCATAATGCTATGCTTTGTTAGAGCATTAGAGCAGTCACCATGCATGCTTATTTAGAAGAATTAGAAAGTCAGGAATGTCAAGAAATATTGATTTAAATCAGTAGCTCTTTAACTTTAGTAATTTAAATAATTAGTTAATAATTTTCTTTAACAGATTCTGCAAGGGGCGGGGTGATTCTCAATGATCTCAGGAGTGCGTTTGAAGTTTATGATTCTGTTTAGATTTGTTACACAAATATTTAAGAATAAATCCCACTGGCTGCAGAATGTTTTTCAGCAGATAAACACAGAATTGTGCATTAAATGATTAGGTTTAATCAATCACATCTAGTTTTACCACAAAAATTAGATGTTGTCTATTTATGCTTCCCCCACCTTCAATCTAATTTCATTATGTTGTAGTTCTTCCCACCAATAAATTCCATGCCTGTTTCTGGATTCCATAATTGATGGAATGGTCCCTTAAAGTCACCTGGAATTGAGATACAGATTTTATAGCTCAGTTTGCAGATTTAATGCTTTTACTCTTTTTCATTTTTAATGATGTAAGATCAACAGAACAGCTCAAATGCAGAAAAAGTTAATGTCACAGAAACTGATTTTTAAAAGGCCATTCATAAAAAAAAAGTTAAGGGTATCCTATCTCCATTAAACATGGTCAGAGAAATGTTATCACCTTGAGAAAACACCTGGCTCACTAATCATCTGAGACATCACTTACACAGAACTTACCACTCTGGGTTTATCCAAGGTCTGCAGGAAGGCTGGACTCTGGTCCAAGGATCGCTCAGGATCACTGGAGATATCTTCTTCAGACTCTTCCCAGGATGAGGAAAAGCCAGTGGAAGAAGCTGAGGAAGAAGACAGCTTCCTGATTGGCATGTCCTTTGGGGGAGCTGCTCCTGTTTTTTCCTCTTCCTGAGCATCCAGGTCTGTCACAATAACAGCAGGAATGTTTGCACCTCCACAGCATCCCCCGCCTTCCACTAGGGACCACCTCGGTTGTGGTAGTCCTGCAGAGGTCCCTGAGGGAAGCTGCTGTCCCTGCAGCCCAACAGCATGGGCTTCAGCCATAATCTCAGACAAGGACTGCTTCTCAGAGAATGTCAAAGCGAACAGGCTGCAGCTACCCTCTTTGTTATCAGTTCTCCCAAGGCAAGGCGGGTCTCCTAGAGGGAGCGGCTCTCCAAGGGGCATCTCTACGGCTCCTGAGCCCTGCCCTCCAGAAAAGTCCCTCCCCCAGAGCCCAGTTTTTATGAAGCTTTGATTCTTACAGCAACTACTCACATTGCTTGACCCTTCCAAAAGTTGTGCCTCGCCTTCACCTGGCTGCATCATGATGCTCATCTCATCAGAGCCCTGAGTTTCCTCACAGCTTCTCCTGCTCTCCATCTCTTTGGAGTCTTTTTCTTCCAGAGGCTCACTTCTCACCTCAAAGTCCTGCCTCCCAATAGGCCACAGACCCCTTTCTGCCTGCCTGGACTCCTGTGGTCTGGAAATCCCATTCACCCTCCCCATCTGGTTAGAATTGGGCCCTTTCAACAATATACATCCTTTATCCATTGGATCTGAACTCCACAACCCAGTTTGGCTTCTGCTCTCCACTTCTGAATCTTGTGCTCCAAAGGATCCTTTGGCCTTTGGGCGCTGCTCTCCCAAGAGTCCATTTTCTTTCTCAGTAGACTGAGATGCCTCATCGGATTTTCCCTTGCCCACCACCTGTAATAGATGGGTGTCCCCGGAACCCTTCTCTGCCTCCTTCTCTAACGCCTTCCCTTTGGTTTCTAGTCGGTACCAGAGTTTATCCAGCTCCTTGATTCCCTCCTGTATCTCTCCTTGCCTGGACAGGGTATCCTGCACCAGCTGCAAGGGGCAAGGTTGGCTTGGGGAAGAAGACGACTTTCTCCTGGGCAGGCGGGGACTCTTTAGGGGGAAAGTGGTGCCCCCCGAACTGTGCGCCTGGATGTGCGCCTCAAATAGCCCCACTTTCTCAACCACCTGCACATTCTGCAACTCCCGTTGGAGGATCCGGGGCGACCTGCAAGACTCTTTCCAGCCGGGCGAAGGAGACCGGCTCTGGGGGCTAGTCCAGATAGGGCTGCTGAGCTCTCGAGGGGACTTGAGAAATGGAGCCTCCCCCGTGGCTCGCGGCGACTCGGCTGGAGGGAAGAGGAATGCAGTGGGGGAGCCGCTGGAACTGCCGCTGCTGCTCAGAGGCAAAGGGCAATAGCTGCTATGCCTCTCGTTTCCCCGGGCGACTTCAGGCGGCCCTTGTCTGCGCGTGGCAGGTGGGGTCTTGCTCCTGCCTCCTCTGCAGCCCCCGCTCTTCTCCTCTCCCTCGCCGCTCTTCTTCATGATCACTAGGCTGTTGAGCGCATAGCAGAACACGGCCATAGTAATGGGTCCGGCCGCCGGGGGACAGGCTCCGCTTCCTCCTCCTCCTCCTCCTTCACCCAGGTCAGTTTCTGCCGAACAGCCCACGTCCTCTTAGGAGGGGGGGGCGGCGGCGGCAACTGCTGCAGCATTGCCCAGGGAACGGGAGACGCGCAGGGGCGATGAGCGGACCCCGGTCCACAGCTCCATAAACAAGCAAACTGGATGGAAATACAAGAGAGAGAAAGAGACAGTCAGCGCGCGAAAACGGAGACAGCTCAAACCGGCCCTGCCAATTGGCTGCGGGAGACAGAGTTCGTCCAATGGCTACAAAGCTCCCGCTCTGAAGCCCGGCTGCGAGAAAGACGTGAGTTTAGCCGCAAAGGTTCAGCAGAGTCCAGCTCCGCCTCTTTTAAAAGTTCATTACGTTGATCAAAGGAATAGCATATTAACCTGAATCTTTACATAATCCAGATTCTAATTTCCATGTCAAGCTTCAGTCCCAGAATACGCGGATAATAAAGAAGGATCCTTTATGTGAGTAGTACAGCAAGGATGGGAAACCTAGTGTCCCCGGATTGCCCCAAGGACCCTTTCGGAAACCGACAAACCCCGTTTGAATATGCCTGCTAAAAAGTGACAGTACAGTTTCTCGTCATTTTAAAGTTGAGAAACACATCACGTGTTGTAAGCGTTACCCCGCTCGCTTTGGTGATCTATTCTAAACTCCCACAAAGTGCTAAATGCAACTCTTGGCCACTACCTTAGCAACCTTGAAGTAAACTATTTTTACATCCATATAGAGGTAAATAAGCTTGTTACATTTTCTACAATTAAAGGGATGAGAGGAGGAAGAAAAGAGCGAACAGAGAGGGAACAGGCCTGTGAAGGCTATGACCAATGTAAATTAGAAACCAGGACTTAACATCTATTTTCCTGTAGAATAAACAAGCAAATAACACAATTGATGGTTGAATTGCACTCAATGTGTGCCAAAAAACAAAAACAAAAAACCTCAGCAATCATAATCAATATTAAAGGCAAATGTCTAAGGGTAATGATGCGAGATCAAATTTGGGTCAGTCAACCAGAGATTTACTCTTCCAATTTTTTGGATACAATGTGGAGCCCATCTTCAGGGAATTTCTCTTTACTGGAATACGTGCTTTGGAACTGTTCTGTGAGTCATTTTTATGTGGTGCCTTCCTATTGGCTGATTGGTATGTTGAAGGTTTGTAATTGGCTGTCATTTCTTTGTGCTGTCAAGCCCTTGGCTTCCATATTTCCCTGAAGATGGACTCCAGCATGATTCCCAAAGTTTAAATCTCTGCTCCCAGTGACTGATCCAAATTTGATTTCACAATCAATATTCCCTACGATGAAAAAAAAAGCTTAATGGCAAGAAGATTGATCTTCTTGGTCTCCTCGGTCTTAAATTCTGATTTGTTTTATAAAAGGATAAAAGTATGGCTAGAGCTACATGTTCTGCTTCTCAGGCAAAGCCCCAAGAAGACACTGAGATGATCAAGAAATGGAAAAACTTGAGGTGGTATATTATCGTAAATTAGTAGCTAGTGTTGCCAATCACCCACATTCTGGCCATGTGTCAGAAAAAAAACAACAGATAGGAAGAAATTAGCCAAGTATCAGAAGATGTTCCATGAAAATAAAGGAGCAAGTGGACTAAATATGTAGTTTCTCCTGGGAGGGTGAGAGGGAGAAGTCATGGGACTTGGGAAAACCAAAGCTACACATAATTTTTCTTTTTATAACTATGGAAAGGAATGGTGGAAGGTCTTAAATGTTGGCTTGGAAAGTTGTGAGAAGTAATGGTGGAAGTCTCATCATTATATGCTCTAGAAATTGCATTTGAGGAAACTAAAAATAAAATAATGTTATAATTAAATAATATTCATAAATATTTGAAACATAAAGTCAGAAACCACCACAAGACTAAAGGAAGCAGAGCTGTAGCTTTTCCTCTGAATTCATTTTTTTCTGTGGTGGAACAGTATTGTGCAGAAGCACTTTGCTTACTTTATTTATTACACCATTTTTAACTGTACCTGTGCATGAGCATTTACTCATTACACAGTATTGCCTAATGGTAAGATACAAAATGTGTAGCCTTCTTGCTATTATGGCACCATCTCCCATCATTTTTAGTAGCTATACTGATCGAGAGTGATGGAAATTGGATTCATCTTGAAAGTCACAGGACACATTACTGTCTTGTTGGGTTAATTAATTTTTGAAATGTTCAGTAAATTGTTTCTTTACTGAAGTTGTTGGGATTATACAGGTAGTCCTTGATTTACTATCAAAGTTATGACAGACTTAAAAGAGTACTTCTGACCTGGCACGGCTGGGCGCTCTCCAAGTGATTGTATTTTGGACATCCAGCAACTGGCCTGTATTTATGGTCATCTGAAGTGTACTGCAGTCACAAAATCACAATTTATGACTTTTTGCCTGAAATAGGTGTTTACTTTCAGTTTCCAGCAAAAAACATCCATTGCAAACAAAGGATTTTTTAATGACCGCAGTTTTTGCTTAACAATTATAGAATGTGTGTTAACAACTACTGCAAAAAAGGTTGTAAAATCAGGCATGGTCACATGATGACCCGTGTAATGACTGGCATGATTAACAACAGTAATTCCATGCTCAATTATTTGCAAGTCGAAAACTATGACTGTATTCTGTATTAGAGTTAATTCTACTGAACTGAGTGGGATTTATTTCTAAAATCTGAGAAAGCACAATATATAATTATTTCCTGCTGCAAGGATATATAGTTTTATTAGTATTATATATTTAAGCGTATATATGTGCTATGTTATTTATGTATTGTATAGTGTAGACATATTTATAACCGTATCACATGCATCTATGTGGTACTGTTTCGCCAAATGAAACCACACCTCTTATTTTTGTATCAGTTATATGCTAAGAATTTTGATTAACCGAACAAGACAGTAATACCCTTCATGCAGTGGCAAATGTAACTGTTTATGTCATTCTGTGTGCTAGTCTTTGGAACTTATCCATTTACCTGTGTATAAGAATAAAGTGTAGTTTTTTTTACTTGCTAATAGGTTTGCCTAATTATTTATTCTGCTTTGAATATTTAATTTCTATGCTTTTGAGTAGAATTATATAATGCGCACACCAAAATTGCTGGCAAGAATAAACCATAATGAATTTTGAATACAGGATTAGCTCAATATGTCTTCACATAGTCCATAGTCATAGTCACCTGGCCAAACAACTAGTTAATAGAGGAAGTAATGTGAGTTTTGTAATGGACGAATGAAACAATAAGCATATGTAGGTATAATATGTAATGTACTGTTGGTCTATGCACTTCTTCTATGATGCTTGTTCTATACTACAACAACATTCAGTTTATAATCAAAATTGTGATATATATATCACAATTTTGATGTTCTAAATATATATCCGCAAAAGGATATATATCCTTTTTAATGTCCAATTAGAAGAGTGAGGAACCTGATAACTTTAGAAAATGGTATTTGATTTAAAAAAACAACATAATGTGTAATATATACTACCGTTATTACTTTAAAATCTTCTAAGCCACACTGGATTTTTCAACCAAGAGTTTGGTGGTACTTGAAAGGGGAAGCCCAAAGGTGCTTTTTCAAGAGACGACTGGACTGTCTTGTTTTTCTTGGAAGATGTTTCACTTTTCATCCCAGAAGCTTCTTCAGCTCTGATTGGATGGTGGGGAATGGAAGGATTTATATTCCTTGCAGACAGCTGGTCATTTGTCTTCTGTTTAGCTGACTGCAAGGAATATAAATCCTTCCAATTCCATCAGAGCTGAAGAAGCTTCTTGGGTGAGAAGTGAAATGTCCTTAAAGAAAAACAAGAAAGTCCAGTTGTCTCTTGAAAAAGCACCTTTGGGATAACCATGACCTGGATGATTGAGAATCTCCATAGACATTTGGAAGGACATTTGATAAATACATGGGTCTGAACACATTTTTATCAGAAACATGAAAAATCATGTTCTCTATCCTTGATGATCAATGATATGCACTTTTTAAGTTTTTTGTTTGTTTTTAAGTCTTAATAGCTGATATGCTGGCTATAGTGGAAGATAATTCTAAATAAGGTAAACATGCTAGAACAATATTTAACCTTTCCCCTTTATATTGGTTTTTTCAATTCCCAATCAGTGTCTTCATGAAGAAACGAATATGGTATTCAATTTAAATAGGAAAGGCAAAGAAGTTTAATAGCCTCTCATCTTGCCCTATGGTCCTAATTGAATTCACCTTGCCCTATTTGTTTGTTTGTTTGTTTAATTTATATGCTTTCTGTCACCCTATCCTGAGTGGCTCTAGGAAGCAACTTACAATAACTTCATTGCTATAATTAACAACTCTTGAAGATCAAAATATTTGGATTCTAATATTTTCTTGAATTTGGTTTCTTATCAATGGATGCAGGCCGTAATAAATTTGTTATCATTCTTTCCTGATTTTTTTCCACCCATCTTAAATAACAATATATTATATCATTTATTATCAACCATGTGTGATTTTTAAAATGCTGAGATCATACTAAATCTTAGAAGCATACACATTACGGAATTCACAGCCTTAGCCTCTTTCTAATGAGGTAAACACTAGCATTGCTAGTGTTACTCTTAATATTTCTAAGGCTAGGTGTGGCTTGTCCAGGTCTTTTATATAGTACGCTAACTGGGAATGAACTAAAAAAAAGTAGCCCCTTTCTTTTAGCTATCAGCTGAGTTGTTTTGCTACTTTAATTCAATGATTTGCTTTTCTTTTAGCCTAGTGAGTAATCTTATGCATGAGTTTGTAAAGTTGTTGTTTGAACGAAGACAATGCTTGTTTGTAATTTATTTCAGCAAGTTTCTATGATATTGCTTCTTGAAATATCAATAATTATATGTCTCCAGGGAATGTTTTACAATAGTATAGCAAGCATAGTTATATTTATAGTTTCATGCATATTTCTTCAACTTTTCTCTGACCCATTTTTTAAAAGTTTTCTTGAATTTCTGAAAAGAGTTCATTATCTTAGGAGGGTTTATTCATCTTTTATTTATGTTTTAAATAACATTTATTTCTCACAATTCCAACAGTTGCCATGTCCATGCACATAATAGTGCACAAAGTACTTTATTTGTTGATCGAATAAATAGGAAGTGTGGTAGCTCTGTAGGGCAGTGACTTATCTACTGGAAGAAGTAGCAATTATGTTCAACTCTTGCATACTGGGCAAATTCTGGATCTCTGTCCCTGAATGATTCTTAAAATTACACTAAGTTCGTAAAAGCCGCGTTCTGGTATGACAGCGGGAAGGCAGTAGTGTGAGTTAAACATTTTGTAAACTTGCTGGACGCGGCTATGTGTGTTTGTGTGCAAGCTGAACCCTGTGATGCGTGTCTTGCCCTCATATTATATGGAGGAAAGAAATGATGGCAATCTCTATGGAGACCCGAAGATCAGGGCTCTTTTCGCTGTTCTCTGCAACAAGAGTCGATTTGGCTGAAGTGCTTCTCTTTCTACGGAAGACAGCAGAATATACTTTGCTTTCAGGATAGTTTCGGTATGATAATAAAGCTCGCTGCCCATTTTGCGTTTGGCACTTTTCAGAAGTAGGGGCGGTTTGAAGCTCGCTTTTCACTACTTATCCATGCCCGTAAAACCTGATTTGTCGCCCGCTTACTGATCCCAGCCTAAATCGAGTCTTTTTCTCCGACCCGGTCTCCAGGAAAAAGCGATCGCTCCGAAGCAAGAGTTGGAGCTCAGGAAAGAAAGAGAAATAACGCCAGGATTAGGATGCACGGAGAAATGAGAAAAGATTAAGAGAGTGAAATCAGAGAGGTTGGTCATACCTGTCCAGGAGAAATTGGTGCACCTTGACTATCCAATTGTCTCGGAAAAAGCTCTAGCCATGAAGACGCGCAGACTTGAAAGTTGCTCTAGAAATAATTTCCTCCTCCTGGCCAAGATGTTTAGATCTCTTTCTCTTGTCCTCGCCTGCGGCGCGTAACTGAACAAAAAAGCGAGCCAGTTCTATTGTCGGCTGGATCTGTAACTTTATTATTACTGCTATTATTTTTCAACTGTTCAGCCGCCGCGATCGTTACTCGTCTTTTCCAACATCACCCTTGCCATTGGCTGTTTCTTCGGTGTTTGTTGAATGTGCGGGAGCGAGAGTAGGGAGGGGAGGGGGTCGGAAAGCAGGAAGGAAGTTGTGAGCCTGTCTGGGGTTGAACTCAGCGGAACAAGTTTCTTTTCTTTCTTTTTTCTTTTTTTCCTATTGCTTGGCAGGACTGATGGAGGGAAACATTAAAAAAAAGTTTCCATTGTTAGCGAGCTCAGAACAAAATCTGCTCCACCCTTTGTGGGTTAAAGATACATCGTCCATTTTTTTTCCACTCCTTGTTCTTCCTTACTATGTATAACTTGCTTCAACTATTTAAAACCTTTTAAATGCTACAGCTTTTTCAGGAACAAGATGAGATGCTGGGGCTACTCTCTGCAGACCGGATCTCCTTTCCAAAGGCCTTCAGAGAGCAAGTGAAAAACTGTGGCCCATGTGAGATCACGGATATTTTTCAGGTATAGTGACTATATATCTGTAAATCTATTAAGAGCCTAAGGTTTCCCTTTAGTTTTATCTTAACTTTTCAGACTAATTTTAATTATTATGAGAGAGTGATAGTCACAGTGTTACACACTTAAAAGGGAAAATGGTCCTTTAAGAATATGTCAACTCTTTTTAAACCAGTCAAATACCTGGGGGCTGAAGGAGACTCTAAATATGTTTGATCACAGTACTGAATTAAACTAAACACTTGGGTGGCCAGTTACCTCCCTTAGCCCAACCTAATCCACTGGGTTCTCATTCTGGGGTAAAACAGGAGAATGAAGTGTCACCCATCTCATCATGAGCTCCTACACTAAAGGCAAGGTGTAAGAAATAAATAAATATGTTTCTAGATATTCCCCTGTTTGGTCTGGAGCTGGAGCTGGAGCTGTACAATTACCTCAACAAAAGGAACTTTTCACATTTGAATTATTATTAATTTAAAAACCAGAAATTAAACACATAGATCTTAAAATCTTATCCACATGATTCACTTCAGGTCAAATATACTTAGGGCAGAAGAGGCTAGTGTGACATATACTTTTGTTTTAGGGAATCTAAGTAATGGAAGCTTGCCCCACAATATGTATTTTCTTTCTAGAAAGAAAAATATTAGAAACCCCTTTGATCAGCATTGCTTAGGGAAAAAAAAAACATCCATTTGACCTGGAATGATCTCCATATGGCATTTAATTTTTATGGCTCTCCCAAAAATGTATAAACCAAATCAGAAAACGTTAGTGAAATCGTATACACACACGTGCAACGTGGCATACATTAACCTAAAATAACCCCAAACCTAAAATCATAAAACAAGTCTCTGTTAAAAAAGAAATAGGAAAGATGCCCTGTATCTCCAGGTTACTACATAAAATGTGGTCATGTTTATCTATTTCCCAAGATCTGAACTGGTAAGTAAAACATTGGTCTATGACACATTATAGTAACGTGAGGAGGAACTATAAAATCGGAGCAATGAGAAATTGTATATATCTTTAAAGATTCCGTAGATTAGGTAGATAATTGTTACTGATTCAGACTCCCACAGCTAGGAAGGCAAAGCCCCTTTCATTTAATACCCTTATGAGGAAGGCACTGTATTTTGCAATGAAGCCTATTCTGTAATGAGCAACTGTTACATCGAAGAGTGAATCTATTGATTTTGGATATTTTTTTTAAAAAAAACATAGGTTAAAATAATTTGGAGTCAGTGACATCCAACTGGTGATTTACTTGCATTTATTTCCAGCAAAATTGTGTCAAATTTAAGGCAAGCATTATTAATATATGTGCTCTCACTCACATTCACCTATTTTTATATGTATTTACTTATTTGTTTGGCTTATGGGTTTACAATATAATTTTGGATTAAAATATACAAATATATAACACTCAGAAACTAAAACCAAAATCATGCAATATAAAGCAACAGTAAATTCTGGGAATCAGCCATGACAAAAATAATGTTAAAAGTAGTTAAACATTCAGAGGGACAGTGTGTCAGTTATAATTTGAAACTGCTGGGGTAAAACTGCTGCAGTTCAATAACACTTGGAGGACTACAGGTACTCCATCCCTTCAAATAGCCTGTAATGTTTTGTCTTCAAGGTGCTACGATCTACACTTCTTTGATATACACATACTTACATATACTGTATGTGTACATACACACTTCACTTCACTTTAATGTATTGATTGGGGGAGGCGTTCGACTATTCCTAAACGGAACTCAGAAATTTGCCTGCTTTATAACTGGTCTGGCATGCCAGGGTTATGCATTATGCCCCTAATTATTAGGGAAATGAATTGTAGCTGGTGAAATTGGTGCCATAAAGTCTATCCTGAATGTCATGTGATTTACTGTTGTTTTTCTATATGTTTTCTCTTTGCAGTAGGATCTGCAATGTCTAACAAGCCACTCTTTGCAGGATCAGAACCACATTAAGCACAGTTACAGTGTTTTTGTTGAAACATTGCCTTTCTGTTGAAACTGTCTTTCAGGCCCACATTTCCAGTGCAGTTTACATTAGCTGATAAGATCCAAGAAAACAGTTTGCATCAAAAAGGCAATGCCAAAAACAATCAGACCTGACATTTTAAAAACATCCAAATGAAAAAGCCTGGGGATTATGCATACTGAGCAATATCTGTCTGCCATAAATCAGCATCTTCCTGCTTGCTCTTGGATTGCACTCTGTCCAGTCTCCTCTGAATAACCATATGAGTATTGCTAATCTACCTTTTACAGGCTGTTCAACTCTATTGCTTCAAAAATGATAATGTTGAAAAGAACACATTAGGTTTAGAGGCTCTGTGTATGCAACTGTAAGTAGAGCTGAACAGAGGGGAAAAAGTTTGAAAATAATATTATTTATTAATCAAATTTATATGGTCACCCATCTTCTCCCAAAGGGGGCTCTAGGTAGCACAATACCAACAATAAATAAATAAGCCAATAAAAAGAAATTAAAATCTTCATATAAGCACTCAGAACAAAGAAGTGGAGAAATTGAGGTGAAGTCATTGTCCACGTATACAGAAAGGACGTTGTTTAGTAGTTAGAATAGAATCCAAGATTAGTCATAATCATGAAGGTCACATATCATTTCTTACCATTTTTTTCTATCTCAGCAAACCTACCTCATGAGGTTTTGATGAGAATAACAAATTGAACAGAGGAACCCTTAATCTCTTTAAAGGAAGGATATGCTAAAAATATAAGAATAAAATATTTACTTAACAGTTATCCTGTCTCTATTTCCATTTTGAGTTCTGTGTGCATGCACGCATGACCTTTGATGTAAAGGCTCATTCACACAACAGACCCTACATCATTACAACTACCAGATCTGGACTTCAAAACTCGTAATGAACCCTGAATGGCAGAACAAAAATTAAAAGTACAGTGAAGGTAGTCCTCAAATTACAACCAGTCACTTAGCAACCGTTCAAAGTTACACAGATCCACCTGCCCCAAAGGTACTTAAGATGACCATGTTTTACAATACTTTTGCTGAAAACTAGCATTTGCTTCTGGTTTTCAGGAAAAAAAAACACCTTATAGCGAACCATAGATTTGCTTTATGACTGCAGCATTTGCTTTACAACTGATGCAAAAAACCTCATAAAATTGAGTCTGTCATATGGGTGATCTGCTTTACAACCACCATGACTTATGACATAATGGGCAGATTCCATTATCTTTGAAAGTCAAGGACTACTTGTAATATATATAGTTTATGCCATGTAGTGGCTGTTTGTAGTTTTGCAGCCATAATCTGAAAGCACTATGCATAATTAGCAGGCAACAGATTATACTGGAAACATAAAAACAGGAAGTACAAGACTTGCGCAGTCTCTGCTTATTTGTAATTTCCAGGGGATCCTCCTCAGTACAAGCCTTATCCCCAGGGAACTTGCTTGTCTATATCTGTGGTTGAGCATTCTGTGAAGGAGCTATTTAGATGTATAGATGTTCTGTTTTGAACCATGCAGTCTTTATTTAGATGATTGAATCTTAATATGACATTATTTTACTTGTGATGGTATCTGTGTGGGACAGCATGTCTAATCTTTATTATCCTAACAGATAGTGGATTTCGCAGTTGAAGGATGACAAATTTGCTATAAGTGAAATATTATAGGAAAAGAAAATACGGCAGCTATTCTTTCTCCAAGGATGTTTTATGCCCATGTAGCTGGTTGGAAACAAAACAAAGAGCAAGCAGATAGTCTTGGAGAGTAAGAGTTTTCCATCCCTTTTCAGTATTTTAGTTATTATCTGCTCTGGACTGTAGAGGTGAAGCAATTACATTATAAAATAACTAATTTTCAGAAGCATTTTAAAAAAGCCAATATTGCATTTTAAGCATTACCAAAAACATGCACATATCTTGGTGTAACTTTGCCATCCTAATGCAAGTTCACTTGGTGTAAGACCATTGAGTTGAAAAGGACTTGCAGTTTGAAAATGTCTGAATACTAATACAAATCTAATCAGAATAAAGCTGGAAGGGATCTTGGAGGTCTTCTAGTCCAACCCTCTGGTCAAGAACGAGACCCTATATATTTCAGGCAAATGACTGCCCAATCTCTTCTTAAAAACCTCCAGTAATGAAGCACCCACAACTTCTGAAGGCAAGCCATTTCGCTAGTTAATTGTTCTCACTGTTAGGAAGTTTCTCCTTAGTTCCAGGTTGCTGCTCTCCTTCATTAGTTTCCATCCAATGTTTCTTGTCTTGCCTTCTGGTGCTTTGGAAAATAAGGTGACCCCCTTTTCTTTATGGCAGGCCCTCAATTACTGGAATACTGCTATTATGTCTTCCCTAGTCCTTCTTTTCATAATAAACATAATTCTTCTTTTCATAATAAACATCATAATACACATTTGAGTATTTTGAGTATTTGAGTAATTTATTTATATGCCGCCCTTTTCCCTGGGGGGACTCAGGGCGGCTTACAACTCGAAAAGGGAGGGAAACAAACAATTAACACATAAGACAGTACATCATTAAAAGCACAACATTCATACTATTCGGGTGGGTTACAGTCTTTAATCCCAGGCCTGACGGGATAGCCAGTTTTTAAGGGCTGTGCGGAAGGTCTGGAGGGTGGTGAGGGTACGAATCTCCACGGGGAGATCGTTCCATAGGGTCGGAGCTGCCACCGAGAAGGCTCTCCTCCGCGTAGTTGCCAGTCGGCATTGACCGGCAGATGGAACTCGGAGGAGGCCTAATCTATGGGATCTAATTGGTCGGGTGGAGGTAATTGGCAGTAGGCAGTCTCTACCCAGATCCACTACCATGAAGGGCTTTGAAGGTGACAAGTAGCACCTTGAAGCGTACCCGGAGATCGACCGGTAGCCAGTGCAGCTCGCGGAGGATAGGTGTTGTGTGGGTGAAGCGAGGTGCACCCACAATCGCTCGCGCAGCCTCATTCTGGACTAGCTGAAGTCGCCGAATACTCTTCAAGGGCAGCCCCATAGCAGTTAGACTTATATACCGCTTCCTAGGGCTTTCAGCCCTCTCTAAGTGGTTTACAGAGTCAGCATATCGCCCCCAACAACAATCCAGGTCCTCATTTTACCCACCTCGGAAGGATGGAAGGCTGAGTCAACCCTGAGCCGGTGAGATTTGAACAGCCGAACTGCAGAACTAGCAGTCAGCTGAAGTAGCCTGCAGTGCTGCATTTAACCACTGCGCCACCTTGGCTCTGTAGAGCACATTGCAGTACTCCAGCCTTGCCCATGTAGAGCACATTGCAGTACTCCAGCCTAGAGGTCACAAGGGCACGAGTGACTGTTGTGAGAGCCTCCCGGTTCAGGTAGGGGCGCAACTGGTGCACCAGGCGAACCTGGGCAAATGCCCCCCTGGTCACAACTGACAGATGGTGTTCAAAGAGCCAAGGTGGCGCAGTGGTTAAATGCAGCACTGCAGGCTACTGCTAGATCAGCAGGTCAGCGGTTCAAATCTCACCGGCTCAGGGTTGACTCAGCCTTCCATCCTTCCGAGGTGGGTAAAATGAGGACCCAGATTGTTGGGGGCAATATGCTGACTCTCTGTAAACCGCTTAGAGAGGCCTGAAAGGCCTATGAAGCGGTATATAAGTCTACTGCTATTGCTATTGCTATTGCTAAAAGGTCAGCTGTGGGTCCAGGAGGACTCCCAAGTTGCGGACCCTGTCTGAGGGGCGTAATATTTGACCCCCCAGCCTGAGAGATGGAATACACATTACAATGTTTTGCCAGGATATAGTTTAAATAATAGCATGCTTTAATTTACTATGTTGTTATTAATTATTGTATGTATGTATGTATGTATGTATCAGGTTAAAACTTCTTGTACATTTTTTATTTATAACATTTAGAATCTTTTCTTCAATTAGCCAAAATAAAACATTGCATCCTAGATAATAGTTTACCATAAGGAAATTAAAATAAAGAAATATATCAAATTCATCACTATTACCGTGTAAGCCACATTGAACTTTCATCTTTAGAATTGCTATACCATTGATGCTAATTGCTGGGTGAAACAAGAGAGAACTGATTGTTCTTGTACTGCTTGTAAGTTTCCCATAGACATCTGGTTATCCATTTTTGGAAACAGGATGCTGGAATTGAAAATTACATCAAAGTAATGCAAGTGGATTTTTTGTCCTGCAACAGGACTTCCCTTATTCTATCTTTCTCTATACTTCCTGTATCTCAATCTCTAACCTCTAAACAGATTTGGGGAGAGCAAGGGAAAAACAGACCCGGTTTGGGGGTGGGGGCAGTTGCTGGGTGATCTGCTCTGTGATTGAACAAATCTGGTCTTGCAATCAGAGGAAAAGATGGCAGCTATTTAGATTCACAATTAAGACAGGCTGAGGAAGTGTTCTTTGTTAACTTAGCACACTTTTTTCTTAAGATTGTGTTTGGACAAATATTTATTACAGTATAAATAAGGAAGAGGGGGAGTCTACAATATGTCCCAGTAAATAATTTTCTTCTTTTCCCTTAGTTACTGAAATAATCCAAAGCACCTTTTATGGATGACATGAGCTGAAAATTACAGGAAACAGTACGAAAGTTTCCATTGTCTGCAGCTTATTTTGTAGAAAAACAGAAAGATATTGTGGGCTTGTGAGGGGAAAGAATCACTCTGTAACATAATGGGATGGTGGAAACTTTATATACCCAAGATTCTGCTATTATACCCTAAATCTGCTATTGCTATTTTAAACTGCATTGTGTATTATATGTAAATGAATATAATTTGCCATGTGTGGTGATGACTTAACAATACAATAAGTTTTTAATTTTATCAATGGGAAAGATCATTCTGAAATCATATGGCATATGGTAAATATTAATAAGTTTATACATATGTTACTGCTAATTTTGTAACATTAAAAACATAAAACTATGAAAATGCACTAATTGGTAGTGACAGTTTATCATTCTTTTAATAAACAAAGTCTAGCTCATAAGTTTAAAGCGATAGTTATGAGAATCTCTCAAAAAAGGTGCATTTGGAAAGTTATTTTATTCTTTTCTATTATTTCTTATTCTATTAATTTCAGGCTCCAAAGTGAGTCTGGGTAGCTTACAATATAATAAACCATGATAACAAAATACAAAACAAAAACTTTTCGCTCTATACCAAAACATAGACAAAACACATCTAACAAAAGGCTCCAGCCATCTTAATCCAAGGTCTCCAAAGTTAACCACCTATTTACAGCATTTTGAAATGCCAACACAGTACAGCCATAAGAGCCATAAGAGTCAAGAGAGATCTCATTCCAGAGGGCAAGCACCAGTACAGAGAAAGCATGTTTCCTGAGATGGCACTGTTTAATTGAAGGAATCCTGAGAGTACTAACTCTACCAGCATCAGGCAGAAACCACGAGAGAAAGATCGTCTCTCAAATCATTTGGCCTTACATTCTGTAAGACTTTATAGGTCATAATCAGCATCTTAAATTCCATCTAGAAGCATAGATGAGGTCAAGGAAAAGAGCCTTCTTTACCCTATGGAACATCTTGCTCCCAGAGATGAGATTTGCACCCACTCTTTGGGTCCTTACCGAAGCATGTGAAGTTTTGGCTTTGCCAACTGACATAGGGATTGAAGAGTGGCACACAACGTTGGGCTGGCTGGTGATTTGAGGGTAGCCATTCTGCCTTTTTAACTTGTCTTTTAACTTTGTCCCTATTTTATCCTTCAAACTGTTTCTAATGATATGCCGTTTATATGATTTTGCTGTTTGTATCTGTAAACTGCCCAGAGTCACTTGGATAGTAAGATGGATAGTGTCTATTTGATTAATAAAATAAACAAAACAGGGAAAAATAAATACTGGCAACTAGTGCAGCTTTCACAGTAGGGCCATACCAAGGTGTGTTCATCACTGCTGGTGCCATTGATTCTGGAGAAGTTATTGCTTCTGAATGGTTTTCATGAGTAGCTCCATTGCACATTGCTGTAATCAAGCTGTGAGGTCATCTGTACCTGTCCAAAGGGCCTACCAATTCATGATGTGTTTGACTGGCACACCAGATGGAGGTGGGTGAAGATCTTGGCCATAGCTGCCACCTGGTCTTTGGGAGATTTGAGCTCAAGACACTTTGAGATTAATTATCTCTCAGAAATATTGGAGAAAGATGGTCAGAAACACATTCTCCATGTTCCCTGTCTAATGTATTTAATTGTTCCATCTTTGTGTTGTAAATCATCTAGAGACAAGTGATGACAACACAAAAATGTAACGGGGGAGAAAGGAAAGGAAGAAAATATCACTTTAGCTAGTCACAGGTCTGGTTGATTTTCAAAAATAAGACTAAATAGGAGATTAGACTGGAAGGCTATTTGAAGGACTGCCTCTTCCCTATTGCATCTACCTGAATGGAAAAGCAGGGCATGTTATGGGTTCCATTGATCAGGGCTGTACATCCAGTGAGACTATGAAAAAGGACCTTCTTAGTAGTGGCTCCTTCCCTATAGAACATCATTTCCTCCCCATTACTCTTCTGAAAGACACGAAAACCATGGTTTTATCTGCAGGCTTAGGGATCACGAATAGAGATTGAGCCAATCAATTGGTATTGTTGACACGGAGATATGGAGATGTTTTTAAAAAATGGGTTTTTATTACGTGGTGGGTTTTTTAAATGTTTTAAGCTGCCCCAAGTTACCTTTATGTGAATTGGATGGCTATATAAATTTGTTTAATAAACAAACAAACAATAAGCTAACTTATTAAACAAACATCCCAGAAGATTTCAACAACAGATGAGTTTTGTACTGTACTGCTGCCAGGAAAATTATGTGACAGTGTCCCTATGGTCACCAGGAGTCAACTATGACTCAAAAGAGACTTTAACTTGATAGGAACAATAATGCAAGAATAATCTGTTCATGTCAGAGGAAGGAAAGGAAGAAAATATCACTTTAGCTAGTCAAGAATGTGATTTAGGATGAGAACACAGCATGATAAAAACTCTATAGCCTACTCAACTGTATGCTGAGGAGCAAATTTTCCATCTATCATTTCTGTTCTTGATATGCCTGACAGCAATCCCAATATGCATAAGACTACAGGCTAAAGAGAAAAATAGAATTTGAAGAGAAGGTCATCTTAGAAATATATTGTGAAAAGCTACACATTTTGTCTACTTCAAAATATATGAGCTAGAAAAACGCTCATGGAAACGGACTACTTGCATTCATTTGCTGCAGCTATTTTTCCCATTTTTTAATAAATTGTTAACTTCCAAAGTAGAATCCCCAATTTTTGAATAGAGTAATAAGTAGGAATGTGTGTGTCTGTGTGTGTGTGTGTTGATTATGTTTAATTTTAATCCTTTGTTAGGTTAGAGCACTGTTTCTCAACCTTGGCAACTATAAGCTGTTTGGACTTCTACTCTCAGAATTCCTCAGCCAGCCATAGAAACATTGGGTTAGACTGAGGAAAGATTCCAAGAAGGAATCATCACCAGGAGATCCATCATACAATATTCTACTTCAGAACTTTCTAAGCCAGTAGATTTTATCATATTCCTTGGCAACCCCACAATGCATTCCCCACATGAGATGGCAGCTACAGGATCAACAATGGTCCTGTAGAAAATTCTGACTGAATGTACGCAATAAACCAAGCCACCTTGTGGCTATGTCTACGGTAGATAATTATTAGATTATAGTTTCTGGATCACATCATGGACCAAATTCTTTTTGCCCCTATTGGAAAGAAAGCTTTGTCATAGGTTACTCGCAAAACATTGTTTCTGATTTTCATTCAGACAGAAACATTCCAATTTGTAAGAGATGATTCTTATATTAACAATGAGACATGGAATCATTATGTAAGCAAAACATAAGGTCAAACTGCCTTGCCAGCTTGAAAAGATTGGTGTTGTCTCAACTGAAACCAAAAGCTGAGATGGGAGAATTCCAAGGTTAGTGGCTTTTAATCGCTTATAAGTAAGTTCAATTTCTAAATGCAAAAATTACTTGCCAAATATTTGAAATAGCGCATCAGCATTTTCTCTAATGCTTCTTAATCTGAGTCCATGAGAATTGCTTCTTGTTCTTTTCCAGTCATGTTTCTAGGCAAATCTTATAATCAGGAGTCACTGTGAGTGAGTTGATTGGCCATATAAAGTTTCTTAAATAAATAAATCCTAGTCCCAGAGATAGAAGATTGAAGCAGCAATAAAAATAAGACTTTCAGTGACACAGTTGCAACTGTTCTTTTTTCCCCCCACTCAAGATGAAGAAAATCCTATCCTCAAATAATGTTCACTGTATCCTGCAAAATAGTTATTGGCCAAAAATGGCAGTTTATGAACAAATAGTTGCTAGATGTTGTGGTTTACCCATGGTTGGTTTCAAACTAGACTGTTCTGCTAAAATGAACCTACTTTAAAGAAACCATGGTTAACAGGACATCCAGGGCTAGGTCTCTGTGTGATGCTGTAAAAAAGCTGGGTGCATTATAGTCAGCATCTCTTTCCTGTAAATTAAGTGAAGCTAGAATATTTTCTAAGCTGAGCTGCTCTGTGCTGGTGTGGATCCTTTGTTTGTCAGAGACCTTTTGACTATTACACCTAATCATTGTTATGCTTCTACAATTAGTGTATATGGAAAATTTTCTAGGAGAATTAATTTGTATAAAGTAGTGTAGGGTTTCCTGCCTAACCAGGGGATTGGACTAGAAGATCTCCAAGGGTCCTCCTAACTCTGTTATTCTAGTATTTCTATTTCTAATGCTAGGGTTTATGCTTTTGAAACTAGCCACAGCTACACTGAATATTTGGAGTCCAACAAATGCACCATGCAAGTTAATATAGATCCTCACATGTACATACAAGTTTGCAAATATAATTATTGTCTTTTCATTTAGATGCATTGGGTCCCCAATATGTTCTTAAGAAGCTATTTCTTCATTCAATGCTGCTTCTCTGTTGGGTTACTAACAAAAAGATTTTAAAAGCAAAACTGAGGCTACAGTACACTATACATTGGATAGGGTTGCTATCAGTTTTATTTATATAGAATACAACTTAACAAAAAGTATTATTTTGACATGGGTAAGGAGAAGTAGAATATTTACATATTCTCAAAGCCAATGTTTGCTGGTTCCAGTGGTAGTCAGATAGACTATCAATTCCCTACTAATATAATTCTCTATACAGTTTCATTCTCTACAAGAGATTACAATTTCCAATAGGAGGACTAACTTAATCCTGCAATGAGATGAGCTATCAGGATAATATGGAATGATTGTCCACTTTTGCACATTAATTGATTTTTATAATCTTTATCCAAACTCAAAGCACTGTAACAGAAGGAAAATAGCTTCATTGCTTTGAGTTTGTCATGACTTTCATTTCTTCCAGGATCTAACAAAAGGATTATGATAAAAATAAGTTTTAGCTATTTTTTCACAGGATGATGATCAGTATTTAAAGCTCCCAGGTCCAGATGACACTATCCTCCACCATCTCTGATGTCTAAATGTAAACATCTGCATCATCACCTTCTTCTTGCCCTACATGGCTACTTAATTGTCACAGCCCTTCTAGGATTAAGCACAACAAAGCAGCTCGTACCGCCAGTTAACAATCAGAATCTGAAACCATAATTTTTTGTAGGTTTCACATTTCAGGTAGTGCTAACTTGAAATGATATATGGCATTTGCAGATTACTCTTAACCGCAAAAGAGCTGCCAACTGTAGCTAAAGAGTATGCTAAGTAATGAGGCAACATGTATACTTAACGTTAACGTTAGCCATTGAATGGCTATGTTGTGTCAGCATGTCTGATGACTTCCATCCCTCTGACAGAGTAGAGTAGTGAGCTCTTCAACCAATTAGCTTGTCCAGAAACAGAGCTCACAGCGTTGCAGGGCTCAAATGGTTTTAGTATGGTTTTAGAGCCGAGGTGGCGCAGTGGTTAGGGTGCAGTACTGAAGGCCACTACAGCTGACTGTTATCTGCAGTTCAGCGGTTCTAATCTCACCTGCTCAAGGTTAACTCAGCCTTCCATCCTTCCGAGGTAGGTGAAATGAGGACCCAGACTGTGGGGGTGATATGCTGACTCTGTAAACCGCTTAGAGAGGGCTGAAAGCCCTATGAAGCGGTATATAAGTCTAACTGCTATTGCTATTGCTATTGTGTTACTATCTGCAAGAAATCTCTAAAAGTTACACAATTCAACAGCTGTCCTTCTCTCAATAAATATAAAAACTAATAATCTACATCAAGGGTAAGGTAGTAGGGTGTACATTACTTCATACAGAAAAGGAAATTTGAGTGCCCTAGGGAATTAATTTAACATCTGCTTGTGATTCCTTAAATGAGCTGCATCTTTTTCTGGGATAGCACAGCTGTCCATTAGCCACACAATCTCATGACAAACCTAAACACATACTATGTTTATACTCACAAATGACAGCTATGCTCATTTTCAGAAAATGGCTAAAAAATAATTTTCTTTTGCAAACAATTTTTCCCTATCACTCTTCTGGCCCCCAGGATGGCCTACTGTCTCAACCTGATTTTGGTGGGCTTTTCATTCCTTTTTTGGGGCTCCCTCCAAAAACTGCTCGACTGTAGGTACTGTCAGCCTGGTGAGGGAGGTAATCCAGACAAGAAACTCATTCCAAAGTATTTGTCTAACCCAGTGGTGGTTTGCAGGCAGTACGCCCCGGTATGGAGCCCACCAGCCTGCCCGCCGTCCTTACCTGCATTTGAGCTCTTTGGTGCTCTGCGCACACGTATGGAGCATATGGTACCTGTGTGATGCTCTGCCAAGCAGCTGGAGGCGTCACAGGAGGTAAGGATGCATGTGTGTGCTGCACATGTGTGCACGCATGCTGCGCACATTCAGGCTCCCTTGCACCATACTGGTTGCAACCTTATTGTAAGATTACATTAACAAAATGTTGCAAGTCTGAATGTGCATCTTTCTCCCTTCAACTTTATAGTCCTAAAAGCTAGAAAGGGTTTCTTCTAAGACGTTTGCCATACACACATTACTTCTGCAGACTCAACTGCTGCTTTGTCTGACTGTGTATAGTCTGCAGCTCTTCCTTCTGTCTCTCAAGGTAATTCCCATTAATCGCAGTTACATCTATGCGAGATTTTTTTAAGGAGACATGCAAAAATGTGTTGTTATGGCACTCAGTATGGCAATCGCTACTGGTACTACTATGGCCAGTTTTGCCATAATCTTTCAATTTCAGTTTCCAGATCTTGATACTTTGTGATCATCTCCAATTCTTTGTCATCTATTCTATTATTCCCTGGTATTGCCACATCAATTATCCACACTTTCTTCTTTTCAACTAGAGTTATATCTTGTGTGCTATGAGCCAAAACTGTATCAGTCTCTTCAGAAATCCTAAAGTATTTTAAGATGCTCATTCACCTCCTTTTTTGACTCTAGATGCTCACCAATTTTTCATTATTGGTACACAATCATTTTTACAGATGTTCTAGTGAATCACTTTGGTGACTGTGTCATGTCCTTCTTTAATAATCAATTTGTACAATCTTTTTGCACAAGCAGAGTATATGATCTGTTTCTTCTGCTTCTTTCCACAATCTGCACTTTGAATCATTTGATGATTTTTCAATTCTGACCTTGATTTCATTTGTTCTAACAGCTTGTTCTTGTGCAACTAAAATCAAGCCTTAAGTTTCTTTTTTTTAAGTGTTCCAACTATAAGCTATTGAGAATCTTTATGTTTATCCACTTTCCTCAGTCTCTTGTAGAAATTGACCATGCAATGCCTTTCTTCTTCAGGATTCTATTTGTGTTATTATATTATTCTGATATTCAGTTTTTATTTCCTGTACATTTAGTATCTTCCAGTTTTTAACCTGCATCAATGCTTATTCTTGGCTACCTGTTAGATAATCAGCCAACACATGCTTTTCTTCTTTGATAATTTGTTTGACTTGCCTCCATTTCTGCCAGGCAAGTTTAATCTATTAATAACATTATGAGGATGTAATGCATAGTGAATAGACATCAGTTTTCTTATTTTTTGACCAAAACTGTCCAGTTCAGTTTGCATCCAGTTAATAATTTCAGCAGTGCATCATATCACAAGTATGGCACACATATATTTCTTACATCTGATATAAATTTAGGATTTTAAAAGAGGATTGCCTTTTAACAGATTTTGACAATCAGGCTTTACGTTAAATGAAAATTTTATTCCTGCTGCTTTGAACTAGGATATAGAAATATCCCATAAATAACATTAGTTATTCATATAGTTGATACATATAACATCCTTGAGAATGTTGGCAAGGTTTTGAAGAGCTGTTTGCTTTTTGATGAGTCAGTCCCAGGTGTTTTTCTTTATGCTTCCCAATAAAAACACAAAGAATTACTTCCAGAAAACATGCATACAACTGATTGACTGAAGCCTAAAATGGGGCCCCACTGTTCACTAAAATCGTCAGTTCCTGGGAGACTTAATGGAATGTAATAAGTTTGTTGCTTTATTTATTGATTTTATTTACTTGGAAAACCAATCAGAACAACTTCTGTCTCTAAAGGATATCTTGCCAACAGATTTTGTTTTTTGCGGGGGCAGATCTACAAGCTTTGGCAATAGAGTTACATTGGCCAGGTTGGCTAGGAGTCCTAAGAGCTGTGATCCTAACACATCTGGATATCTCCAGAATGAGGGAGGCTGTTTTGAGCAATGTCTGTAGAACACAAGCAGAAAAGTTCTGCTCAAACAACAGCAGGGAGAATGTTAAAGACATATTAGGGATTTGACTTTTTGGAAATTTTATTTGGGAAAAAATGTACAAGACCAGCCAATTGCATGACGTTTTCTTCTTTTCATTTCAAATGTAATCCTCCCACATCTACAAGATCCAAAGTTAGGATGAGCTTGCTAATCAAAAGTGGAGGAAATTATGACAGAAAATTAAGCACTAGCATTGCAATGTGATTCTGGAAAGATGTCCGAGGAACATTATGTACCCTTCTCTTTCCAAACCTTTAATGGAAAAAAAATGTCATAAAGGTGTCATCTTTAGAAATGTCATGGGATGCACTGAATGTTCTGAACACTTATTGTTAAAGACAAAAAAAAATTGCTTAAAAATGAAATATTCTATATAACTGGAATGCTGCTTTGGGGCAAAAATAGTCTTTTTCCAGTCCATCCTCTTTCCCCCTTGTATTTTATAAATCTAAGCTTTCTAAATCTAAACTATAAATCTAAGAACAAAATACAACAGCAATTTGTCCACTAAATGCAAAAACAATAATTGCAGACATTAAATGGCTTACTCTTCACAGGACTTTTTAAGTTTGTATCAGTACAGATGAGACTGTCCTAAACCTGCTGCTCTCCAGATGGATCCAAGTGATAATTTTCACAACTATCAGCTAGAAAGGATGCATTTGGAATAGCTAGCGTTGAAATATTGAGTTTCATAGTGTTCAAATGGATGGTCAAAAGACTTTGCTGGGTCTTTGCTTTTTTCCTTCAGAATCTTATCAGTAATTAGAATAAAATAGAATAGAATAGAATATTCTTTAATGGCCAATTGTGACCTTCTTGGAAAATCTGGCAAGTTTTGGTTTGAACTATTACACTTTTTATGGGACTACCTTTGAAGATCACTCAGAAGCTGCAGTTCACAGACTGCAACAGCCCACTTACTGATGGGAAAAGCTACCAATGCCACAAACTCCAGAATTGCTAGTCATCAATAGGTGTCTAAGTACAATTCAAAATGCTGCTTATACTATATAGAGCATTTATGACTTGGCATCTAGATATCTACAGCCCTGTCTACCGCAGGAGAACCATCCCATCCAATGAATTCAGCCCTCAAATGAGATAAGGGAGCGGGAAAATAATTTTTTATGTTACGTGCCTCTTGTATGGAGCATCTTGATTCCTCCTTGCTGCCAATTTAGGACAACAATGTTCCTTTGGAGAGCACTTGAGGTGTGAATTATGAAGAAACTGCTCTCTTGTCAGGGTTGCTTAGATAGGGTATTTTTTTGTGTGTGTTAATATTTGTTTTTACAGAATCTTTATGTTGTAACCTCTGTGAGTCTGTATTCTGCAATAATCCGTTTTCAGTGCTAGCAGCTTGGCTTACTACATTTTCTACCAGATAACTAAGAGTCATCTTCAAGGGCAGTGTGCTTAGATTCCATTGAAATACTACAACCTCATGGCCGGACAGCTAACAAAGGTTTCTTAATCACTGTTTAATCATAGTAAGAAAGCAAGCAATAAAACATACCAATCTAGGGACACTAACACAACTCTTAATTAAAACAGGCTCAAACAGCCATCCTAGCTCAACCCGGGTATTTTAAATACATTAAATTACTGCAAAGCATCAATAAACTTCTAATCACTTTCTAAAGAAAGCCAGACTTAAGAACATTCTGTTCCACTATCTTTCTTACCATTGTTGTTCTTATTCTGACTTTTTCAAAGTGACACAATTTTATCATTAAAGGGAGAAAGAAATGAAATAGTCTGTTACATTTAAAGAATGTTTAATTTCTTCCACAGAAAGAGAGAGAGAGAGATGCTTCCATTAGCTAATTCAAAACGGGTGGTTGCCTAGTCCCGAATGCAGTTGCTTTGGTTACCATTTTGCTGGCCGTAACAGCCAGCAAGGAACACCCCACTCTACCCCACCCACTCACCCATTGCTTGTCTAATATCCTAAGAAGGAAGCAAAGGCAGATGCCTGCCTCCTGTTCACACAGACTGTAACTGCACAGGTTGCTCTCCCTTTGGGAACCAACTTGTTCTGCCAACAGTGTGTAATGCCTTGTCCTATCTATAAATGGTATGAACTTTGGCAGATCTGGCCATCTAATTCATTCTGGTAATTCCTGCAGAATTATTACCAAAAGGGCTTATGCTGGTGATGTTTCTTTGTTTTCAGCCTTTATATATTTCTGACGGATAAGCAACTTTTCTTACAGAAGTTCCACAGCTACTGGTCTTGGTTCTCAGCCTACAGTTCTGAGTCTTATAGTTCACTTATCATCAGATGTCCAGGAACTTTGACATCTAGCACAGCTTTTATTGGCCTAAATAGCAATTGATGTGATATGGGTTTCTGTATTTATGTCTCATCATATTGTTTAAGGGAGAGACATTATTCACCTGGCTTCTCTGATGAAATGTGTCCAGTTCATTCTAATGAACACTGAAGATCCCATATCTTATTAGATAAGCAGATTTCCATATTCATGCAATGATTACGGTAGTATATATTGATGTCTTTATATCACTCTTCCTTAACTTGGTGCTCTCTAGTGGTATTGTATTTGGATTTTTAACATCCCTAGCCAGCACCAGATTAGAGAAGACTGGTATAACCAGTTTAAGAGATGCACATTGAAGATCAATGTATCTGGACAGAATTTAATTACAGAAAATGGTTGTATGCCAGAATGATGACATTAAACAACTACCTAGAACCAGCTTATTGCCTCTCCTCTGAGATTTTAAACAAGCTTCTCTGAGAAATACAATTCAAAAACAGTTAACCACTGATCAATGCTGTGAACACCTCTCCCTGATGTTTGCTTCTTTTTAGTTCCAGTGGTCAAAAACTCAAAATGAGGATTTACATACGTACTATACTAGCAAATAGCTGGCCCTAATTCAAATTAGTTTCCATTGGTTAGACGTGTTTGTTTTGTTTTTAACTTTCCATCTAAAGTTGTGTGCCCTTACATAGTGAATGCTTGTCCTTGTAAAAACAAAATGTAAATGTGATGTTATTGTAATTGCTCGTCGAAGCTCAAATGCCAAGTCTTGGGACCTCTGCCCTTGCTGCACATTGCCCAGGGAAATGTTAGCAGCACAATGACCATGGCTGGCAGTAATCCCTGTAGATTTCTCTTACACTCAATGGGAAGATTCATTATTCAACCTACTCCAGACAACAGGGGGCATTTCATTCAAGAAGGAAAAGCAGACCCAGAAAGTATAGGACTTTCTTTAACCTCCATCTCCACTTTCATTTTATTAAAATTTAATATACAACCCACCCACCCCCGCCAATTTTCACCTGTTTTGGATAACTTACTACAAATACTATCACTTAGGTTGCAGTGGGTGTGCTAAGTCATAATATAGTTTATATGATTTGTAACACAGCATGTTCTATGTTCCCAGCCAATTGTTCAATCTACTCATGGTTAAGTCAGCCCTGATTTACTGTAATTTGCAAACTAATCTGATTTAATAAATTCAGGTCTGGAAGTTTCTGTTTGAAATGGAAAAACTACAGTGAAATAAAATAATGCTTCATTTGTTAATCAAAACAGCTATATAAAACATAACATTAAATTAAGTAAGTCTTTCTCCCCCCACCCAAGCTAAACTAGAACAGGGTCTGAATCTAGTATCAACACACTTCTACTGCTAGAGGTGGATTCCCCTGCTTTCTCAAACTTTCCAGGATTTTAGATGACAGGAAATGAATATTAGATTCTTTATTTTACAGCTTCTATGACAAAGTACTTAATAAAGTAGTTAATGGATACTAAAGTTGAAAAGAACCCCTCTGGATGATCATGATATAATTATGTAGATGCTAAGTATCTGTTAATTAGTCTCTCTCTTGTCTATTTTTATTTTACCTGTTTTATTGAGTTTAGATTCCAATTGACTCTGGAGAGTTTACAGCTTGAAAGGAAAGAATAATATATGAACATTTTTATATTTGGGTAAGAAAAATTAAAGGCTTAGATTGGAAAGATGTAAACGCAGAAAGGATCTAAATAGTTTAGTAGATCACAAGCTGAACATGAGCAAACAGCGTGATGCATTTATATCACATGCTATTCTGATTCAAAAGAAGTACACTGTCAAAATCAAGATAGGTCAACATGCCTCTCTATTCTGCCTCCGCTAGTAAATTATTTCAGGGTATTTGAAGGGTGGCTTTATCCATACTATTCCCAGAGTGACTCCAGTTACAATGGTCCTTTTGTAGTTATGTGGGATGGGTGATTGCAACAGCTGTTTTTAGGCAGTTGTTAGTATGTTAGTGAAATACATCCCTTGCTTATGAGGGCACGCTCTCAAGATCCAGCCTCAAAGGCAATTACCATCTCCCTGACATTGGGCTGAGGTATAACATATATCTCATTGGTATATGTTAGAAGAGACAACTCTTGGGATGGTTGGGAAGGAATTAACATAAATAAGAGGCTGTGACTCTTACTTGGATATTTTCCATGCTATGACTCTAGGAGTAGAGGCTTTGTATACTTGCTATTGGTGCATGGCAGAGCCTCTAGAAAGCTACATATTCTGGAGCTAAATCTGTATTTCAGAAAGATGTTAGGTATCTGATTAAAGTGGGACATAGTGAGCCCCTCTGGGAACCATTCTTCTTCATTGCTTTGCCTTCCTTATGTAAGAGTGAGAGGTCTGGTTGAAGCCCCTATTGTTATTCAAATTGTTATTTATGGCTTTCTTATGACCATGAACCCTTTCATTGCTAAGAAATTTGAGATGAGAGGTTCATTACAACTCTTCCATGTTTTCCCATGTTTCTTATGTGCCATGGGTAGTAAGGGAGTCTTACAATCAGGATATCCCATAAGAAGAATGGGCATCCCAATCCTGAGGATGAGAAAATGGACTGGGGATCCATTGTATTCTGTTGTCTTCTCTAGCCAGAACTGGAGAATGTGTGGCACTGATAATGGAGTGAGTTCTGTGGGATCAGGAACGGTCCTGCACTGAGACTAGTTATTTGGAGCTCTTCTCTGGGTGACTTCCTTCTGCTAGCTGAGACTGGATGGTAAGGATGGCTGACTGCTTACTTCCTGTCTTGTGAGAGGAAACTGTGGGAGATTTGGTTGGATAACATGGGATGGAGCGATATAACCCAGTCCATCATTTTGAGTGATAAGCTAATTCTTGGGAATTAGCTGTCCAGGTCAGTGAAATCCTTCTGCATAGTTTGTGATTCCCCTTCTCTAACTGAGCATGTCATGGGAACAGGACCACTGAATAAACTGAGGGAAATGCAGTATCAGCACATTTGCTGCCTCCCCAGCCTTGTCTTTTAAATCTGTCCTTCAAACAAAAGGAAACACTTGGCGTGCTTGTTAAATTTAAAGCAGAATGACAACAAAATAACTTTTGAACTATGTTCTACTTGTGAATAGGGAAGTGTAAGTTCAACATTTCAGAACACTTGAGAAACATGATGTAATTTTGACACAATATCCAATTTGCGTTACTCAGAGTTGGATTCCAGCCTTATTGCAGGTCTGGAAGAGATCCTTGGGGAGACGTTTTGCTCAGTCATTTGGAAATTGTTTGAACTTTTTGGACCTAAGGAAGTGAACACATTCCTTGGGACTGTGAGTTCAGCCACCTGAAATCTGTTTTTCCTGGCTTGTTAAAGTGGCCCAGGTGATGTTGTTTTCCCAAATAGCATACAAATTTAATAAAGTATTCCAAATAATGAATTCTATGCATCAGTGACACTATATTTTTAACAAATTAGCATGTGAATTTGCTTTCTATTTGTGTAGTACCTCAAAGATCCAAAGAATTGCATTCAGTTGTGTGCGTAGGCAGGCAAAAGAACATGCTTAAAGTAACACATATAGTTTGGATTACAATTTCCTTAACATGATTGCTAGGATGGATGAATTTCAAATCCAAAGCAAGTTACAGAGAACATGGTGTGGCCTAGCTTTAGGAGAAAACCTTTTCAAAGGAGCAAAATCCCAAATAGAGACCTTGTCCTCTTCTATGGTAGCATGAGAATTTAGAGGCAAGCATTTCCTCTCCTCAAGCTGGCTGTCAGGGTTCCAGATAGCATCCTCAATCAAATAAGAATCCAAGGCTAGATAGTCTCAAAGTTCCAATTTGTTAAAGAAGCCATGATGGCATATCTGGAAAAACCCAAATCTGAAAGCTTCCAGGTTTTCCCCACCCCAGTTTCCCCTCAGTTGAAAGTTCAAGACCCTGCCCCAGCACCCACATGTCCATTACATGGCCCAATCAGTCATTGTCACGAAGGAAGATTCCTCCCACCCATGTCAGTCTCGGTGCAGGGTCAGTATAACCTTGACTCTCTGAGAAGGAATGTTATTTTGGCTACATATCTCCCATACTCCATCCAATCTCTCCTCCCAGTTTCCCACAGCAGAATATATTAGAATATGTGGCAGGCTTGAGATCCAAAGGAAAAGATGGCTCCCGAGCCTGACCCTGGCAATTTGTTTGCTTGTCTCTAAGGCCAACATATTACTATCATATCTCAGTCAAATCAACATTCACACTGCATAAGTCTCTTTCTTAATCAATTAATATAAAAGAGTTCTGATAATTTCCAAACTCTCTGAATTTTTCAGGAAATGGGGTTTATCATAAAACAGTTCGCTTGCAAAGCATTACATGGAGCTGTGCTTGTCCATCAGGGGTGGGGAAGAAGAAACAACCAAATTCTTCAGCTATGTTCAAATCCAATTTCTGTACCACTAACTCCCCATACATTAATCTGAACAGAAGTGCAGCATCAGCAGGGAGCTATCAAGAAAGCAAATCCACACCGTAAAGGGAGAACACCATGTTTTAAATAATCTGTCATTTACAAGCTCTGCTGGAATACTCTGATGCCATTAGTAACAATTCTCCTGTTAAGATGAAAACACGTCAGTTTCCAAACAATTTCTGAACAATTCAGGCAAGCAATAATATTCTATTTTTAAGCAGCACAACTCAAACTTGAATTACAGAAGGTTGTATAGATACAATGTCCCATTTTGCACTAAAGGACAATTATACAGAAAACTTTCACCCCCTAGTGTTACATTCTTAGGATTACCATTTATGGGGGCAGAAAAAAAAACCCAGACCATTAGTTACAGATCTAATATTTTAGGTTGGAATTACAGTTTCCAACCAGATATTTGACATGCTGGTGAGAAATTTTTAAAATTGGAACCCCAAAATATCTGAGAACAACAGGTTAAGAAAGGTTGACACAGATATTTCTTTGCTATTTGAATATATCTAAAATCTCCATCTTTTTCTGGGGAAAGTAGATTCAAATACAATTCAAATCTTATTACTGTAATCGTATTGCTTCACTATTCCTATTACACACACATACACACATGAATGATAATTCTGTTTTAAAATAATTTTATTGAAGTTTTTAATAAACTTAGTAAAAGCTAATACAATCTAAATAGAACAAACAAGTAAAAGGAATATAAAAAGAAAAGGGCAACAGACAATAATAAATAAGCAGCGTTACATGGAGCGTAAGCTAATATTATGCTTTGCCTTTCTTAAAATTACATATAAAACAACTCTTTCCTTAAGTTTTATAGAACATATAATAAACATTAGTTTTATCTATATGCATGTCAGAAATAACCATATTTTCAGTTCTGGTTAAGCAAAAAATCCATTAGAAGTTTCCAGAAATATGAAACAAATAATTTAACCCTGATCAAGTAGTCCAACCATATATTCTTTCTTTGTATACTGGGTGGATACCCTCCTTAAGCGAGCAGTGGGGCTCAGCCAAAACGTAGTGAAGGCGCACAGAGCGGGCAAGTTGACCGCCTGACAGGTGAGCGTCTTTGGCGCTCCAGCTTTTTCCAAGCCTGATCCCCAGCGTGAGCATGCGAGGTTCGGCAGGGCCAGCCCCCTTTTCCTGCTGCCCTGAGCTTTTTTACTCCTCCAGCGGAATTGATTGAAAAGGGTCCTCTGGTAGGTGAAAATCTCCCGTGAGAGATTTAAAGCTGCTCACTTTTCAATCAATGCCGGTGGTGGCACCAGTCCGCTTGCTTGAGGAGGGTATCCTACTCATGCGCACCCTCCCAGCCCCGCAACAACCGGCCAGGGGGTCGCATGAGAAGGAGAAGGAGGGTTGTCTTTGGCGAAGCATGGCTCCTGCTCACTTCTCAGCCAACCCGGATTTCTGAAAAGTTTTCAAGAAACGGAGTAGTGAGGAGCTCCAAGGAGAGCTCGCTAGGTCAGCCCAGCCTTGGCTTTCCAACAGAGAGAAAGAAAAGAGAGAGAAGAGACAGAGAAAGAGAGAGAAGGGGAGAAAAGCAGAGAGAGAGAAATAAGATGATGGAGGAGATAAAGAGAGAGAAATAAAAGAGAGAGGAGAGAGGGAAAGGGAGAGAGAAATGAGAGAGAGCTGGAGAGAATGAGAGGCAAAAGAGGGAAACAAATGAGAGAGAGAAGGGGGAGCGAAAGAAAAGAGAGAGAAGGAGGTAGAGGAAGTTGAGTTGCCACATCCACCCAAGCTTTGTGGCTTCCAGTGTTTTCTTTCCTGTGGGAAACTGGTCCAAATGGCTCTGGTTGTAGACCACTATACTAGGTGTATAGTCCACTTTGGATTGTGATTTGGCAGGCTTTTCCCTTTGCCTGTTCAAGTCTCATGGATGTGCATCACAATTGGACCACTGTTCCTATTCTGTCTAGGTAAACAATTATAAATAAAAAAATAAAGAAGTAATGAGAAGTGAAAATGGCTTTCTTGGAAATAAAATTGAGAATTCAAAAATTATTAAGACTAAGCCAGCTCATCCTTGCCATATGGTTTTACATTTGATAATTATTTACAAGAAAAATAAGCTTTCTAAAGTTGCAGGGTTCTGTCTCTACCAAGCAGACAGTTGGATTAGATGACTTCTGAGCTTCTTCCAACTTAATGATTCACATGACATTATGTGTGCTTGTTTCTGCCCAAACTCAATGCAAAGAAACTATTTTATTCATGGGGAGAAGAAAGGCACACAATTCATTTACCAATCATAGGTGGTAATGACGCTTAAAAGTTTGAGAAGCCCTGGCTTAGGATACTGCACCATATCCAGGAACTGTCAAATTCAAGTCCATTCTCAGCCTTTAAGCTAGCCACTATTTTAACCCAATCCATCCTTCTTCACAAAGAGTACAATGTACACTGCCTTTAGCTCTCTGAGGCCAGGCAATAAATGTAGCAAATGTATGAAAGAGTTATTGTATATACTAGAATTGTGCAGACCCAAGGTGGTATTCAGCCGTGGCACGACAAAACCGTGCTCGACTAAAGCGCGCCCGATTAAACCGCGTCGCTGACATCATCAACAGGGCGACAACAGCGAGCGCGGAGAAAGACGGGCGCTTTAAATAGCGCTTTGAAAGCAAGCCGATTCAACTTAAGGTAAGGGTTAGGTTTAGGGTTAGGTTAAGGGTTAGGGTTAGGTTTAGGGTTAGGTTAAGGGTTAGGGTTAGGTTAAGGGTTAGGGTTAGAGTTAGGTTAAGGGTTAGGGTTAGGGTTAGGTTAAGGGTTAGGTTTAGGGTTAGGTTTAGGGTTAGGTTTAGGGGGGTTAGGTTTAGGTTTAGGGGTTAATTTTAGGTTTAGCGTTTACAGCGTGCTTCTGTCTCTGCGCTGTTGTCGCCCTGTGATGACGTCAGCTATGCGGTTTCGTCGAGTGCGCTTTAGTCAAGCGCGATGGAACCGTATTCAGCAGGTTCTGACCAGTTCTGGAGAACCGGTAGCGGAAATTTTGAGTAGTTCGGAGAACCAGTAAATACCACCTCTGACTGGCCCCACCCCCATCTATTCTCTGCCTCCCGAGTCCCAGCTGATTGGGAGGAAATAGGGATTTTGCAGTAACCTTCCCCTGGATTAGGGTGGCAATGGAGATTTTACAGTACCCTTGCCCTGCCACGCTCACCAAGCCATGCCCACAGAACTGGTAGTAAAAAATTTTGAATCCCACCACTGGTGCAGACCTTCAGATTCAAAGGCAACAGGCATGTCTGCAATTCTTTAAAGCTTTGAATTTTCTTAGCTTGTACAGCTATTACTCAAATGGTATAGAATATTTTTTCCTAACCATTAATCAGAAAGGTTTTCTTTTTCTTAAAAAGCCACAATAGATTACCACTTTTAAATGTGTCACTTCATATAGAAAAGATTATCTACTATAATAGAAAAGCTAGCAGATAAGGAAGTAATATGCCAACTTTTTTGCTAGAAATATTATAGAAAAATGTGCATTCCATTCATTCATGCCAATAATCTACATTTTCCCTGAACTCGGAACTGCTTCAACGAAGTTTGACATCCAACAGCTTAATGAAATGTAATATACTAGTGTATTATTCAGTGTTCCCATATGCCAGATATAATCTCTTCCAAAATACTTCATTGCAAGTTCCTTTTATTCTTTTTCCCAACAATTGCTCTGTGTTCCATGGCCAATGAATACACTTTGTCCTTAGTGTGATGGGACTTTGGGGGAGGGGAATAGTATATATTTTAAAAGTTCTTTTCAAAAAGCACTATAATAAACCAATTATACTTAATATAAACCACCAATACAAGCATTCATGTCAAATAACATTGAAATCTAGCACACAGTTTAATCAAATCACCAGCTAATTGAACACAAGGAAAAATTACTGAGAATAAATTGCTCTTATAGCCTGTATAAAAGTCTATAGAAAGCTTCTTGACACCACTAAGAATGATTTTAATGAGTAGGCAGATTAATATAATCATAGAGCAAGGTTTTCACATCAACCTTAATTAAGTTGCAAATCAATAACTGTTTTGCTTAGCCACAATTTCTTGAACAATTCTTAGTTCAACTCACAATCTTAAATAATAGAGTAAGCCATAAATCATAGTTTACAGATCATAGTAACTGATACAGCAGACTAAGCTAAAACCAAATTATTATTTTTTAAACTTAGTCCAATCTGTGATGCCCATCTAAGCTAGCAGAACTTTACAGAATGGTGATGAAGTTCAGAAGCAAGCCACTTGGAATCTGAGTAGCTATTTATTTCCCACTTTTAGTACTTTTATAAATAACTCAAGATGGTGAACATACCTAATACTCCTTCCTTGTCCTATTTTCTGCACAATAATAAACCTTGAAGCAGGTTGGTCTGAGAGATGGTAACTGGCCCATCTGGCTTTCATGCCTAAAGTGGGATTAGAACTGAGTCTCTGGGTTTCTGGCTCTCTAATAAAAAGAGGAAAGCATATAAACAGAAACTACAGGTATTCCTCAACTTGTGATGATAACTGAGTCAAAAATTTTCTTGCTAAGCTGAGTTGTTGAGTTTTGCCCATTTTATGAACTTTCTTGCCCTAGTTGTTAAGTGAATCACTTGCAGTTGTTAAATTAGTTACATGGCTGTTAAGAGCATCTGGCTTCCCCACTGATTTTGTTTGTCAGAAAGTTGCAAAAGGTGATCACATCAGTGGTGGGATTCAAAACTTTTACTACCAGTTGTGGGTGTGGCTTGGTAAGCGTGGCTTGATGGGCATGGCAGGGGAAGGATACGGTAAAATCTCCATTTCCACCTGATCAGCTGGGACTCGGGAGGCAAAGAATAGATAGGAGTGTGGCCAGTCAGAGATGATATTTATCGGTTCTCCAAACTACTCAAAATTTCCACTACTGGTTCTCCAGAACTGTTCAGAACCTTCTGAATACCACCTCTGGATCACATGAACCCAGGAGACTGCAACTATAATAAATACATGCCAGTTGCCAAACGTCCAAATTTTGATCATGTAACCTTGGGAATGCTGCAACGGTCATAATTGATCTTTTTAGTGCAATTGTAACTTCATATGGCCACTAAATGAATGGTTGTAATTCAAGGACTACCTGTATGTATGCATAGAAGCTATGCATATTTTAAAAAAGTAAACATATAACAAAGGCAAAATACACTCCTGTACTTGCCACTAGATCCTCATTCCTTCATTAACATTATCTGCTTTGCCAATGAAGATCTTAAATGAAATATTCTGGATTCACTTCAACAGTCTATACTCCCAAGGTACTCAGCAATACAAATCAGAATCACTAGAAACAGTAATTAAGTTTCCTCTAGGGTCAGATGCTTAACATGTGATAGTAAATAGCATGCAAAGCTTGTAAACATTTAAATAGCTCTTAGAGATAGAAAAAGTTCTAAACTGCCATACTGTTTTTTTTCTGAAAAAAAACAAAAACAAAAATCGCACAGCTAAAAACATTACATTTTGGGGGCAGATAAGGAACTTAAATTAAAAATCTATTTTATCATTAATGGTTAAAAACTTTTGCTGTAACTGAGTATATTTAGTATGAAAAAGAGTAGGAATAAATGTTTGCTAACTTTCTTCAACAACTTGTAATTATTTTCAGGATTTATGATTTGGATAAAACATAATAAATAATATTGATATATTTTGCCTGAAATTACAGTCACACAAGTTGGGTAACTATAACTTTTTGGTCTTAATAAAGAAAAATATCACTTTCAAATAAAATAACATCATAAGAAATTATATACTGATAATTTCCTTACTTTCCTTTCAGTATTCAGCTCAGCCATACAATATTACATATTTTAGTTACTAGATATTTGTACACTGCAATAGTCATATTTACAGGAACCCTACTGTCAGATATGAGTTTCTCTAAGCAAATGTTTGATATATGCTGACTCTGTAAACCGCTTAGAGGGCTGTAAAAGCACTATGAAGCGGTATATAAGTCTAAGTGCTATTGCTATATTCATACACTGACATACACAATCTCAAAATTACACACATAATAAAAAGCTACTATTTAAGAAGAGCAAGAACATGCAATTCTTCCAGTTTTTTTAAGTACTGCAGCAATAACAAAAAGGAATCTCTTCCATCGCAGCTCGTACAGCAAAGCCCTCGAGCCACTAATCCTCCAGGCTTGATTTAACCCCGGTCTCCCTTTTTGCTTCTGCTTGACAGCGCTCATTCTCCATTGGCAAATTGCTCTGCCGGCCGTTCTCCTTCATTGGATGAGGAATTGCTTGAAGGAGGCGTTTTCGTGAGTGACAGCCGGCTGGAGCAATAATACGCTGCGCTCATCAAAACTCACCCTTCCGAAATAGGTCGTGCTGCAACTAATGAAGGGCGTCAAGTTGTCTCCGTTTCCGTAGGGAGGAGTTGGTAAACAACGAGCCCCGATAATCAGGGCTTTGCATCCCTACGGAATCGCTCCCAGGCAGCGAGCAGCGTTGAAGCAGGCAGGTGAGAGATCCTTAGGAGCGGCTGTCGACGCGCGCTCCGTTAAAAAAGCAGTCCGGCCTCTTTCGTAGGTATCTACTTCCTGGGCCGGCTTCTGGGAGACCTTCGTTTGGGACGCTTTGCATTTCGGCATCTTGCCTGATTCGGTGCAAAGTTGCCGCCTCTCGGGCGCATGCGGTGCAATCTCGGTAGAAAAGGATCTTCATTCGGAAAGATAGGGGGAGCTTTCAGTGTGAAAATGAGCATCCTTAATGGGGGGGGGGGGCTTCCTTAGGAAATGGATAAGATTAAGGCTGCAAGCCCTCGGAAGGGACAGTAGTTGGAAGTCTCGGACTAGAAGCAATTCTCACCTTTATGGGGAAACTTCGTAAAAGAACAATTAACCAGCTTGCCTTCAGAAGTTGTGGGTGCGACATCACTGGGGGATTTTTAAGAAGAGACTGGACAGTCACTTGTCTGAAATGGTATAGGCAGGGTCTCCTACGTGAGCAGGGGGTTGGACTAGAAGACCTCTCAAAGTCCCTTCCAGCTCTATTCTGAATTGAATTGAATGGACTGCTTTCAAAGTAAATACGTGGGGAATATGCAGTAAAACCTCATTCTCTTCCTCCGCCTCCAGTGAATAACTGCCCAATTAGCAGTTATAAAAGATCAGTTAGAACTTCTTCAGCCTATTTCCATTGTTGTATGCCTGAAGAAGCAGAAATCGGCCAGGGAAAATACCTAGATGTGATTTTGGGGGGGGGGGGAATTGTGGGTTTTCATTCTGGGAAATGTGAAAAAAAAACCCAGCTTAATTGCTGTTGTCCTGTAATTGTCCTACAGAATTTTCAGCAATGTTTTCTGTACATGCTTTCCCAAGATAGATTTTAGAACATTCTGTTACACATACAATATATGTTCACATATTCCTCCCCAGAGGTGCCATCCCTGTAAAGAGTTTGCATTATGGGAAACAATTATCAAATGCAATTAGTTTTGAAACCAGTTTGGTTGGAGAATAAAGGCTCTGGGGCATATCATTTGGTATTCTTTGTAATTGTGTGATTGGTGACTGTGGAATTCTGGGAGCTGAAGTTCATATATCTTAAAATTGCTAAGTTTGGGGAAAAAAACATTGCTTTTGCTGGTATGGGCAGGCCTCCTCTTTTCCAGGGCCATTCTGGTTTGTGTAGTATGAATGTCTGGGTCCTTCAAACCTCTACCCCTTTCACCTAGTAGATCCCTGAGCGGATTCCAAACTTACAGAACTGACTTTGGAAAAGGAATTACACCACTTAACAAATGACAAGCCCTGGAAATCAGGAAGACTCTGACATTATGGAATCGTTTTCCTGTGGTTGGTTGACTGAGCTATTGTAAAACATAGGTGTAGTGTTCTTTCAGGAGAGTACTAAACCCATGTTTAAAACAGCCTGATGATAGGCCCCAGGGTGTGCACACCATGCAGTCTCATCCCCCTGTCTAGTCAAACATAACAGCTTATAGGTCCAAAAGAGGAAGCCGTGGCAGAGGAGAACTCAACTTTTTACTCACTACATAAACAATAAAGACTGAAGTAACACATCTGCTTTTGTATTTTGCCTACTCTTCCAGTCTGGGAATCAATTGTCTGGACCTTCTCAAAGCTTTAAGGAAGTTTTGAAGATACCTAAACAGGTCCATTCATGATTACGGAGAATGATAGGTAGATATTTTCCTGCCATTTGGTGACATTTGTTGAGGGGAGAGGAAAGCAAAATCGGGATCCACCATTTCCTTAATATGCCCTGCACACAATAAGTAAGGGTATCATCATTAGGTGGGACGTTTCCTTTAGCAGGATACATATTGACAGTGGAAACAGCAAGCTTTATGCTGGTTTTCTAATGACAGAAGGGTTGGTGAAAGATTATTTAACAGAATCATGGGAAGGAACCTTTTCAGGCTACAGGCCAATGTAATAGTGTTCCTCAACTTTTGGTGCTTAGTAGCAGCATTTGGAATTTTGACACATGTTTTGGATATAATAACAAAAGACTATTGGAATGAGCCTGAATGCACAAAATGGCTGCCAAATATCAATTAAAATGTTACCTGCTATCTTCTCTACCTACTTTTCTAAAGGATGTTTCTTACAGTTATGCTATTTCTGAATTGCTGGATAAATTTTCAAATAGCATTGGGAAACAACATTTCTATAATCTTAAAAAAGGTGTGAGGTCATATTGTGACTCAAGGCATTTTGGATCGTAATACTGAAATTTGTCATAGATTAGCTCCTCATTTTAACCAGATTCATTTCTTGGGAAAGTACAAAATTAAGTGGGACGAGGAATCTGGCAGGCACATTGACTGCAAACTACACAGGTACTTTAATTGTATGCACTAAATGTGGCGTAAGCTTTGTTGAAAGTAATAATATTTACTTTCAAATATTCATCCTTGGGTGTTGATATTAGGCTTTATCTTTCCACTTAAAATAAACATGAATTAAATATAAGATTTGCAGTCCTAACATTTATTAGTTTTGCTTTGTGTTTTTTATTTTTAAGCTTTCTTTCAAGCTTGACATTGTTCTTGGCTCAGAAAAGCCTCCCTGTATATTGGAATTTAAAGCCAATGGAAAATACCTCTACAGAGAAAGGATGTGGTTTATCTTTGCAAGCAGAGAAGTTCTATTGTGTTTTTAAATAGATACATAGTTCTGCTCAGGTCTGTTTACTCTAAATGCTTTTTTTAAAATTTCATGTAATATTTTATTCTTATCAGACCAGTGTATTTTCAGTAATAATTTGGCTTCTGGCAATGCCCACTAATACTTTTTTTCTAACTGATTTAAGCCAAGGATGAATATAACTCAGACTTTACTGTTGTGTTACTTTTATTAGACTTTCAAGGGTTGCTAACCAGAACCAGGTGAAAAAGCAAGAATGTTGGTGGAACTAGGTATCTGCTGTATCTTATGAACAATTCTTCAATTCAAACCTGGAGCTAGGCTATATTTTCTTTTCCCCTCAATAAAAAAAGTATTGTTTTCCATTTTTATTCTTTCTTTAAATGTACATCTTCCAGAGTGTCTTGGAATCAGGCAATATCTAAACAAAATAATAATTGTTGGTTGCATATTCAACCAGATATTTAGACTGGATTTTGCATCTTTCTCTACCTATTGAATTCTTCTCGAAGACCTGGGATAGGCAGATGTTGCTTGGTGGTGTATGGCTGGAAGGGACCTTGGAGGTTGTCTAGTCCAGTTTTCTTGCTCAAGGCAGGAGTCCTCATATCAGTTTGGATAAATGATTGTAGAAACTTTTCTTGAAACCTCCAGCAATGGAACACACAACTCTGGGAAACACATTGTTCCACTGCATAATAGTTCTTGCTGTCAGGAAATTCCTCTGTATGTCCAGATTGGATCTCCCACTGACAAGCTTCCACCCATTGTTTCTTGTCCTACCCTCAAATACTATAGAATAGACAATAAGTCAAAGCTCTCTTCCCTGTGGCAGCCTTTCAAGTATTAGAAGACTGCTATCATGTCTCATCTAAGTCTTCTCTTCATGAAGCTAAACATATCTAATTCCTTCAGCTGTTCTTCATGGGTTTTAGCTTTCAGACATCTTTGTTTCTCTTCTCTGTTATCTTTGTAGGACATCAGCATCTGTTTTTGTATTGTGACCAGAACTGGTATTCCAAATATAGCCTCACCGGTCTGGTATAGAGTGGTAACTATACTTCTCTTGATCTTGATATAAACCTCTGTTGATGCAGCCCAAGACTGAATTGGTTACTGATTCATCTTTAAGCAGTGATCCACCAGCACACCTTGAATGCTCTCATAGGCACTATTGTAGAGTCTATCATGTACCACAGCATAAAAAAAAAAACTTTAAATAAAGGTGAAATATTTTTAATAGTTCTGGAGTACTGGTTATTTCAGAAAAAAAATAGTTTTCAAAGCTATCTTGTTACAGGCTCTTTAATTTTGTAATTATTCTAGGCAGTTTGTTTTGCTTTTACTCTTCTACATTACTTATTTCTGCAGTGTCTGGAGTGTGATTAAGATTCTCCATGAAGAAGGAAGTATGATCGCCTTCATGAACAATTCTGACAGTGAAGAGGAACCTTGCAATGAAAGGACATCATTGATGTCAGCTGAAAGCCCCCTTCTGCCTTCTTATCATGATGGAGCACAAGCATCAGAAGCTACAGAAACACTTTCCCACAGGGTAAGAATCTTTGGAAAAGCATATGTAGCTTTGCTTAGAATTGGCAGGTATTGTAGAAGGCATTTAGTCACCTTTAGACTACACTAGGGATATCAAACTCAAGGCTCATGGGCCGGATCCAGCCCTTGGGGTGCTTAGATTTGGCCCGGATGGCCGCCCCTGAAATAGCAAAGGATTGGCCTGCAGTGCCTCTAGTGCAGGAGGCTGTTGCAGCGGAAAACAGCTCGCGAGGGCCGCAGGTGGCCGCAGGTGGCCTCCCAAGCTGTGTTGTCACTGGCAGATAGTTGCAGGAGGCATCACAGCTGAAAATGGAGCTCGGGAGTCTGTTCTGTCGAGCTGGCCACACCCAGGCTTTGAATGTGTTAGTCAAACATAACCCTGATGTCGCTGTCAGTGAAATCGAGTTTGACACCCCTAGATTAGACTGTCTGCAAAAGTTTTTGCTCAATAACCTTTAGGATGAAAAGAGTCTAAAATCATTAATACATACAATATGAGATATTAGTATTCATTGTAGTTAATGAATGAAAATTAGTTTAATTGCATTTAAATGAAATCGGGTTTTATCTGAGCCCTGAAAAAAGTCCCTAATTACATCACTTCCTATGCAATGCAGTACCCATTACAATGTCCTTGACTGATGGCTATTCAACCTTTACTTAAATAGGTCAAGGAAAAGGAAACTCGCTATATCCCAAGGCAGTTCTAATGCTGAACCGTAGTATCAGGAAACGTCTAAATTTAGTTAGAATCAGATTTGTCTTCCACGTGCTAACAAAAAATAAATCTGCTCCTTTGTCTGAGTAGCATCCAATTATAATATATAATGGTGATGCTGTTCTGTGTGTGAGGTCATTTTCTGTGAGTCCTTCTTTTACATCTTTCAAAGGACTAGACTGGCAGTTTCAGATGTTCAAGTACATTAGGGTAGTTTTCCCACTCTTCCCCCATCACAGATATATTGGACTATGTACTAACCAAGTAGGACTATTAATCATTCTGGCTGGAGGTATGGAGTTGACATCCAAAGCATTGGGCTGGCTGTGTTAAAGTATTTGAGCCTGAGCCACCTTCTCACACCAGGAAATCACATTAATTTTTAAAGTCAGCTAGTGGCTGATAAATTCAAGACCCTCCCTCCTACCATAACATCACATGGCAAGACTGCACAAGTGAAGATGTGCTCTCACAGAAGAAATATATCTGTGTGCCATCAATTGTGTTTTCTCTCTTTTTCCTTTCATTTAATTGTGTCTGATTTTTTTTGAGGCTGCCTGGATTTTTCTTGTAAATTTTCCTTCAATTTTCTTCTCAAGGTTTTTCAGAAGTGATTTGCCATTGTCTCCTTCCTTGGCTGACAGAAAGTAGCTGGCCCAAGGCCACCAAGCTGGCTTTGTGCCTAAGGCAGGACTAGAACTCATGGTTAAGAGACCATGAGTTCTAGTCCTGTCTTAGATTAACTGGCTATAGACTCTATAGATTCTATATAGTAACTATTTTACAATTCATGAGAGAAGTTTTAGCCGTGAATAAGGACGATCATGTAATTGTGAGGATCCATATTGTATTTTCAGAATTTGATTGTGGGACAAAAGATGGGGAAAGAAGGTAGTATTGAACTGGATTATTTTGTGCATCCTTCTGTCATATTATTTCAGCTGAGGAATTATTGTTGCTGGGCATGTTCCTTAACCTCTGAAAACAGCAACTTCCTGAATAATTTTATTTTATTCCTCAGTTTCCTACAATATTTCCATCTTCTCGATTTTTAGATGTCTGAAACGACTCTTTTGGCAAGAGGTTTTGAAGGCATTAAGCAGTCTAGAAAGAACTTTGTTGGGAAAGTAGATCTGCACAGCAGTTGCTAACTCTTTCTGTTTATTGTTATTGCAGAATAGACGTCCTGGCAGCACTAGCAGCTCTAATAAAGCGGAGGGAAATGGGCCTGATCCAGAAAGAGCAGCAAAAGGACACATTGTGCTGGATAATGAGGAAGAAGAGTTGACCTTAAAATATGGAGCAAAGCATGTGATCATGCTGTTTGTGCCTGTAACACTCTGCATGGTTGTCGTTGTTGCAACCATTAAGTCAGTCCGTTTTTACACTGAGAAGAATGGGCAACTGTAAGTGATTCCTCACAGACTCTAAATGAATGCATTGTCCCAAAAGTGCTTTTTCAAGAGGTAACTGGACTTAGTTTTTCTTTGAAGACATTTCACTTCTCATCCAAGAAGCTTCTGCTTCTCAGAGCTGAAGAAGCTTCTTGGATGAGAGGCGAAATGTCTTCAAAGAAGCAAACCACTGTCAAAGAAAACAGTTGCCTCTTGAAAAAGTACTTTTGGTGTAAATGTGTTTTATTTTCCATTTCATTTTCGTACAGTCACATATATACTGTGCATAACCGGGGCCATATAACATTAAACAATAAACACAACCATTCCTCTTATCAGCAGTACCCCCCAAAATAAAAACCCAATGTACCTCTTCAACCCTCCATACACCCTTTCTTTCGCCCCCCTCCAACTTTCCATCTTCCCTCCATCATTCCCCTCTACCCTACTTCCCCTCCCCCTCCCTCCAGTCCTCTCTCCCACCCTCTCTACCCCTCTTTCTTCTATCTCTCTACTCCTCCCTTCGGTGTATTTCTACAATCTATTAATATATTCAGCTTGTCCTATTTTTACAGTGGAATTAACGAGCAACAGTATACAGGTGCAGACACGTTACCTTAAAATATACACATACTATGTATCCCCCCTCCCCCCTAACACCCCACCTCCCTTCCCCCCCCGACTTCCCAAAGCCCGTAAACGGTATAGATTTTAACAAACACAGTCTACAATATATTAAAACAAAGGAAATAAAAAAAAGAAGTTAATAACATCTCTGCATTGAACTCAGCTTCTTCCTGTTGCACTAGCTATGAACAGTTTAGATTATTCCTAATCTTAAGCATAGGCTATCTGTAATTTCTTAGTCCCATATTTGTTTTGTATATAGTCAATCCATTTTTTCCAGTCTCGTTTATATCTCTCATTTGAATGGTCTTTAAGATATGCCGATATTTTCGCCATCTCGGCTAGGTTTGTGACTTTCAATGTCCATTCTTGAGTTGTAGGCAAGTCTTCCTTCTTCCAGTATTGCGCCACCAACAGTCTTGCTGCCGTTATTAGGTGCAGAACCAAATTAGTCTCTACCGCTGTAAAGTCCGTACATATACCTAGTAAAAATAACTGGGGAGTAAACTTTATCCTTCTTTTAAAGATATTTTGCATAATCCACCACATTTTTATCCAAAATGTACTTTTGAGACAACTATGATCTGGATGACTGTTGAAAATCCTTGTACTTCAATGATATTTCCATAATCTGCGCATAACAAGTTGCTCAATTTTTTCCAACTTGGAATCATTCAGATGTTTTGGTGTTCAAATCCCTTTTGCCATCCTGGATAGAAATTAATGAGTGGAAATCCAGCATACCTTGATAGGGGGATGGTACTTTAGCTAAAGATACAGTAAATTCAAAAGCTACCTTGCCTGTTTTATAAATGTCTTGTTTCTATTGCCTCTGTGTTTGAGCTAAAGATTGGCATTTTGTAATACATACCGTGTTTCCCTGAAAGTAAGACAGGGTCTTATTTTCTTTTGACCCCCCCCCCCAAATAAGTACTTGGTCTTATCTTCAGAGAGGTCACCTCATGGCTGCTGCTGCATTGCAATATTTTCAGGGAGGGCTTATTTGTAGGGGAGGGCTTATTTTCATGCATGCGCTCAAACGCTCGATGTTTGAGGGAGGGCTTATTATCCAGGGAGGTCTTATTTTCAAGGAAATGGTATATTTTGGAGGGATTAGGTTTTGTCTTGGTAGTCAATGAGCTGCTTCTATTAAGATATTTTGCTTTTCTTTCAGGATTTATACCCCCTTCAGTGAAGATACCCCCTATGTGGGCCAACGTCTCCTGAGCTCTGTGTTGAATACCATCATTATGATCAGTGTTATTCTAGTGATGACAATCTTTTTGGTTCTGCTGTACAAATATCGTTGCTATAAGGCAAGGCTTTGAATATGTTAGTCAAGGGCCTCAAATTATAAAAGCCTTTTAATTAATTCTGTCAGATCAGCATTCATTAGGCATGATCCTCAATGATTCTTATGGTATACATTTGCAACGCCATTTTAGGCAATTCGACTGCATTTTTGCATGGATTGGAAACAGAAGAATTTTCATCATACCTTTTAAAAAACGTTGACTGCAGAAAAGTAATATTCTAAAGAATTTTGCAGGATTTAGAAAAACCCAGTGTTATTTTTCAATACTTTAAATTATTCAAACTCTTGGAAAAGAAATAAGATCTTTCTCTAGGGTTATCTTGACACATTAAACTTTGTAAGGGGTTCTTCTCCTCTATATGTTCTATATCAGGGGTGTCAAACTCAATTTCTTCAAGGGCCAGCATTGTAGTTATCCGTGGGCCGGCCAGGCGGGGCGGGGCGAGATAGGACAGATGCCTCCTGCCGGCCAAAACGGGGCACGGGGGAATATACAGGGTACCCTGCATCCCATTTTCGGCCTGGCGGCTCCTGCAGCACTCTGCTAGCCAAAACAGACATAGGGGGCTGTGCATGGCCTCCCCACACCCTGTTTTGGCTGCCAGAGACACCAATGGCCGGTCCTTTGCTTTTTCCAAGCCGGCCTCATGGGCCAGATTTAAACACCCCGTGGGTTGGATCCAGTCTGCGAGCCTTCACTTTGATACCCCTATTCTATATGATGTTTAAGAGTGGACACTAGAGGCAAAATAAGGTATCCTTCATTCCAAACAGGTTGAAAAATTGTATTCCTCAAACAGATTTGCATTGCTGATAATGCATCAGATCAAAGTGAATTCTTCTAGAGGGAAGTTTTTAACACAACAAAAACTTCTCTACCCTAGTGCCAGAATATGTTGAGATTATATTTCGCACCATTTATCATCAATACATAAGAGGCACAGTGGCCTAGTGGTTAAGATGATGGACTTGTCAACTGGAAGGTCAGCAGTTCAAGAGCCCAAGTACAATGTGACGGGGTGAGCTCCCATTCTTGTCCCAGTTCCTGCCAATCTAGCAGTTCAAAAGCAAGTAGATAAATAGGTACCACTTCAGTAGGAAGGTAACAGCTTTCTGTGCAACTCCATGTGCTGGGAAGGCTTCGTTTAGCTAGGAAGTGAATTGAGAGACCTACAGCAAAACCAGGTCAATGTAGTTATTTTGGAATGTGCAAGAAAGAGACCTAAATAGCATATTGTCATCTTTTGCAGTTCATTCATGGGTGGCTGATTCTCTCATCGCTGATGCTTTTGTTTCTCTTCACTTACATCTATCTTGGGTAAGTGAGAACTGTGAATCCTAAATCACTTAATATTCTTTTAAACAAGCATAGACACAGGCTAGTGTAGATCCAGTGAGGGATTGCTACATGATTTGCAAGGGTTTTTCCTTCAGATTTTGAAGAATAACAGGAAAACATATATGATCAGCAAAAAAAGATGAAACATGACACAAAAAGAGAATGGCATGAGCAGGGAAGAGGAAAAAAGTAAATTCTTAAAGATGAGTGTTAATTCCTAAATAATGAGCGTATTTATATGGTTAAAGAAGGGAATAGTCTGTTGGAGCTTTACTTTCATTCTCATATTTCTTATAGTCTGATAAAGCAGTCACTGCTTAGTAATTATGCCAGATCATTAAATGGTATTTGTATAATTGTGTGGCACCTAGGTTGACTGTGTTAGCAAAATTTCAGATAGTATTTGAAATATATTTATGATAAGACAAGACTAGATGGCTCTTGCTTCTATTTGTTAGTTTTTAAAATTAGGTTTAGTTAGTTGTTGGGCAATGTGTAATATCCCCTTCCTACTCTAGTTGATCCATATGTATTTTATATTCTGAATTAAAATATCAGCTTTCCCACACACTTCCAAGGGATTTGTATTGGAGATGATGGCTTATTGATTAAGTAGTTGTAGAACATCTCTAATGTGGTTGTTGTCTTCTCTTTGACATCACATAATAACTTACTGAAAAAAAATGCTGATCCCAAAGAGCTTTGATTAGATTAGTATCTGCTTGGCAAGATGGATACCAGTGGTGGGGTGCAGGCGGTACGCCCTGGTGCCTCCCAGGAGCACTGGGTACCGTTCCAGTACGGTGCTCCAGAGTGCCCACCCGCCCGCCCAAGCCCCCTATCTGTATTTGAGCTCTTCGGCACTTCCGCATACACGCATGGAGAGTATGGCACCGCCGCAATGCTCCGCAGAGCAGTTGAAACATCGCGGAGGTAAGGACACATGTGCGTGCGAGCATGTGGTGGACACCAGACCCCGTTGGACTGTACCAATTGCAACAGGATCTGGAACCCACCACTGATGGACACATACTGTAATATGACATGGGATCAGGTACTTTGATCCTATTTTGATCCCATGAGCCTTAGAAGGTCAGTTATACAGCACATGATTTTGGTCATACATTTGTAACTTCCCTGTTTTTCACTTCTCTATAGTGCAGGATCACCTTGTGCTGTTAGTTCACAGCTACTACATCATAGCAGTAAATTACGTTTTGTTTTTGTTTTGTTTTTTTGTCTGACAGCGAAGTACTCAAGACATACAATGTGGCTATGGATTACCCTACCCTGTTCTTTGTCATCTGGAACTTTGGAGCAGTTGGGATGATTTGCATCCACTGGAAGGGGCCTTTGAAACTTCAGCAAGCTTATCTCATTATGATCAGTGCCTTGATGGCTTTAGTTTTCATTAAATACTTGCCAGAGTGGTCAGCTTGGGTCATCCTGGGAGGCATCTCTGTTTATGGTAGGTCTACAACAGAAGGATTTGTAAGGTGATCATCCTCTGCAAACTGAGCGTGCCTTTTGTGAGGAGACTAAATCAAATTAATGCTGTGTCCTAGAAATCATAAATAAGGATAAATATTAAATCTGTGCATTTCATTTCAGAGAGATTATTTCAGCTTTGGAACCTGTATTCAGAAAGTTGCATTCAAATATGGCAATAAATCTTGATTTATTATAGTCTTCTCCAGGCTGGGTTTGGGTATTACTCTAATCTGCTTGCAAGCTCCACTCTGATAATAGCCACTAATGCTTTCCAAACCTGACAAGCCATAGTTTGTCAAAAATGAGAGTAGAAATATTCTAACTGTTCTATGTAGCCCTGTGCAGTCACAAGGATAGCAAACTGTGGTAACTGATTATAATCATTATCCATTATGACATTGGAATGTGGCTCAGAGTCAGATGCATTGAAACAACAATCACAGCAAAGCTTTGATAATTGTTTCCAAAATACATGTTAAGAGATTGTGGGCAATTTTAAGTACTATAGATGGTTGTCAACTTATTTCATTTAGTGACAGTTCAAAGTTACAGCTGCACTGAAAAAAGTGACATGGTAATTTTTCAGTTATAACCCTTTGTAAGCATCCCCATGATCATAGGATCAAAATTCAGGTACTTGACATCTGGTTCACACATGTCATCTGATCACTTTTTGCAACCTTTTGGCAAGCAAAGTCATGGGGAAGCCCGATTTACTTAGCAACCAGAATAGTAATTTATCAACTGCAGTGTTCACTGAACAACTGTGGCAAGAAAGGTTGTAAAATGGGGCAAAACTCATTTAACAAAAGTCTCAAGAACAGAAATTTTGAATTCAATTGTGGCTGTAAGTGGAGTACTGCCTGCATACAAAAATACTTTTCAAAACTAATCCTGTGCAGTCTAAGAATATGTTTCTACTTAAGTATTTCTCCAATTCTTAGTTTCATTCCAATTGTCCCATTTTGCTCTTTCAATTATTATATGGCTACATTTCTTCACAATATTTTAATTGCAAAGGAGGGGTAATTAGAGACTGAGAAGAATTTGCAGCTGGATATAAATGAAGTAAGAGATTGTTTGCCATCTTTCAGTGATATAAAATTAATTCATAATCCGCTACCTTGCTTTGCCGAATGGTAAGGTTGGACTGCATTTGTCAAGAAGAATTAGATTCTGTGTGCCATATAAAGTTTGGTGGTTTTATTTCCCTGCCATTGCTTATATTATATGAGTGTTTTATTCCCTGAATTCCTTTTTCTCTGGTTTGATGTCTGAAATTGCCTTTATCTCCTCTCTCATTTCAAAATGGAAGCTTTCCAAGATTCAGAATGTTTTCTTTTTATATTGTGCTCTATTTTACTGCTATTGTTATGATTTAGTAAAGCTATAAGTACCTTTTGAGAGAAGTGTGAAAGAACTCCCTGCCTGTATCAGCAGGAAAATTAGAAGTTCAGAATGCTATTTGGGATTAAATTGAGTTTTTTTTTTCTGTTCACAGACTTGATAGCAGTTTTATGTCCAAAGGGACCTCTCCGAATGTTGGTGGAAACAGCACAAGAGAGAAATGAGCCAATATTTCCTGCACTTATTTATTCCTGTAAGTAAAATACAGGCTTCTTTTGTATGACTGGCTTTTATAGAATTACCGTACCCCTGTTGTAGTATCTAGTGGTGCCTTGTTAATTGAAAATATTATCTCAGAGCGAAAATGAAGGAAAATTGAAATTCTATTTTGATTCTGTCCTGTGCAGAGATATTGTTGGATATTCCCAGATCATGGAAATAGATATAAAATTAAATTTCCTGATTATCTCAGCATTTTTTTTAAGAGGAAAATTTTTGGCATTGCAAGTTAGGTGTTTGCAAGTATGGGGCCTGATGCCCAGGTTCCAGATATCTTTTGATAAATTACAAATTTTCTCTAGTAAATTTTTAAATTTAGGCAGGAAACAGGAACCACTATTTTGGCTTGGGATCCTGCTACCACTAGAAATGGCAGTGGTATATTGAAAGATAGATATACTGTTACTCCCTGTTGAAAATAAACTTCTAATAAGCCCTGTTAATTGCAGCTTCTTTAGTTTTCCTAGTTTCCTAAATTGCCTACTACAGTGAGGCTATTGAAGAATCTTGTAAGGCCAGTGGGAAGAATTGTGTGGATAAAACCTAATTTGCTCTATGTTTAAAAAAGACAAAGGCAAATTCAGCATGGCTGAGACAGCCATTCTTTCATTTTGATATTACTGTACCCCAAGGCCACTGGGAATCAAATTAATTGGATACTGGAGTGATATCTGATTTGGCTGTCCAAAAGGGAGTAACCTGATTTTGCCTCCTGTGTCTGAAGGGTTTCCCCCAGGATTTTTAAAGTCCAAAATATTTGTCTCTGTGAATTTGTGTACTTCTCCCATCTTTGTGTTGCTTGCTTTTGCCTATAAAGCAAATTATGAAATAATTTAAATGAAATAACATAGACCTAATCTGCAAGTTAATAGTACCGTTACGCAGCTATGGAGATTCCCAATCATCGAGTTCATGGTTGTCCCAAATATGCTTTTTTTCAAAAGGCAACTGGACTTTCTTGGTTTTTTTTTTTCCCTTTGAAAATGTTTCGCTTCTCATCAAGAAACTTCTTTGGTTCTGAAGTAGTGATTTGAAAAAAAAACCTCAAAAAATCCAGTTGCCTTTTGAAAAAAAATTTTTGGGGGGAATACTGTTAAGCTGCCTTCCATTTAGAAAAAGGCTTTTTTTTAAGTGCACACATCTAGCTGTCTTCTGCAGACTTATGACACAATACTTTTGAAGTATATAGCAGAAAATATTTTATGTTCCATGATATGTGAAATTCTTCCAACTCAGACAATAATTTGTCATTAGTCATTCCCCAAGCATTTTTAAATAAACTTGATGTGTATATTCCAATTCTTAAAGAAAGTGTGCATTTAGCAAACTGAATTAAAACTGAGTGAAAATAAAAACCCTTTGTCTACCCAGTTCTGTGTTGTCTTCATGGACTGTCAACTATTTGAGCTTCAACAGTATTTCATCCTGTGGTTTTCCTTTGTTATTTGTATTTTGTATTTTGTGAAATCATAAAGCAACAAAGGGAGAATAAATAAATAAAATAAATAAAAATGTCAGTAGTGCAGGATTCATGAACTTTTGGATGATCAACCAATATGCCTAGAAAAAAACAAAGAAGTTTTATGTGTATATTGATGGAAGGCGTTTGTGTTTAAAGAAATGTCATAACTCACTGATAGATTGAACAAATAGTTTTTTGTGTAAAAAAATAAAAGATTTCCCTGTCCATTTGTGTCTGACATCTATGGAGTGGTACTCATCTCTGCTTCCTATCCAAGGGAACTAGTGTTATCTGAAGACTTTTTCATGGTCATGTGGGCAGCATAGCCGAGGCTGTGTACTGATAGGCAAATGCAAGTATCTGTAGCATTGACACATTTTCTTAATATATGACAATTGAGAAATGTAGGATGGGCTTTTGATTATACTGTACTTTGTAACTTTGAACAATCCATCAATCTTGTTTCATAAGTTGTAACTTGTTTGCTCTTTTTTCAGCTGCTATGATGTGGACAATAGGAATGGCAAAGCCAGACAATGCCCAAAGAAGATCTTCTCAGGAGATACGGGATCCAGGTAATTGATACCCTTGATATAACAAGGGCCGTTCTTTTCTTCTTAAATAGAATTTAAATGGAATCTGCAAGGCATTATATTCACTGGATTTCCTGCTTATTGCTAATTATAAAGGGAAGTTTCCATGAGACTTGTATGGGAGCTGCATTAGAAATCTCTCCATTGAAAGAGTTAATTCAATTACTGACTGAAGTATGGTTCTGAACCCTTTGACAATTTATGCACAGAAAAAAGTTTTTTTTTTAATTTGAGAGTAGGTTAGTGGTAAGATTCAGATCCAGCATGACCAATCATATGAAGTTATGAACCTTGTAAACACATTAGGAAAACTATACATTCTACACCCTAGCTCTGCGACAACAGAGAACAAATCAGTCATCTTCTCCATGACAACTGGGTTAAATCAGTATTATTGCAAAGTCTTCTTACAACAGAGGAAACTTTTATTCTAACAATTTTTTCCTTAAATTTTAGTGTAATACATTGATTTTCTTATTTGGCTTGTCTTTCTCTCATCGTTATGCCTCAAATTGGCTGAAGAAGCAGAGACCCATGACAATTCCTCATATGCTGAGCCTGAAGTTCCAGAAATGAGAAACTCAACTATTGATCAAACTGGCCAACAACTTGGCCAAATTGCCTGCAACGTTGAGGAAAGCCAAGAGGAGGAAGAAAGTAAGCTGTTGCGCTGTAAACAAATTAAAAATTCATTATTATTAATCCTTTAAAATAGGAGCAGCTGTCTTTAAAAGAAGTATTACAATGATTTGTAAAGCTAAGAGTCATTTTGCTGTGGGATAGTTGTTTTCTTCAGTTGAGCCTTTAATGAAGATTTCGGAGAAAGAGCAAGGATTTTGAGCATGAAAGTATTTCCATCCTTGTTTCTTTTACGACATATAACATCTTTGAAATATCCTAGAGAGGTCCTGGATTACAGCAAATCTGTTTGAGATTGGATCTGTGTATTCATTCATTTATATTGGCCCTGAATTTACTTTGTGGCTGTGGTTACAAAATGCAGAAACACTGGATTCTTCCTTACATTAAGGTAGAAATCAAATGTTGGCCATTTCATATGCTTTGGTGATCTTAAGTGAGGGCCACAAAGAAATGGTATTCTGCATGTAGGAAATAACTAAAATATTACTTTGTAACTTGGGTCATGTAATCCTTTTGGGATGAGGACTCATTTAAATCTTTAAGATCTGCTAGTGAGTATACTTGGCCACAATGGTGAGTATAGAGGTCACAAAACACCCATTTTTGAGGAGGCAAGTATTTTAGGCCCTGTACCAATCCAGAGAGACCCTTAAGACCAAAACAGATTGGTGCAAATGTATGTATTTATTTTATTTAAATGATTTATAGAGCCAGTCATCTCATAACAATGACTCTGGATAGCATGCAACATTAAAATAGAATAATGCACTATTTTAACAATATAACTATATAAACTCATGAGGTCCTGGTTACATATTCCCAGATAAAATCACATCACCAATAGATATTGCTACCAAGGGAAGAAATATTTGTAAATCAGGTTGAATTGGAGTCCATTTGGCACCCTTCGAGTTTGGTCATTTTCTTGCAAACGTTTCATTATCCAACTAGATAACATCATCAGTGATACAAGGGAGTGGGGTTTGCTCTATGTTACAAGTGGCTTGCCCTGTCAGTATTGGTGGAGTGTTCTTGGTGATTTCTTGATTAGTTTACTGTGTCTGAATGGTTTGTCTGAATGCTTCCTTGATTAGGGAATTGTTTACTACTTGATTGTTGGTCTAGTATTAATCTTGATGTTAGTCTTTGTTTATCTGGATGTTGATTGCTGACAAGGTATCTTTTTATTCTAAGTGAATGTATTTTATTCTTATGTACACTGAGAGCATATGCATCAAAGACAAATTCTTTGTGTGTCCAATCACACTTGGCCAATAAAGAATTCTATCTTCTATTCTATCTTGCATAGGTGTTTTGACCTTTTTGTTTCCTTCTAGCTTTTTGATTATCTTCTTGAATGTAGATGTTGTTTGTGCTTGTTGATGGATGATTTTTCTGAGTGCCAGACTTCCAGTAATTCCTTAATGTTTTGGACTTAGCTTGATCTAGATGATCACAGTTTCCCAACAGAGAGCCAACACCATTCATTTTAGCACTGATTATGTTACCTGGCTGGATATGAAATGTCTGCAAGAAAACAACTAAGCTCAGAGAGCACGGAGAACCCCCCAGATATTGTCCAACTTCCTGAACAAAATTCTGGAGGAACAGCCGTCTTCAGGGCCTTATGAAAGACTAAAACATTGGGGTCTTCAGAGTCTTGGTGATGATTTTCTACAAGCTGGGTGCAGCACAGAGAAAACATGTCTCCGGGGCCCAAGAAAATTGCATTATTTGAAGGGAACACAGAGCATGCCCTTTCTGCTAGACTTGGTGGGTGGGAAGAAACAATGGGGGGACAGGTGGTCCCACATATAGCCTGATCCTATGCCATGTAGATCTTTACTGGTGGTATCAGCACCTATAAAAATAAAAGAGGTCTTATTTTTAAAAGTCAGAAAATTTGGTATACAAAGGAAGTTTCTGAGAGCCCCGTGATGTTCATAAATGTCATGTTTGCTAAACCTAACTTAAATTATGTGTGTTGAAAGACAGATGCAGCTATCTGATGGATTATTTTTACTTCTAATAGGAGGAGTCAAGCTGGGTCTAGGAGACTTTATATTCTATAGCGTGCTTGTCGGCAAAGCAGCTGCCACTGCTAGTGGGGACTGGAATACAACATTGGCTTGTTTTGTAGCCATCCTCATAGTAAGTAAAAATAATACAGTGAGCAAGTACTATTGGACTTTTAGCTTCTTTCCCAGTCGTGCTTCCTTTTGAGTGTAAACCTGAGGATAGAATTATCTCAGAGTTGTGACCTGCTCTGGGATTATTTTTTTGTATGGGAGAAAAGACAGAAAATGATTTAAATACCTATTCCTCTGCTTGTCCTTTGGCATACTATAAAACAAGGTTAGCAGCATGGATTATCAGCATTGGGTCCTAGTCATTTGAACACTTGAGACTGGAGAGTGAATCCCAATACAGTTGGGATCACACTTGATTGGGAAGGTTTACTCAAATGATAATGAGTGGGCTTTTTAACAGGATCAGTTTGAATCTTTAGGGTGATATGGCATTCTGTTTAGCTTCTAATATTAAGATCTGAAAGTGATGATAACCCAAATATTATTTTCTTTTTTCACTATTTAATAAGTGTTTCAAAACCTTAGCAATTTTAAGATGTGTGGACCTATACTTCCCAAATTGGTTTAAAATGTTTAGTTAAATATTTGGTATTCAACCAGATATTAAAAATGTCCCAACGGAAACAGGAATTGAAGTTCAGGAATATATCATTTGTACTCTTAAGCAAAGCTAGAAAAATGTCAGCATCCATATTCTAACTCGAGTTAATAGGTTTACCTCTAGGCAGCTAAAGCATATTTAGGGGACTGAAATAGGATACAACATTAATAACACAGTGGGGCAAACCCTTATTTTTCTCACACCTAGTGAAGCAGTAAAAGGTAAGCTAATATGGTAGGGACCAGCCACCCTCCAACCTCCTGTTCTTTCTTCATCTTCTGGGAAGGTGGAAACTTTCCAAGACTGTCTTCTTGCTGACACATACCAGGGGAGATTTAGGTAAACAGCTTCAGGGTAACATGGACCCAATCCAAAAAATCCTGTAGCTAATAAACAGCACCTTGAATTGCGACCAGTGCAGCTGCTATAACAGGAGAAGGAATTAAACCCATTTTGTTTTGTTAAACCCATTTCTACAGATCAGCTACCCAGCAACTACAATTGTGCCAGCTATAGACTTTGATTCATCTTCATGGGGTAGCCAGCCACGTAGGCCAATTTTCAGGAATCCAGCAGAGTTATAATAGCAAAGGCATGAATCACTATCTTCAGATGAAATAATTTCTCATTCATTTCTTATTTCTGTATCACAGGATTTTAATATTTTTTATATTTATCTGTACAAAAATATTCCCCCTAGGTATAGTCCTGCTGATCATGTTCCTTTTCTTTCTCCTAGGGTCTGTGCTTAACTCTTCTATTGCTTGCAGTCTTTAAGAAGGCACTACCTGCTCTTCCCATTTCCATCACCTTTGGCCTGATCTTCTACTTCTCAACAGATTATCTCATGCAGCCTTTCATGGACACCCTTGCAGCTCATCAGTTATATATCTAAGAATAATGGTGATCCTGTTTAAGAGCTTCCACGGGCAGCAGGCCAATTTCAGTGGATAAAACTTTGTGAATTTTACTCTTAATTCCATACCTTTTTCATAGGAAACACGAAAAAAACAGTTTTGCTAGTTTCCCGTGGAACTTCACAGCTGATTCTTCAGACTATTAATGCTGCAGATATCAGGATCTAGGCAAGAATACCTACTTGCACGTATTCAGAGCTGAATTCACCCAGAATCATTTGGAGCATAGAATTATACTCATTCTATGCTCATTTGGAGCATAGAATTATTATTGATAACCTTCCTCTTCAGATTTTTCATATATTAATTTTTTACTTTATGTATAAGATAGATTGATTTCATTACCTTAAAGTAAAATGAGAATCTGTCTTGAGAGAATATTGGTACTGAGAAGTTTAAAGTCCACTTTATATAATTGCACAGTAATAATAATGCAGGGTATTTTTTTTAAACATTGAAAAAGCACTCTTTGAGAGAAATACATTCAAGTACAGGAACTGTCTGAAAGGAGAGCAGAGTATAGGGAGTTGTGGTTTCTACAACTACACCACTAAAAGTAGGCTGTTCAAAATATCTTATATATTAACAGCTAACCATGGGCTATCATGGAACTTTTGGCATTTTTGGTTTCTACAGTAAATCAGCAAGAAGCAAATTGCAAACAGCAGAACTGTTTTAGTGATCCTTTGCTTGTTCCACTGGGAGACTTGATGCTGACATCGATTAGCTGATGCTGACATCGATTAGCTTGCCTTCCAGGTACTCTAAATGAAGGTATCTGAATCTCTTGGCTATGTTCCTATGTCATTCATAGCCAGATTTCATGTAACACTGATTTGCTGAATAATTGGCTGGATTCATGTTATTAATTAAGTCACAAATCATGATTGATATTTCTAGTTCAGCAGCTTAGTCATATTGCATGTTAGCCCTGATTCTATTTTCTTTCAATATCCTTTCAATTAAAAACAAAACGAGAAGTAAATGATGCAAAGAACCACTCTGTATTTTTTATAGTGATGGGACACAATCTTGCCAGTTAGCCTTCTGTTAAAATAACTGCGTGTATCTACCATTACAACCATTTGTGGGAACGCCTGTAAACGTTCTCAAAGTTCTAAATGTATCACAGCTCACAAAGATTAATATGAACCTTAAAGGGTTCACATAATATACTATGCCAACATTCAAATAAATCACATTATGTGTATTATGTGTGAAACCATGTCACACTCTCAATCCCATCTGCCCATTCTGTAATCACAATAGTTTATTTGGCATTGCTCAAATAAACTCAAATGATCCCATAATGACCCCATAAATAATGGCAAGCAAGTTCTCTTTCCTTCTCTTCCTAGGCAGGGTAACATTAGTGTGACCAAGAAGCCATTCAATAAAGAGTTGAGACTTGATCAGTGGATAAGTTGGGACTGCTTTATTCTTTAATCATGAATCCTCTAGAGGCTTATCTTATTTGCTAGCAGTAAGAATTCTGGAAATATGGACAGTTTGTTTGCCCTGGTTTCTGCTCTTCAGAAAGTCTTAAGCGTAGAATAAGAGGCTTTTATGCATAAAGCATGATACACAAAGGTCTAGTTCACTATATTTCTTTTTTCCAAAACAGAACAAGAGCACACGTAAAGTCGGCTGAAGTATATATAGTGGTACATACAGTAGTACATGTAGATACTGTATATGCTATGTAACATCTTTTTAATTAAAAAAGATAATTTCCCTCCAGATCAATACTTTATTACCACCAGAAAAATAAAGGGGAAATGAATATTAGCTTGTTATACTTTTCAAAATTGAGTTCTTACTGAAAATAGTATTAGCTGCAAAAGTAATATTTCCATTTCAACTCCTTTCATTTCTCCCACAAAAATCTCTTAATATTTTGCTGCACCAGAACTATTATTCTGTCACACTTTTTATTAGACCAACTTGGCAAAGGAAGTTTGGCAAAGGAAGCCAGAAGAGCTTCGGTGATATTGAAAGTTATAAAAAGAGATTTGGTACATTAAAGTAGATTGCAGCTCATTTTCAGTGGTTTTTTTATGTAGATAGATAGCTACATGTGAACTGTAAGTGAGGATCAGTATACTGTCTCTATTAACTTATTGTGTGCTTATTTTTATTCCTTGCAATGCATGTTCCTGCATTTCTACCCTAGAGATTCCTTTCTGACAAGTCAGTGTATTTAGATATCTCTTTGCATAGACAAAGTACTTATTTTAGGGGAAGACAAGCATTTTGCCCACCTGCATCAGATTATTTCTTACCTTAGTAGTAACACATGGAGCTAATGCTGGGCAAACTGGAGCCTTAAAAGGAGACTCTTGACCAGCTAGACTTGCTTCAGGGAGATGTAGATATTTTATTGTTTTTGATAAAACAACTGCATAATTGTTTAATCTGTTCAACGGGGAAAAATGCTAAAGCTGTAAAGCTTAGAATTTCACTTTCCACTTTGGATCTTCTTAGTAAAAAAACTTAGCTTTGGCTTTCCACTGAGTTGTGTTGGGAAGAGAAGGTCACTTTAGAAATGTTTTTAGGAATATTAAATTTTTTAAATTTAAAACTGAATTATTTTGGAGCTATTACAGCTCATTGTAAAATTGAAATGCCACATTGGGCTTATTATAAAATTAGTCTAAATAAGAATCGTCAATTCAAGCTTCTTTCTAGGGCATCTATCGTAGGATTTGCTTATTGGTGCTTTATGTTTTGTTCTGGAAACCTGTGGGTTTTTTCTTCCTTTTCAGATGTTACTTTTGTAAAAAACATCCTTGATTTAATTGAGAAGGAATGAATTGACCTTGAATATATATTTCCTAAATATTTTACAAGTAATAAACAAGATTTGGGGCCAGTCCAAGGTAGAAGAACCCAGTAGTACACCCTATTATTTCATGTCTTAATTTATTTCACATATTGTGAAGAATTTCATTATCATTAGCAACACTGACCAGGGCTAACGGGAACTGTACCTAAGCCACATCTCTAGGGCACCAGTTGGTAAATGTGAAATGTGCTCCTTGAACTATATCTGACTTGCTATACACTTGGCCTACAGTGATTAGCATATACCATATTTAACTCTATAATCGTACATCAGCTTAGCCAGAATTATATGGTAAGGAAGAATTCATATCCAGCTAAATACAGATAGTCCTTGACTTATGACCACAATTGAACCCAAAATTTGTTGTTAAGTGAGACATTTATTAAATGAGTTTTGCCACATTTTACAACTCTTCTTGATACCATTCTTAAGTGAACCATTGCAGTTGTTAAGGGACACTAACTGTCATAAATGTGAGTCAGTTGCCAACGGTCTGAATTTTGATCAGATGATCATGGGAATGCTGTGATGGGTATGTGAAAAATGGGGATAAGTCACTTTTTTCAGTGTTGTAACTTTGAACGGTCACTAAATGAACGATTGTAAGTGGAGGACTACCAGTACTTCCGTCCATGGCCAGGGTAGAGAATCGAGATCTTTAAGATGTTGACATAATTTCAGCAGCCTAAACCAGAAGGATATTCCTTGTGTAGCAATATTTAGTTGTACAAGGTATGTTTCAAATCTAGTTCCAACAGGTCACATTCTCTTTGTTTTAAGTGTCCCATGCAGTCCCAAATAACAAACCAAATGAATATTGCAGTTAAAATACCTGCACGTTCTTGCCAATGCAAGCAGAATTAAGATGGGTCATCTTTTTGCTGAGAGGAAGTTGGCCAGTACATGGAAGTATTTGAGGGCACAGGTATATCTAAGCATGTGTGTTTTATTTTCTGCAAGTGCAGCTTACAAGGCATGGCTTGGCCATCCATGATCTAGGTGTTTTCTTGTTCCTTCTTCATAAAGCTGCACCAGTTTAACATACATACATACATACATACATACATACATACATACATACATACATTACCTGATTCTCAATAGACCTGGGACCTTTTTGCAAATGTTTGCTGGCCTAGAGAAAATGTAATTAGTATATATCAAATATAATATGAATACATAACATCATGCCCAGTTTCTGATACATTCATTAAGCAATGCTTTTTAAAATGTTTTAATAGGACTTTTCTTAACCATTTTGAAATCTTTCTTCCAAAAATCCATTAAATACTGTGCATGTCTCATTTATTTCCTTTAGAATGACTTTAGTATAGCACAGAATTTGAATGCATCCAGTGCAGCTTTTGGCTTAAAAAGTGTGGGCTTAGTCAATGCCCGGGTGAGAAATAACCAGGAAAGTCTCTCCCTCCTTCCCTCCCGATATGTATGTATGTATGTATGTATGTATGTATGTATGTATGTATGTTTTGTTTGTTTGTTTGTTTGTTTGTTTGTTCCATAATGGAAGAAAAATAGAATGTGCTTAATAACAATGTTTTATAATATATTAATTTTGCATAAATTAATAAGTAAAGTCTGGATAACAGAAACAACCAGAAATCTGGTTGCTAAGTTGCTGGGTTATCATGGACAGTGCATAGTATATGTACAGGAAATTATTCTTAAAATATGATTATTGAAAATATAAATACAATAAAGTGTTGATATAACTACCAAGGACTATTGATTTTGATTTGTATACTGAAGTTATTCTGGTGGGAATAGTTAACAGGCATGCAAATTGGATTTATTTAAGGTGATTTAGATTGTACCAGTTGCGCCACTCAACCAGAAAGGTGATGAAGCAAGACAAAATTAGTTTCCCTATTCAATTACAATTCATTTTCATTATTTACTTGAGATACTTTTTTTTAAGTAACCAGAAACAGAAGTTGCGAATTTTACTTAAATATCTATTTTGACGCAGAAAAAAAATCAATAGATAACTTTAAATGATCATGAAACTCCCTCCCCCCCATTAACCTGTAGAAATAAAGTCAAAATTCCAAAATCATTCCACTTTTTCTAGATGCTACCATTTCCCTCTGCATTGGATTTTACATGTTATTTCACAACCAAAGTTCAGGAAGCTAAATAGCATTGTTCATATAATATGCCAATTTTAAACCACGAAAGCTAAATTAATTTCTGTACTTAGTGTTAACTTCCAAAATTAAATATTATCTAAAATAAACTACACTAAATTAACACTAAGTAATGTGTATTTACTAAATTCAAGTACACTAAATTAGCCACTCTCTAGCCATCTGTCTCAGCACATGATAACATACAAAATGTTTCACTAGTACGGTGGCTCCTAATCTTTTGGGTACCAGGGCCTGGTTCTGTGAAGAAAAATTTTTCCGTGGACTGGAGGGGCGTGGTTTCTCATGCTGCCTGCATCATGTTGATGGCGCTTTGCTTATTTCTATGGCCCAGTTTCTGGCATGCCATGGCCTGGTACCAGTCCACAGACTGGGTGTTGGGGACCCCTGATGTATGGATACCTCCACTTTAGGGCCGAATGGCTAATTTCCTATTTTTTAGAAACGCTCCTTGTTAGAAAAATCAACGAAATGAATGTGTATTGTAAAACATTGTGCATTTTGTCTGTTGTTGAGGGCTAGAGAATGAGAATTTAGTTCAGTTTCTTTTAACAAATACTTGTTTTTTTGTTTATTTAAAACATTTGTATGGCCACCCATCTTATACCAATTATTTTCACTACTTTTTAGAAAGTTCCATCCACCACTAGGGAGCAGTGTGGCAATAGAGTAACTTCTCTTTTAAGAAGATTCCAACTCTGTCTTCCTAGTTGTATGAGAATCTCTAAAACCTTTACTTTTTTAGTTAAGTTGATATTGTCTTCACATTGGTAGCAAAATAAAGCATAGGAGTGATGGAAGATAACAGTTCAAACAGAATGATGCAGGGAAAGTACTAATCATGTTCTGTTCAGGAAGCATTTTTAGACAGACCGCTGAAAAAACATTCCAGTCCTGCACATATGTTAACAAATGAAGCAGAACAGACGCAGCATTGTAAGAGGAAAGCACAACAAATAACAGCTCCTCTCATTATGTAAAAAGGGTTTCACCACTGATCAAGCATTGCCTAAACAAGAAGCCGATTGCTGTTCTAGTCCATGCCTAGAGGACATGGTGTCCTTGAGATATGTTGGACTGTAACCCCATTATCCTCAGATTGGGAGGATTGTATTAAATCTGTAAAAAATAATGTCCTTCCCAAATGCCAAGTGGTTTTAATATAGCGGTAGGTATTTTCAAGTCACGGTGGGCTCTTAAGCAGTGAAAGATGTCAAGCTCAAGAGGAGGGTGTGAAAGAGCACAATGTGCTCCCGCAGTGGAAGCCTGCAGTTCCTTTTATAGAGTATCCATAGAATTTTGTTTATGACATTTCTGTTCCATGCTTGGAACCTAATGCACAAAGCCGTGCTCAGCCTCTGACCTGAACTCATAAATGATCTCACTTACTAATTATGGGTTCGGTTTCAGTGAACAAGACTTGCAGCAAAGTTCTTGCCTATGTTTAAAAAGATGACAAGCAGGATAAAGGTGGGTGGGTGGGTGACATACCATGACCGAAGACTGACACACTTACTGAAAATGGATTTTGCTTTATCAGCTGATACTGGCAGAAAGCAGGACATTGGGTTAAAATTAGAAAAGACAATCTGGTGCCCTCTGGTTGTTTTGGGAAGATTGGCTCATGGGGCTTATGTCGGGTGAAATGCTACCGATTGGGATTTGCCCGAACCGAAAGTAAAAAAAAATAGCTTAACAAAGTAAAAGAAAGTTCCAACAATCAGCTGCGCTGTGCGATGGTAGGAAACTTTTTATAAAACTTTTTTTAGCATTTGGGGTCCCGTTTTGCTCCCAGGAGGCTTCCTTGAGGCCTGCTAGGCCAAAAATGGGGGTGGGATGCTAGAAAGAGAAAGAAGAGAAAGAGAAAGAAAGAAAGAAAGAAAGAAAGAAAGAAAAGAAGAAGAAAGAAAGAAAGAAAGAAAGAAAGAAAGAAGAGGGAGGGGGGAAAAGGAGAGGGAGGAAGGACCACAAACCTGGCACTAGACACATCTTCAGAGGATACCTTAAAAGAGCACAACAATCCAGGGTTGGAAGGGACCTGGAGGTCATCTAGTTCAACCCCATTGAACTAGACATTGTTAAGGAGTTTCTGTCTTTTGACCTCCCCAGTCACATGACTACATAGCCACACCCACCCAGTCACATGACCCCCACCAAGCCGCACCCACAGAACCGGTAGAATTTTTTTTTTTAGATTTCACCATTGGTTATATGCTAATTAATCCAATGTATCTCTGGCACAATGTTGCATACCCCTGCATTAACAGATCAACAATAACTTTAGGAAAGTAACTATTGTGATGGGGAGAATAGTACCAATATCCCCCCTAGCAAATGGCTTGCTTATTTACTTTATATTTCTCTCTCTCTCTCTCTCTCTCTCTCTCTCTCTCTCTCTCTCTCTCTCTCCCTATCTATCTATCTATCTATCTATCTATCTATCTATCTATCTATCTATCTATCTATCTATCTATCTGAAAAGGTATAGGAATCCTGCTTGAGCAGGGAGTTGGACTAGAAGTCCCTTTGGTATTCTGGTATTACCAAGTTATTTTTATAATACCTGTATTCTTTTTGCTGAGTCAGTTAAGAATTTCAAAACAAGGTTCACAAGAGGGGAAAAAATATCACACTTGTATTCTGTGCGACCATATAATGTTCCCTTCAAGCATGTCTCTCTGAAAAGCCCCCCCAACCCAGAGGAGGTAAGTGATTGTACATAATCTGATGAAAACCATCCTCGTAAGAAAGATGCTTGTCTTCCCAATTGCCCTCTTTCTCCAGTATGCACATAATTCTGGTTACCAAAGTTATTTGTGGTCATCTGTTGTATTTCTTCCCCAGAGTAGGGGAGGCAGCTGCAACTGAAATAACCCTCAGCACCACACCATTGGGTGGACTTATCTCCTACTACATACCAATCTTGCTGATAACAACAATTAAAGCCAGCACAAATGAGAGGCAGGGTGCCGGCCTCTCCAGGAGTATCAATGCCCTGCACTATTTCTGGAATTATGTAAAGAGAGATATAAATAACCAGAGGCTCTGAAGTGATGGCAACTGGGGACATTTGTATTCCAGCCTGGGAGGCAGTTGTGCTGGCATTTTCTTTGAGCTTACAGGTTTTAGAATAAGGAACAAAATGGATCCTCACATGAACATTTCAAGTTAATAAGAAATCAGCCTGAAAGTAAGTGAAGTCATAAGAAGTGCTCTGAGCTTCTATGTATGAGAATAGGGGATCCACCACCAGGAGATAATACTTACATTCGTCCTTAGTGTGACTCTTCATATCCTTTATTCGGAACTGCTCACAGACCATCAGACTTTAGATTATTATATACAGTATATTAGATTTTCTAGATACCCTTTCCTGCATCTGCTAAGTATCAGGATATGCAAAGCTCTAAAATCTAATAGACTATACAGCCTTGTACATTGCCTTGCCCAGAGTGCTAGGAATAAAAGGTGCAGCTTGGAAAGAATTTGCAATTGGCAGTGCATCCCCATACTGAGAATTACAATTTGGATAGCAATCCCCCAAATTAACCATTTCCTATAGCAGTGATGGCTAAGTTTTTCCAGACAGAGTGCCCAAAAGGTGTGCACGCATGAATGCCCTAAAAGAATTGCATGCATCGCCCATGCACGACCCCCCTGCACATGCAGGCATGCCCCCACTACATGCTCCACCCCCACGCATGTGTGCATGTCTTTCCGCACATGCCCTGCCCCACACACATGTGCAGCAGAGACCCAAAGACCAGCTGGCCAGCGGGAGCATGTGCGCATGCGCGGAAGAGCTGAACTGGGGTGGCGTCTCGCGTGCCATCAGAAAGGGTGCTGCGCGCCACCTCTGGCACGCGTGTCATAGGTTCACCATCACAATCCTATATACTCAGTGTATTCTTGTCAAGAACGTATTAACAGTAACATTGACTTAATGGAAGCTCTTCCACAAGCTTGATATTCCTGAATATGCAAATAAAAAATAAACTCTTCTGGGCAAATTTCTGGTCTCTCCAACAGTCAAATCAAAAATTACCCTCCGACCCAGAGGCCAGCAGCTAGATGGAAAGGGATGGTTCTGTAACAGGCCAATTGGGGCCCTAAAGCTCAAAGATTCCACCTTTATGTATTTTAGAATGTTCACATAGGTTTCTTCCTTTTTACCATGGAAAACACCCAATTTTCTGCCAATATGTTTAGTTCACCCTTTACCTGCATCAATCACAAGCTAGTCACAAAATGGATGGTTTATTATGACGATACATCCTCCTGAAATGTAAATGGGATGTCTTCAAGTCCATGCAAGGAAGGTGTATGCTATAAATAAGCTATATTAAAAAGCAGAAGAAAGAATTACATTATTTCACTCTGAGATATTTTTCTGCCTGGGTGAAGAAGGATTAGATGCTTCCCCACCTAACTCCACTCAACGCAGGTACCAATTAGATTTGTAATTGGCAGGATAAGGCACTTCCATTTGTACTCAGCTAAGCTATAAATACACTACATAAAATGACTACAACTACTCTTTCTTCGTCCTGCCCCAGAATTACCTCCAGATCTGTATTCTTATGCTGTCTTCAGCAGTTGAGTTGATTTATTTCTGAGTTACTTATGTTATATCTAAAGGGTCAATAACATTTTGCATAGCTTCTGGGCATGGACTCCTGCTTCAGCCCTTTTTGTGGTTCTAGGGCCGTGATGGTGAAACTTTTCGGTATCGAGTGCCCAAACCAGAACACACGTGTATGTGTATGCAGGTGCGCACACCGGAGCGCAGGAAACCTGAAGACCAGCTGGCCATCATGCACATGCCTGTTTTCAGGCCATTTTTGCAGGCTGTTTTTTGGGCTGTTTTTCAGCCCAAAAAGGCCCGAAAAACTGTTTTTGGCTATTTTTCAGGTCGTTTTCCAGCGCTCCGGTGCCTGCAAATACCAGCTGACATGTGTGCTGGAAACTAGAAGAATAGCTGGCGACAGTGCACGTGCTCACAGAGAGGGATTTCCGTGTCACCACTGGCACACATACCATAAGTTCGCCATCACAGGATCTAGGGCTTCAGTTGATACTGCATTTAATGTACATGTCATCAAGAATGACAGATGATTGAGAGGCTTGTACTAAGCCCATCACTACCAATTTTAATGTATAACATTGTTTGTATTGAGCTGGATTGTATTACCACATCACAGATCCTTGCAATGGTTACCTGTATTGTACAGTAGCACAGTGCCAGAGCGCTGAGTGAAACTAACAAACACTTCTGCTTCCCTCTTTTCTTTACTGGGAGGAGCAAAAATGCAAAGCACCAGTGTGCTCGTTGTTGTTTTTCCTTGTTTTGTGGAGGGGGAGGTGTGGTTGCCAAATAACTGCCATACTGTTTTGCTAGCTGTTGTAATTTATCACAGGAATATGACACCCCTATCCCAAAAGAATGGCTACACTATGCAGTTAGCTTTGCAATCCCTTCTTTATAGATGCTGCATGGGGGGAGGTGTGTTTGTTGCAAACAACCGGGAAATCCGACATATTTCAGGAATATGAGGTAGGGGCTTGTAATTTATTATTACTTTTTCACTTTTAATGAAAGAGTGAAAAACTTATTTCTTTGACAGGACTGGCAGAAGTTTGAGGCAAGGTATTGACTGAAATACATTTTTTTTTTTTGCACTGATCAGCTGGAGAGAGAGAGCACTGACTGGTTTGAGGTGTTCCCTGTCAAATCTCTATTCCAAAGAGGGCTGTGAAAATGTCTACAGACCCCTCACATTCTGGACATAAATTATTTAACTTCTACCCTCAAAACCACATTATAGGGCATTGCAAACAGAACAACTAGACACAAGGATAGTTTTCCCCCTGAATGCTATCACTCTGCTTAACAATTAATTCCCACAACACTGTCAATAATTTACTAAGACTATTACTATTCTTCTTCTCTTCCTTCCTAGTGTCCATCTCTCCCCACCTTCTGACTATAACCATGTTCCTTGTATCTTTCAATTTATATTGTTTTTATCGGTTTCCTAGTACGATTTGATAGCGTATTAGTAACCTTGACAATCACTAAGTGTTATACCTTTTATTCTTAGTGTGTTGTATCTTTTTATTCTTAGTGAATGTATTTTATTCTCCTTATGTACACTGAGAGCAATATGCGCCAAAGGCAAACTCCTTGTGTGTCCAACCACACTTGGCCAATAAAGAATTCTATTCTATTCGAAGTCCAGAGAAATAAAAAGAAACATGTGGGCAGCTTCAAAACAGTTTGGAGGAACTGGGGAAAACCAATGATACTGTATGTAAAAGCCATGTATCTTATTTCAATACTAGTGATGAGAAGACATCTTCCACTGCATTAGAGGGCAGTGAAATAATTTATGGTGAATAAGGCCGTTTATCTGATACACAACACTTAGGCTTTCAACACTTCTCTGCTGTGTGCTCACTGGTCTGCCTGGCACCTGCTTTCAACCCACTCAAAATGTTGCAATACAGTAGTGACAGTTTTAATAGATATTACATGAATAGAATGAAGCAGGTACACAGCTTGTTCGAGTGATTAAGTGCAGTTGCCTCTTCAGTCACTGGACTTTCCCAATGGATTGAAACGAGCAAAGGAATCTGGGTTGGCTGAGTCAAGTCAGCAACAAGAAAATATTGTTGCTTGACAAGATGACTTGACTCAACCTGCAATAGAATGGCCAGTGTTTATGGAAGGGGGCGGGGAAAAAGAAAAAAGATTGTCACCACAATTTCCCCCTTTCTATATTACCCACTTCCTGAAAGCTTTGGTAGATAAGACAGAGCCCAATTGTAATTTTTTAGACAAAGATTTGCTAATGCCTCTGCCGACTGTTTTCTATTTCTGAAAAATCCCATTTTTCCTAGTCATCACTCCCATATTTAAGAGGACTCATCTAAATAAGGATTTTATTTTTGGAAGCAGCGGATTGTTGTTGTTTTTTTACTCAATCCTTGTGATGCAGACAAGATTTTCTTCTGGCACAAACTGTGTGAGTTGAAGGATTCTTCCTAATGTATTTGTGCATGTACAAGTGTGTGCATGCAGTGTAAATACCACTGTCCAAATATTAGAAATGAGTAAACTTTGAACAAAGCCAGAATAAGAAGTAAGAAGCCGACACATTAATCAGCTTTTGGGTTATAATTCCCTTTTCACAGGAAAGCTAAACGTTCTTCCTTCTCAGAAAGTTGGTGGGTCAGACTCTCTGGGCTTAAGTCCACCTAGTATTTAGTTGATGTTGGGTAAAAGATCAGGCAAATCATTAACTTATTTAAAAAACATACTGAGAAGTACAGCCCTAGGAAAGTACCAATTGCATCCTGTTTATTAAGAGGACCAGGAAGAGAGAAGGAGCTCTAAAAGAGATCCTGAAAACAGGTTGGAAGAGCATCTGCACCGATGAGGAGTTAGCATATTCCAGAAAAATAGAATGTCTCTGTAGCTGTTTTTTCTCTTTTTTTCATAACAAATACTGGCACTTATTTCTCCCAACTAATGTCAACTGCCTTAATGTAATCCTTCTATCAGTTCTTATCTCTCTTCACATTATTATTGGCAAAGCAAAGAATCTTTAAGAATCTTGCCCAAATATTTTCATCAGCAACTCTAGGTTTTTATAATGGTTCAATGCTTGAAACAAAGATCCTCTTGCATTATTTTTTCCTACAATCTCTCCCCCACCCCAAATTAAATGGTGGCATACAGTGTTAATAAAGTTGAGACGTCCCAAAGCAAAAGGAAAGAGCAGATGCCATTGTACCGTTTGCTTTGATCTACTGAAATTTATTTATTATATAAATGGACTTCAGCACTTGCAACCTTCATACCTGTATGAAAGAGAGATAGTACAGAGCAGATAGGAAACATTTTAAATGAAAGGTGACTGGAACATAATGTCAAATGGGACATGGGGAATTCTGTGAGTTGAAAGCTAGATGGCTTAAAGTTGCCAACACTGAGGATTACTGGTATAAAACAAGACTTATTGTTATGTTCTGGGTGAAGAATGGAGGAAAGGCCTGAGTGATTTCTAACAGCTCTTTATTCAATACTGCCTGTGAGGAAACTGTTTTCTCCCTGGATGACACAGTTCCTTTTATAGGGAAGCTGATCAGCCCAAAACCAATCAGGAAAGAGTATTTTCCCGCTCTGACAGAGGACCAGATTGAGAACTTCAATTGACAAGTACATACATTAATAACACTTATCTGTGTGGATCAGTTTGGGGTAGTGTGTGATTGCCTTAAGTTGTCTACTGCAGCTTTCAGTCTAACACCTTGTTGAAAATCTGAGCAAAATATTCTCCTGAAGTGACATTTCATGCACAACATAAGTGAACTGTCTGTAGCAGTGGTGGGTTTCAAAACTTTTTGGAACCTCTTCTGTAGGTGTGGCCTGCTTTCCAGGTCCACTGGTGGAACCTCTTCTCACCGGTTCAGTAGATTTGATGAACTGGTTCTACCGAATAAGTATGAACTGGTAGGAATCCACCTCTGGTCTATAGGTAGTAATTTAGGAAGCAGGGGTGAAGAGCATCACAGTCATTACTGTTTTTCCTCCCTTGTTCCTTCGTTTCTTCTTTTACATTTCATCTTCTCTTGCTGTATATATATTGAACTATTGTTTCTAGTTCAGGAAAAATTCTGATCACAGTCTGAAAGTTAGAGCTTCATTAACAAATACCTTCTTAGTTCCGGTCAAATGTTTTATTTTGTCATTTATACCAAAGCTATCTTCCAGTTTGAACAGGTGCATTGATTCAGCCCTCAAGGCTACTTTGTTTTGCACATAACTTACTATAGACACAATGCTCCTCAATGTTTCTAAGGGAGGAGTAGCACCAGGCTTATCAGAGCTCTGCAGAACAATGTTGGCTGCCTCCCTCAAACTTGTCAATATGCACAGTTAAGAGATGCTTGTAGGAATTCCCATGCACAAACTGAAAAAAATACAAGTATTAATAAAACCTCATCTTAGAATGTGGTATTTTTAAATCACAGGCTATAGTTGCCTAGAGCTTTTGCAAAGCAAATGAGAGGAAAGCATGTTAGCTATCTAATAATAATTTTCTTTGTTGTTCCAGTTATTGTTATGAGATAAAGGACAAGAGTTATTACTATATTTTTAAGAGTTGATTTTCAATCAATAAAATCAAATAGTTTCTGTTAGCAGGCTTAAAAACAAAAAGAGATGCCATAGAATATTTATTTAAAAACCTGTCTGGCCTCCAAGAACCTGCAGTAGCTTTTGAAGCACTACCGTTTCCCTCCATGTTATGTTCACAATAACAACCCAGTGAGGTAGTTTAAGCTGAGAAAGAATGATTGGCCCAAAGGTCAGCAGCAATCTTTATGGCTGACTGAAGATTTGAACAAATGCCATTCAAAAAAATATTCTCCTCCAGCTTTCTTTATCCGTTCTCTCTCATTTTGCTGAATAAAAAATTGTTTTCAGCTCTTTTTTTTCCAGAAGGGAATGTTGATAAATGTAAGTAAAATGTGGTATTTTATGCACATTTAATTAGAAGATAACTAAAAGGATGCTCTCTTTTTCATTTTGCAATCATTTCTCCAGTTTTCTGCAGCATATTTGGCTTCTCAGTTGTCCTCCTTCAGGGAAGTGGGGGGGATTCTTTCCATTGAATTTTTTCAGATTGGGAAATGTAAGCAGCCAGGAAGACTTTAGCATGAGGGAAAGACTTAGTCCTTTTCACACAAACCTTAGCATTTAGTATGAGCACATTTTTATATCTTCAGCACTGGGCTAATGGAAATGCATTGCCTTATTACTGCCAACAATAGGCATTGGGTACAAACTACGACTTCTTGAAAATTATGAAATGTGTACCATAATATCATGATGCAAACTGCAGATTTTCCTACTTGCATCCTAATGTCACATTCCAACATCTATGTCCACATAAAGATTCAAGTTTAATTATTTGGTTCCCATGTGAGGCACCTGAACTCTGATTGGTGACTTCTCTTGTTAAATGTGCTTAGTGAAAGTGGATTAACTGTTTCTTCTCTTTAATAAGTGGCATTTTAAATCAGATGTATTCATTGAATCTAAATTCTGATTATTATTAATCAGAAAAATAAGTAATTTGCGATTCATATATTACACTTAATTAAAGGAGTGACTGAATAGAAGAAGCCTGGAACAGGGAACCAAATATACCAGAATGTTCTCACATTAATTACATGGAATGCTTTAATGTGTTGTGTAAACAGGCTCATAGAATGTTACAAAATAAGTATCATCATGGTGCACACTGCACTACAATGAAGATCATATCATTAACATAGTAATTATGATTATCACATATTTTTTCACAATCCTTTATAAATAGTCTGTCTACTCTCAACTTAATCGTCTATCATCTACAAGAGCTCCTAGTATTAACAACATAAGATGCACACACAATTAAAATGTTCATACCACACAAAATTAAAATATCCATTCAAGGTATAAAATATAAATGTATTTAAATTATGTGGTTTTTTTAATTAAAATCAATTAACAGATAAGTGACACTATCGTACAATCATACAACAGCATGACTACATAAATATTCATGGGAAAGATGATAGAGCCATGATGGCAAACCCATGGCCCCTGTAGCCTTTTCCAGGTAAGACATGCCTTATTTCAGTGACACTTGCAATGTTTTCATCTACAATGGAATTTATTTATTTATTTCTTAAATGTATTTGCTGCTTACTTTGCCCTGGGGTTACTCTGGGCAGCTTACAACAATAAAAAGGAAGAAATGAAAAGAGTGTAAGCAAAACTGAAGAAAAGTAATAAAACAATAAACAATGAAAAAGAAAGCAGGAATACATCAGTATGATAAAAATGGGTAACATGGATGTCTGTAATGTTCACTATGATAAACTATGCAGGGATGGGTTGCTGCTGGTTTTACTACCAGTTTGCAACCCGCACGCAATGTGCACGTGCACTTTGCTCGTGTGCACTGTTCAATGTAAATTGTTCTTTGCGCATGCGCAGAACAATTTACAGTGAACTATGCATGCACAGTCACTAAAAACCAAAATGGCACTGGCTCAGCGCCGGCGAGGGAACTGGTTCGGGGGTATGGCAGGCCTGGGTCGCTGCCAGTTCGGCGACCCAACCCTGAATTTCATTACCGGTTCGACTGAACCGGGCCGAACCGAGAGCAACCCACTTCTAGAACTACCCTTGAAGATACATGTAGACTGGAATAATATTGGTGTCTATAGGATTTTTACATATTACACCTAAACTATGCCTGTTGTACAGAGTACACAATTAGACTTCCAAATAAATGAAACCAAGAAAAAGGTACTGTTCAGCGGGCTTGCCCAGGCAAAAGAAAAGAAAACTGTCAGTTTTAATGGCTAAACCAGCAGTACCTCAGATCATCTGCAAAAAAAATGATTCATTTCCGTCCTCACATGGCTGCTAGTTTTCAGCAGAAAGGAATATTTTGTGACTAAGGCTAAGCTCATGTTCTTCTCTCTTTCCAGGTCCATGCAACCTTATTTTTCTGAAATGTTTTTGTCTAGACTGCCTGCACTGGAGGGCAAAACTAGGAGATACTGTAAACCAAACTGGGATCATTTCCTGCCTAATTTATATTGCTGATATTGGACTGGTCCCAAACCATCGTGGGCTTTGAAAGCTGAAAACTCCACACTGGGAGCTATACTGCCCATGAATGACAGCCATCAGATGTGTACAAGCTTGTGGTGCAGTGACTCTCCCTCTGCTGAATATTCTTCTCAGAGCAATTAACTGTGGGTTTATAAAATAATCCTACATTTTAAAAATAAAATTCCACTTAGCTTTGCATGTGTTCTATGCATTGTATATCGAGCACTTTTAGCTGCTGCTCTTGTTTCAATTTCTTGGTTTGTTGATTTATTAACACCACTGCAAACAGTCAGAGATATACTCTGGCACCAACTATGGTACGTATCTCATAGAGCTTAAAATCCCAAATCAGAGAAGGACCTTTACCTTAGCCCAATTAGTAAGCTTCTTCCTTCAGCACTTTGGCTGGAAGATAGAAAAGAACCCCACCAAACTCATTTCCAGTATATCCTTGTAACTCTGTAGATACTACAGAAACTATTTCCAGTTTCATACAGAACCTTGAAACACACTAATTATCCCATTCAAAAACAGGATACAACAATAAACAGTATAAACAATTTCTATTTTCTGACATCAACCCTGAGATAACACACACGGTTGCCAGTTTTTGTGTGGCGGCATGCAAAATCAGGTAAAGAATAATTAAGAGCAATTGAACCTGTCTGAGTAATGGATACAGTAGTCAGAAGTGGCTTAGGCTGAGCATTAACAATTGCCTTGGGGTATATGTGCCATGTTAGCTATTGTACTATATTTTCTTAGGTATGACAGGGATCTGTAAGAGAAATTATAATTCTTAAATCCCTTTTGGATAATTTTATTTTTTATTTTTGAATACAGTATTTGAAATGCATGTATGTATGTATGTATCACGGTGGGATTCGTTTACCTTCCACACTGGTTCAGATATGTGAGTATGCCTCCTGTGCATGCACAGTGCTCGCGCATTACAACGGAGCAGGTGGGTGGAGCCTTCCACAGCCGCTGCTACCAGTTTGCCCAAACCGGATGGAACTGGTTGAATACCACCTCTGGTATGTATGTATGTATGTATGTATGTATGTATGTATGTATGTATGTATGTATTTTTATATATTATATTGTATTGTATTTGTATTTTATACAATTTCAAATTTTATATTAGCCAAATAACTAATTTTAATTTGTTTCCTTGTTCTTGCATATAGGTAGCCTGAGCAAACCCTTTAGCATATTTTGATTATATGTTCTCTTTACTCCTTTTTTAATTGTACTTTTCTTAACTATCCTGACACTATCAATTTAGTTTGGATATTTTAATACCAATTCTTTTGTGATGGTTAATGACTACAATAAAGTTAAGTAATAAAGATTTATTAAATAATATTGCATAACTTTAATATAAGTTGATTAAAAAATTACTAACTATATCCTCATCTCTCTTTTGAGTGGTATTCGTATAACTCTCCTAATTTATCTCAATAACTTTCCTGTAATAAATAGGCTGAAAGATAGTATTACTTTCTGATCCTAATCCAAGAGTCACTTTAATTGATCATGTTATTATTAGCTGTTTTATTAGTTAGCTTGCAGACCATGTTGGAAGGGTGAAAAGGTGAAACTTTTAAGTAAACAGAAATCGTCATAATACATATTGATAATAGTTATATAATATCACTCTTGCAAAATGGTATTCACAACATATAGATCAGATACAGCAGAAGGCAAAAACAAGTTTATTGCCTCTTGCTCTGTTTGAGTCAACAGACTCAGTGATGGGAGTGAGGTTGGGGTGGGAAATCTGAAAATTTCTGTTGCTTTGATCCTCTTTTGACTGGCTAATGCAGTATAAATCTACTTTTGTATTCTACTTATACACTAGGTACACAACCACACATAGGGAAGTTTGGCCACCTATCATATAGAGGAATGGAGTTTAAAAATCCCTATCTGTTTCTACAGTCATGTTATTAAGATATGGCTACTTCTGTTCTAATCTCTGGGTGAGGGAGGGAGGACAGTAAAGAGAGGTAATAGTCATCAGGCATTTCTGGCTAATTTCACATCAAATGCATAACCACCACTCAAGGAAACAACTGGCAGTCACACAGTGTGTTAAATGTGGTTTTAAGTCTTGCTTTTAGCACTAAACATAACCTATTTAGTTTATTTAGGCTTCAGGGCATTGTACAAACTAAAAAATGGATTGATTAAACAATCATGTGAATGCAGCCACAGTGTTCCTTAACATCAAGGACATTCCTCATCAGAATTTGAAGTATTCTCTTTTTGCTACTTCAAAATAGAAGTCTTTTCCAACTTAGTTTTTTCGAAGATGTTTCTGTATACAAATATAAAAGCACAACTAGCCAAGGCATAAACAATCCTGAAATATCAATGTATCTTTCTTAGAAGCAAGTCCTATTTAATTCTATGAGTCATAAAACTTATTCACCTGTACCTCTAATTCAGTGGTAGGTTTCAAATTTTTTTAGAACCTCTTTGTAGGTGTGGCCTGCTTTGTGGGAGTGGCCATGTGACTGGGTGGGCGTGGCCAACATAAAATGTGGTGAAACTCACTTAATGCTTTTGCTTAGCAACCGAAATGTTGGCTCAGAAACTCTGGCATTTGAAGCACACAAGTCTTAAAGCTGTCAAGTTACAAGACCCTTGCACCCCTAACCCTTTAGAAAAAAAACCCAGGGGTGTTCAAACTTGACAGCTTTAAGATTTGTGGAATTCCTCCTTCATCTTGATGATGTGCGGACGGGCGGGGGGAGGGAGCTGGAACTGCTTCTAAACGACACTGTAGATTTGTGGAACTGGTAGGAATCCACCCCTGCTCTAATTGGAACTTGAAGAATTGTTATTTAAAGATTGTACATGATGATACTTTCCCCTTTCCCAGGATATAATTGAGGACCCCTAACTTTGTGTTCATTTGATCTGATGTTAAAATGATGCTCGGCAATTCCCCCCTCCAGCCAGGCAGAACACCACTCCCCAACCTAGCAGTATCCCGAAGGCACCAAGCAATGTGAGCGCCTTTCCTCCCGGCTCCCGTGGCTTGGCGCCTTCGGGATACTGCTAGGCTGGTGAGCGGTGCTCTGCCTGGCCAGAGGATGGCGGGTTGTCCAGGGGGCTTATTTTCGGGGTTGGGCTTATATTTTTGCCCACGGCGAAAAAATGTGGCAAGGTGTTAGTTTCGTATTTTCGGGGAAACACGGTATGATGGTCAACATGAGATTCCTAGCAATGGAGGAAGAGTGCCAGGCCTGTGATTTACAGTCTCCCATAATTCAGGTCCAGCCCACCATACCATAAGGAGAGCAGTTGCTGGCTCTTTTTCCTGCCCGATGGCAGAACTGCTCATGGGAGGGAAATGCATTCATCAATTACTGTTCTACAAATGGGGTTCCACGACAAAACCGCGATGCCCTTATCCGCGCCGACATAAGTGCGGAGGCAAATCCGCGGCGTCCGAAGCGCTAAGAAAAAAACGACCCTACCGCCGCGACAACAGCGCGGTGACAGAAGGGCGTTCTACATGCTTCGTTCTTTGCCTCCAAAGGTAGCCCTCCTCCTCCAGCTGACAGCGGCAGCGGGCACGGGGCAAAGCGGGCTGCCCAGCAGCAGCAGCCCGCGGGAAGGGTCCAGCTCAGCCGCGGGGGGCAGCAGGAAGCGGAGGAGGACCCGGCAGCGGCGGCGGCTGAGGCTCTCCCGGGCCGGCGAAGCGGGCTTGCCCGGCGGAGGCAGGCTGCCCTCTTCTTCCTCAACAACATCTCCTTGGACGGGCGGCCTCCGCCGCTGGCGCCTCCCCCGGAGGAAGAGGCAGGGCGGGTGGCGGCAGCGGCTGAGGCTCTCCCGGGGCTGGCGAAGCGGGCTTGCCCGGTGGCGGCGGCCGCCTATCCAAGGAGATGTTGTTGAGGAAGAAGAGGGCGGCCTGCCTCTGCCGGGCAAGCCCGCTTCGCCGGCCCCGGGAGAGCCTCAGCCGCCTCCGCTGTTGCGTCCTCCTCTGCCGCCAGCGTCGGCGGCCCTGCTCGGGCCCCCCGCGGGCTTCCGGCTGCCCGCTGTCAGCAGGAGGAGGAGGGCTACCTTTGGAGGCAAAGAACGCCCTTCTGTCGCCGCGCTGTTGTCCCCGCGGTGATGACGCGCGGTGATGACGTCACGACTTTAGCGACGCGATTTAATCTCCGCTATTTTGCGTAGCGCGGTTTTGTCGTGCCATGCTACAAATGCTCTGGTTATTGCTGAAGCTAAACAGAAACAGACTATAGGGCGAGAGAACACTCTGCTGCTTTTATATTTGTGTGTGATCTCAGGGAAGGAAAACACTTTCAACTGGTTGTCTGGATGAGCTCATAATCTCCCCGCAGCCAGTGCTAAAATATTATTTAGCTTGTTTATCCAAGATTCTTATAGCATTCCCTATGTGATTAGTTTGACATAATAACGCCCCATTACTGTCAAGAGCTGAACATTATTTGTATCATAAATTGTGAAGGCAGATTAAATGAAATAATCTGTGGGGTTAAAACAGGGGAGGCATAACTTGAGCCTCTCGTTAAAACCTCAGGTGTAGCACTTACAATGCTTCCAAAATGGTTTCAAATTATAATTTCTTGCAAATCAACAGAATATTAGGAAATAATTATATAAAATGGTTGCAACTCTTTTTGTATGTCATCAGAATAATGTTTCAAAACTTGAAAGAACAGGATCGTTTGATATGGGGAAAAAAGCCAGAAAAAGAAAGGTTGAAAGTGGCTCAGATCAAGGTAGAAATGGTGCAGAACATCATTTCAAAGAAAATTCTCCCTGCAACGCTTCTCCATGCGAGAGACAGTTGAGCAGTAGCTGAGAACAAATACAGGCTGTTCCATTCCAAGCCTCTCCCTCTTGGTCACATAACCCTTACAGGAGCATAGTCAGTCCACCTTGTGCTTCTTAGTGAACACATGCATACAAACATGCAAAATGAGTTGTGGTAGTGCAGTGGTTACAATGCAGTATTGCAGGCTACTTCTGCAAACTGCTGGCTGCCAGCAGTTTGGCAGTTCCGGTCACACTGGCTCATGGTTGACTCAGCCTTCAGTGGTGGGTTTCTATTTTTTTTCCTACTGGTTTGCTCATGTGCCCTTGTGTGCGATGCTTCTGCGCGTGCACAGAAGCAACCTGGTGGATGTGCGGAGCCTCCCGCTGCTGCTACTACTGGTTCGCCTGATCCGGGCTGAACCGGGAGCAACCTACCTTTGTTTCCAAGGTTGGTAAAATGAGGACCCAGATCGTTGTGGGCAATAGGCTGACTCTGTAAACCACTTAGAATGGGCTGTAAAGCACTGTGATGTGATATATAAGTCTAAGTGCTATTATTGCTAAGAGGCAAGAGCAGAAAGACACTCATGCAAATATGCAAGCTGTTAAATCATTACAATATAAGCACCTTCTTTGTGGGGTTTTTGCAGCCCACATGTGGTATCCTAGTCATCTCATTCTAAACCAGGGGTGTCAAACTCAATTTCTTTGAGGGCCATATCAGGGTTATGTTTGACCTCAGAGGACCAGGGGTGATGGTGGATGGGGGAGTGGCTGAGGACATGGCCAGGATGGGCGTGACAGCACTTAACCTCCTGCAGCACTCTGCCAGCCAAAACAGGGTGTGGGGGTTAATTACAAAATGAGGCTTTGCTTTGAGACATCCAGATCCAGCAAGCAAGGGGTGTGAACTGCACAGAAAATACACTTTTGTTTGGTTATGAAGAAATATCCCCAAAGTCAGATGTAGACTAAATGTGGACTGACTTTTAGCTACACACCTTCCCAGCAAACAGCAACTTTTGAAGCTCCCGGTAAGTATGAGTAATCACAGTTTGCATGTTGGAGTTTCCTAAAGGAATGCTGGAAAACTGTATTTTAAAGAACATTTGAGGGAGGGGTGCAAAATAGCACTTCTCTGCCAGAGGCTGTAGAGACCTGGTACCAATCAAAACACTTTTTGTGAAGCAACTTATCAACACTGACAGGGTAAGTCATTAGTGTAGGAAAATAAGAACAAACTTCACTCCCTTCTAGTTCTGATAATGTTACCTAGTTTGGTAATGAAACATCTGCAAGAAACCTCAAACTCAGAGAACACCAAGGATCCCACAGTTCAACCCTGAGCTACAAATATTCTCTTCTATCAATAAAAACGTTTGGTTAGAGGGACTCAGAGCCTGCCTTATATAAGATGGTTTCCAGGGGATTTCATTCTAAATTTTCATATGATTTTTGTAAATAATTGTATAAATAATAATTATAATGGCTGAGTCTTTGATCCTTCATACATCAAAAAATACAAAGGTAAGGGATAAACAAATAAAACAGATTTGGAAAAAGAAAAGGCTCAGGAAATAAGAAGAGTGAAAGTGAAGAAAGAAAGAGGAAAAGAAGGAAAACTGAAAAAGAATGACTTCCAACGTTCTTTGGTACAGATATAAGTAAAAAAAAATATCAAACTCTTATTCTAAGATTAATATTTGTTTGCATTATTTCCATAATCCCATATCTAATCATCAAGGCTCCAGATCAACTTTTAATTTCAATTTCTCACAAAAAGTACAGTAATAGTTCATATTGCTTTAATCACTATTTATTAAGGAAACCACAGCTGATTTATTTAATTGCACCAAACCAGTGACCTGCAGTAAGGGGAGGCAGGGGAGGCAGAGCCTCACAACTGTCATCATGAAAAAAAAAAATGTGAAAGGAAAAAGGCTGAGCTAGTTGCTGCCAGAGTCACAGTAGATGACTCTGCTTAGTGCTTAACTGTTTAAAAAAGCCTCTAAAAAAATGCCCTCTACAGGAAGAGGCAGGAGAACCATGTGCCTCATCTAGTCTGACTTTATGATCACTCGAGCAGAGTTAAGCAAGGGTTAAAAGCCGAAAAATTCCTGAGGTAGGTGAGGCACGTGGTTCTCCTGCCTTCTCCTGCAGAGGGTGTTTTTAGAGGCTTTTTTAAACAGTTAAGCAGAGTCATCCATGGCGACTCTGGCAGCAACTAGCCCAGCCTGACCTCAGCTTTTGTTTTTTTTCCTTTTACATTTTTACATTTTCATGATGGCAGGCAAGAGCAGAGTTGAAATCCTCTGTGAAACAGCTGGAAAAGAAAAGGTACATGTACGTGTGGGTCGGAGGGAGGGGGAGGAATTCAAACTTAATCCTCCTGGTGCAACTTTGTTTGTGTGTGTGTGTGTGTGTGTGTTTGTTTGAGATGAGTGAAGAGAGGGAAGGGGGTAGGAAAGACAGGGAGGACAGCCCGCCAGATCAGGCGGGCAAAAGAGACTTTCTTCCGCCCGCCTCTGTGTCCACGGCAGCCCGCCAGCAGAGGTGGGTGAAAGACATTCAGGCATTCTCTTCTCCCCCCAACATCCCACTGTCTAAAGCGCTTTTTTTCCTTTCGCCCGCCTGTCAGAGCTCAGGCGGGCGAAAGAAAGCAGCGCTTTAGACAGTGGGATGTCGGGGGAGAGGACTGCCTCACCAGCCATAAACCTCACCGCACATCACTGCACCAAACTAAATAAATCAGGAGTGGAAAATCCTAAATTCTAGTCTAGGCCCATGCTTCTCAACTTTGGCAACTTTAAGGTGCATGGACTTCAAATCCCAAAATTCCCAGGCAGCATAAAGTTCACCCATCTTAACTTGCCAAGACTGAGAAACGCTGATCTACAGATAGGGATTTTTCCATTCCTCTTTTACTGGTTCTTACTTATTTATGAGCAATCATAATACAAAATCCTCACTCCCAACCCATCTCAGAGCAACCACAATTCCCTCACTACCCTGCTTTACAGCTCTGTTTTCCTGCATGCAGGGCAACAAAAAGACCATGTGACTACCAGTTAAAAATAAAATGCAATCAGGCCTTCCAACTTTTCCGGGGGGAAGGATCTTGTGAAGTTAGAAGGCCTGAATGAACTTTTTTTTTACTGGTAGTCACATGGGCTTCTTTTGTTGCCCTGCAGGCCAGAGAACAGAGCTGGAAAGCAGGTTAGTGAGGAAATTGTGGTTGCTGCAGGATTTTGCAGGAGGCCGTCCAGGCCAAAAATGGGGTGCAGGGGCCCCCATGCCCCATTTTTGCTAGCAAAGGCACTGTGGGTTGGTCTTTGTTATTTCCAGGCTGGTCTGCGGGCCTTGAGTTTGACGCCCTTGTTCTAAACAGAATGAAAAACTTATTTTGTTTAGAAATGATAGTAATGGAGTACATAATTTTAGCTAGATTTTCTTCAGTCATTTTCTTCCATTGCTATTATTTATATCAACCAATTCAGTGGTGGGATTCAAATTTTTTTTACTACCGGTTCTGTGGGCATGGATTGGTGAGTATGGCATGACTTGGTGGGTGTCAGCCTCTACTTCGGTTGCTTCTTATCAGCTGCCATAGAAACAGGGAGGGAGGGGGCTTGAGTAATTTGGGATGGGAAACTTATGGTGCTGGAGGAGTTATCAGAGGGGAGGTTGGTTCTCACCATCTTCTGCACATGCTGACGGCCTGTGTTTGGACTTGGTCAAGGGCAACAATCTCTGCATACCAACTGAATGAGGATTTTGAAGATGTACCCCACATGACTCCTTAGGGAGTTGCAGATTGGCCATTGGGTTGGGGTGATTGGGGGAAGGGTGCTGGGTAAACGTTTGATATGTACATATTCACACCTTTTTGGCTCAGATCTTACTTTTCTTTTGCTGTTATCTTTTCATGACCAGCAAAAGTGTCTTTAATTCCACAAACAATGGAGTTGGGAGTTTTCTTTCTTGGTTATTGAAGGGGGCATGCCTGACAGTGGGTGTGGCTTGGTGGGTGTGGCAGGGGAAGGGTACGGTAAAATCTCCATTCCCTCCCCACTCCAAGGAAAGGTTACTGCAAAATCCCCATTTCCTCCCCATCAACTGGAACTTGGGAAGCAGAGAATAGATGAGGGCAGGGTGAGTCAGAGGTGGTATTTATGGGTTCTCCAAACTACTCAAAATTTCCGCTACCGGTTATCCAGAACTGGTCAGAACCTTCTGAAACCACCTCTGAACCAGTTGTCTTTTTATCTGGTGCACTTTAGATTCGTTCTCCTGATTTTTTTCTTGTGATCTGCTTTGGAACATTTCTGTTATTGAGTTCATGTTAAAAAATTGTTATTTTTTTGCAAAAACAAAGGCTTTGTGAAAAATGACTATTTTTCAAGAAAGTTGTATGAAAGCTGGATTTTTCAAAGTACATCTTATTGATTAATTCTGAAAAAGAAGGGTTTTATTTTAAGAATCTCAAGTTCATGTATAATAAAAATTGGGGGTTGGACTAGAAGACTTCCAAGGTCCCTTCCAACTCTGCTAATGTATTTATATTTATTTGATTAGTTCAACACTCCATTGGTTTGTTTTCTTGACTGCCCAAGGAATTCTCTGAAGTCTTCTCCAATACCAAAATTCACAAACATTGATACACTTTCCATCTTGCTTCCACAAACTCACTCATATGACAGACTTGAAGAAAGAGAAGACCAAGGCTTCAAAGAAATGAATCCAAGATTGGGTAGAATTTGCAATTTTTAATCATGACATTTATTTATTAAATGTATGTGTCATCCATCTTGTCCAGAGATGACTCTGAGTTTACAACCATTAAACTAATAAAACAAAAAAAAAACAATAATAGAGGAGAGAATATGAAGTACACAAGGAGAGGTAAAAAGGTAAAGGTAAGGGTTCCCCTTGCAGATATGTGCTAGTTATTCCCGACTCTAGGATGCGGTGTTCATCTCTGTTTCAAAAAGTCACTCTATGCGAGTTGGGTGGCTATATAAATCTGTTAATAAATACCTTAATTAATTAAAAAGGAAACTGCATCCAATGTTATTTATTCAGGGAGATTCTTTTCTACCTCCAACTATACCTTTCAAAATATGTGACAAAGAACCTTCAAAAATGCTAAGTAAGTCTGGGAGGAAAAACACCAAAAAGAAAATAGAGAAATTTACAGTGTAGTAATACAGTTATTTTATTGGAGAGAAGCCATTCAGTGCAGGCCAAAGATCCCACCATTAAAACATAATTGTCAGTGTAAATTATCTTAGGCCATACAAAGCTGAAGGCCAGTTGAAACAAATCAGAAGGCTAATAAAAATACTGATGTAAAATAAGATAGCTGAATAATATTTATTCCAAGTGGAGGGAAAGAAAATTTTCTGCTATAGAAAATACTGAAATCCACTTCAAATTAAAATTATATAAATTTACACATAGAATAAGATAATGAAATTTAATATTTTAATGACACTTTTTATGAGTGACCTTGTTATCTACAAATATGTTATACATATTGTGGTCTAGTAAGAATCCTAAAAATTCCTTTTAAATTCAAAATCTCACTCTTTTTGTATATGCATATAAATACAAAAGGGTAAGATTTCTGCACTGTCCCCTCTACTATTAAGAGATTTTGACCCAGTGGTGGGTTTCTAATGGTTCGGACTGGTTTGGCTGAACCAGTAGTACAGCGGTTCTCAACCTGTGGGTCACAACCCCTTTGGGGGGGTCGAACGATCCTTTCACAGGGGTCGTCTAAGACCATCCGAAAACACATATTTTCAAAAAAAATATGGAAAAAATAAAATAATTTCATGGTTGGGGGTCATCACAACATGAGGAACTGTATTAAAGGGTTGGGGCATTAGGAAGGTTGAGACCTACTGCAGTAGTAGCTTGGCGGCCTGGATCACTGCAAATGGCAGCAACTCAGGCCTGCCACACTCCTGAACTGGTTCTCCCGGTGGCACCTATGGTGGCACCATCTTTTTTTTTTTTTTGCTTCTGTGCATGCACAGAGCAATTTTTGTTGTACTGCACATATACACACAGCGCACATCAAGTGCGCGCAAAGCACATGCTGCACACCCGAGCAAACCGGCAATAGTCTCTTCTGGAACCCACCTCTGCTTTAACCCCTTCTTGTGGCTGACTCTGACACTAAAGAGAGATAGCTCCCGGGACTGATGTTATTTCTATGCAAATTTATTACCTGGAATACTTTTCTTGCTACAAACTCCAGGTTTCCCTTTCTCATCTTTATTTGTCTTCTTCCAGAGGACGGTCCACGGTTCTCAAAAGAGTAAAAAGAAACCCCTCTATAGAATCAGCAGTATGAGAATTCTTAATTTGTACTAAAGTAAGGATTTCTCTTCAGAATATTTTGCCTGACATAAGATTTAATTTAATTAAAATTAACACACATACATACACTAATTGGTTATGTACCCAATTCTTTATCTGGCACTTTATTAGGGTAATGGCCCAACATACTCAAGGTATAATCTAAGATCATATAATCCCAGCAGAGTCATTCAAATATATAATCCCAGCAGGGTCATCCAAGGCATGAAAGTCATACCAGCTGTCTAGCTAAAGCAAGCACACATCTATACTGCAGCAGTGATATAGGAAGATGCTGGAGGTGAGAGATCTGTTTAATAATAACAGTAATGGAGAATTTCATGTTGTGTAGGAAAAGTAAACGGTATTTATCAAGAAAATCATACGGATGAACAATATACTGTAAATCTATGTGTTTGCTAAAAGTTGATATTGACTTAATGGCACGTAATTAATCAATCAAGACCTTCCTCTCAATCATGTCAAGCACAGTACTAACAAATTTATATATTCATTTAAGAAGGCAGTTGGGGAAAAAGTACTGTAGGTTTAAATTATTTGCATCCTCTTGATGCAATAGAACAGATGATTTCCTTGACAACCAATTGTCATTCAAAACTCTTCAAAAAGAATTTAACGCAAGGATAAAATCTAATTAACTGCAGTTAGGTTGCAAAAGTGTTTTATTTTAATAACAATGCGTGCAATCTACTGAAAAGACAAAAGATTACGAATATCAGAATTTCTCTTTGACGTCTGTTCTTGATGAGACTGGGATCCTAGGTGTGCGGTTGAGCACATACCCTAGTTGTGCTAAGTGTGCTGACTGGTTTTATCTCAGCTGCTTTGTTATTTAGTGTTTTGCTTAATGGCATTTTTTATTATTAGCCATATATATGAGATGGTATAAACTGAATAAATAAATGCTGTCTACATAGCTCTGCCCTTGAAGAGTATTTGGAAGCTAGCTTGGAATATGGCAGCATGCTCAATATTCAGTGAACCACAATATGCCCATGTAATGCTGCAAATCATCCCTAGCCGTTTCAAAAAGAAATGGATGGCAAGTAAATTTAATAAATATAAATGACATTGTTGCTATATGATTGGGCTTAATAGGTTCTTAGTGGGCTTCCAGATGCAATTCAAGGCACTGGCAGTCATCCTGAAAGTCCTACGTGGCACACGGGACTGCCTATCCTTAGTGTCTGTCCCACCAGATCTGACAGGATAGGCATATTCGGGGTCTCCTCAATATAGCAGCATCACCTGATGGGGCAGAGAAAGTATGCCTTCTCTATTATGGTGTCTGCCTTATGAAACAAACTTCAGCCTGAGTTTCAGCCCCAAATCTGTAGGCTTTTTGAGAGGCCTTGACCTGGCTTTCCCCCTAGGGCTGAGATGTTAATTGAGGCGTTAATGTGGTTAGGATATTTTTTTTATTAGGGCCTCTACTACATTCTGTTAACTGTTTTAGTTCATATATTGTGTTTTTATCTTTTGTTTACTCCCTAGAGTTTTCATTGACTGGATGGGCAACTCTATAAATTTGGTTAATAATAAATAAACACAATGACTTAAACCAAAGTTCATATCGTAAGTACATTAGTGTTCAAGATGATACAATTTTTTTTCTGCTAGTTTTTCTTGCCACAATTTAATTGCAGCTCCAAGTAATTTAATCTGAACTATTACTGTATAAATTGGATGACTACAATCCTAGATAACTTACCTAGACTAATCACCAAGTTCAACAGGGCTAACTGTCAGGTGAATGGGTACAAGAGTTCAGTCAACAACAGCAATCTTATCATCAGAAATATATCTTGAAAAAAATGGAGTGTCAAATCAGTGGGCATAGAACTGCATCTTAACTATATACTGTAGTCCATGGGACAAATTCCTATCTTCCCCAATCTTGTCTCCTCCCAAGATATTGGATTGCAACATCAAATATTCCCAGCCACCTGAAAAGATAAAAAATGGAAAGGATGTTCATGCTAAAATTTAAAGCAAAGTAAAATTACTCTTTGTCCCCAAGTCCCCTAGGAATGATGTTACGATATAAATAAAAATTAGTTTACATTTTTTACTTAAATGTTGCAATAGGGTTACATAAGCTACATATTTTTGTTTTAAATATAGTTTCAAAGACAGGGGTTTTCCAAGTACCAATATCCAGTTTAATTTATATTGGCTTTTTTTCAGCTGTGGGTAAATAATCATGTTACAAGAGAACAGGGAATTCTAGGTCAAGAGAACAAGCCACAATAATGCAATGTGGTCAATAACAACTGGCTGCTGGAGCTGGGAAATGTGATTTTTTAAAAAAATTTGATATAATAGCAAGGCTGTTGAATGAGATCTGAAAAAAATGCACTATATAAATTACGAATTGAATTTACAAGATTACAGTACTGCCCTCCATAACTTTATTTTCCAGCATAACCACCTTTTTAAAAAATTCAATCAATAAGAAGGAAGGACGTGTTCATCAGAAAGAGTCTAAGCATCCCTGTTTCCCCTAGCAACATAAGCATCTCCTCTTATGCCCACCGAGTTGCTGCCGTATATGTGCAGGAAGTCACGTAACTCAGATTCTGCAGCCCACCTTCTGGGAAGGCGTCCTTTGAAAGAGAAAATCCCAGCTTTGCCTAATCATCCAAAGGGAGGGCTGAGCGCAACCCACCGTGGAGCCCTCGGGCTTTGTGAGGAAGCCTGAACGTGCCCTCCCGCACATGCACCAGGCCTGCTGCTTTCCCCGCCCCCAAAGGCTAGTCTACGTCCATTTCTACCAAGGGGCCTCCTGTCACCATGCGAAAGCTATCAGCGCAACATGGACGGGTGAAGGCAGCGCCGCCTTCTTATTGGCAGGAACTTTTTTCGCCTCGGCTTTTCATTGGACGGAAGGCGAACTGCACGAGTCGAGCACGCTCTCCCCGGACTGACAACTCTGCTCTTGCTCTAATCTCTGGGCGACGGAAAGGAGGCGGCTTTTGAGGAGCCAATGAAAGCGGGAGGGGGCGGAACCTGGGGCCGGGCCTCGAACCAAGAGGGCAGGGGCGAGTTGGTAAACAAGCTCCGCGCCTCGTGGTGCCACGGGGCGGGTGTCTGGGGAACAGGCAGTCGGGGTTGGGAGCGGCGCCGTGCGGGCCGAGGTGAGCTAAAAGCGTTGGAGACATACGGCGCGGCCTGGGACCATACGGAGGAGCTGGGAAGGCCTCTAATCTCTGCCGGCCTCCCGTTAGCCTCTACAGCGCATCGGTCTGTAGCGGCCTCATGTATTCGGCCAAGGGGAAAAATGGTGTCCCCACAAGCGCGGGAGGAGGCGAAGAGAGATTCTGGCCGCGGTCGTTGTGCCAACGTGCCGGCGCTCGCAAAGAGGGGCTTCAGCTATGCCTTGCTAGGGAGGCGGGTGAGGGGGGGAAAACCCGAATTGCTGCTGCTGCGGCGGCGGCGCTCCGTGTGAGAAGTGGGGAGTGGAGGGTTCCGGGAAGTCAAAATCGGGCTGAGACCATCGCTTGAAAGCAAGCTTAGCTGGGGGGGGGGGGGGGGGGGGGGGGAGGGGCGATCCTTTCGCGGCCTTGAGATGCGTTAGGTTCTTAAGTTCCACCCGTCTGACCCTGCCGGGAAAGTTCTAGTATAATCCGTCTGGAGGGCGCTGGGTGTGCGTAGGGCTGCACTCTGGCCCGTAAGAGTTGTCTAAGGTGCAGCGTTAATCACAGGATCGGATTGACAAGCTTTCCACCTATTCCACGTTTGAGTCCATAACGTGATTATTCGTGGTTAATTACCACGGGACAGCAAGTCAGAGCTAGCTTTGCGTTGGGAAGCCACAGCAGAAGGGGGAGGCGTGATAAGCCTTGGTGTGTGTGGGGGTATTTGTGTTTGCCTGAGCGGCAATTGCAGTTCTTATTTTCGCTCCCTGCTTTATATTTTATTCATGCCTACTACCCCAAGCTTGCTTGCTCACTCCCTCTGCTGAATTTTAATGTAAAATGTTCGACATTGGTATATTTTGCTTCCATAGGAAGTAAAAAGGATTGATAGGAAATCCTGTTTCAGCATGTTATGCTAATAAGTGAACACTTTAAGAATTGGCAGGTTTTTTTTTAAAAAAAAGGCAGTGACTAGAGTGGGCAGTTGTAGCAATAAATTAGATTGGTGGGAAATATTCACTGGGAAACTGTTTTGAAAATAAGTTTTTTTAAAGCCTCACAATATAGGGCAAATTATGTAAATGGAAAAATGTGTTCCATATATGTGTGTGTAGTTCCCATTTTCAGTTGATCTATCCTCATTTTATTTTTGATATGCAAATTTTATCTTTTTCTTCTTTTGATCCTGTGAACATTATTTAAAGGCATTTTGCATGAAATGATTTTGTGTCGAATCAGTCTTGATGTGCCTAGAATAGTGTAAGATGTGCTATTTGTGCCATTGTAATAATTCTTTTTTCTGTCTACCTTATTGGTCATGTTCTTCTGATGAGGCTATGTAGCTTCAAAAAGTGCAACATCCCAGAAAATTATTGGTCTGTCAAAAAAGTAAAATAAATTCTGAAAAAATTAAATAGCATTTATATTTCTGCCATGAATTTAGCCTCAAAACAAAAAACTTTTTTAAAGAGATAATAAGTTGTACTTTGTCATTTAAGATCAATGGGCAATATTTGAATAAAAATGTAATGTTTTGTGGCATGGAAGCACAAAGAAACATAAATTATTTAAAGTTGCAGCACAGATTTAAATGCTTGAGTAACTTTGTTGGTCAGGCTAAAAAACTGTAAGTGCTTATTACGTCCAAAATGGTATCCTCTAGAGACCTGCCTGGTTAGAGTCCTTTTGTAGTCCCCTGGAAGATTTCTGTTTGTTTATGCAATTTGAGATTTGGAATGAAGGCAACTACTCATCTTTATCTGTGGCTAACCCTGTTATTCACTTGCTTTCACTTAACAGTCTCAGGAACAAGATCTCTGGCTTTAGTTCAGTGGGCAGATTTAGAATTGTAAGAGCATGCTATGAATATTTTTTTTAGAAAGGCTAAAGGTATTCCCAGGTATATTTCATTCACAAAATGAATATCACAAAGAGCATGACAAACTAGTTACAAAGCACTTAACAGAAGGGCAGGCTGGTGAAGATGCTCTTTGGGATCCCTGTAACCTTGTATGGCATGTTCTATCCACCCAGCTTATATTTGCTTTTCCCCTTAATTTACAAAATAAAGCACTGGGCCCTAGAATGCCATCGGTTTTATTTTCTAACAGTATTTTTTGGAAGTAAATACATTGAAGATTTTACTTTTCTTTGTAGTGTACTAGCTTTTGATTTAATATATTAATGTAAAAAAATAAAGTCACATGGAAAAAAGGAGCTCGGTTACTGTTTTCTAGGAAGAGACACCTTCCTGACATAGGTACCAACTTTCAGAAATATATAGCATCCTTAATCTTAAATATAAGAGGCATACATACTCTTACAAGTATCTGTGTAAGTTTTTAGCTTTCATTAAAACTAAAAAAAGGTTTGTTAATCTTGTCGAACACTAACAGCTGACCTTAAAAAATCAAATTCAAGGATTCAAACTTTTGTTGTTACTAACTTAGATATTTATCCATTAGCTAAATAATGTCCCTTATGTTCATCATAGACTTAAATCTAAATACTGCATGTTGGGACAAATGTTCATTTTGTATTGTTATTTTCCCCAGCAAGTTATTGGCTAGCTGCCATTGAAGATGGAACACTGATAGAGCTATTTTAATAGGGCAAAATAATTCAAAAAGTAAAGGGGAATCAAAAATGTTTGTGTCAGTGCAAGAAAAAGATATAATGAATGGCCTTGAAAAACAAGTCTTTAATGCTGCAATTTGTATTTATTTACAAATTAGCAAAGAATGAATGTAATGAAGACTTAATCGGTACAAACATGGACCATTTTCATTTGACTCACCAGCATTGAGAGCAATGATCCTTGTGACTTTGAAAACTAAAATACATCATATCTGCCAAACTTTATCTTAACACTGATATTATACATGAATTAAGAAAAACATGACCTTGGAAAGGTCTTAAAAACAAAAGTACTGGTATTTGAGGGAGGGAGGACTTCTTTTCAAGAACAGTTTTATACATACAGATAGTGATGGAATATATTTTCATATCACGACAGTAAAAAGAGATGGAGTCTTCATTTTTTAGCCTGATTAAGAATTTTAAAGAATAAAAATGGCAAAATATGGAAGTGTTTTTAAAAATAATTTCCTGTTCTCTTTCCTGAGTTTTGCTGACTAATAAATTTATTCTATAAATCTGTTTATGCATTGACTAGCTGTTAAAAAATAACTAATAATAGCAATATGTAAGTACTTTCCTGTTATTTTTTTAATCAGTGATTAACTGTAGTTAATATAATGTTTATACTGATAATCCCTATTCTTATTAACTTTATTTGCAAAACTTTGAAGATATTGTCATTTATTTAAATCTTCAGAGCCTTCCCAATATCAGTGAATCCAAGGGAATTCAGAAAAAAAGAATAATATACATGATTTAGGTAAACCAAAAATACAGACCAGACTACTTATACTGACATCCAGCAACCTGTCGTCCTGAAACAACCAAAGTTAATGTCACCCTTGCCTGTAATCTAAGAACATTCTTTAATCTGTGTGCTATAGCCGAGAAGGCATTCTGTCACGTCTCACATAATGTACAGCTTCCAGTAGAGGGAGTGAAGAGCCCCCTTGGCATTTCCTCATATTTGGGAAGATATATTTATGGGAAAGCTTTCTATCAAATACTAAGTAGTTGAGAAGAACCTCACATAAAGAGGAAAAAAAAGGATGTTTAGGTGCAGTTGAGAGAATATTTTTTTAGTAGGCTCTAAGAATCCAATTTAACTTGCCTGCTTCTTCATGCAGTTCTAACAGAAAAAAATGAACATCCCAGTTTGGCACTTGAACATATAAATGAGTAGAGGAACCTTGATAATTAAATCACAGGAGACAATTTCATGCGACTGATTCATATGAAATTGGAATTAAGAGCATTCCAGTCCAGATTCTGTACAACATACCTCCATTTTCAATTACCTATCAGTTTTCCTGTGACACAACAATATGTTTGATAGAGTGGTTATAACGAAAGTTAAAGTGCAATTTATTTTGGTTAAACTTGTAGCTGGTTAAATTATGTATCTGTCTTAACTCTAGGAGAGTCCCTTGCTTCTGCGCTGAAATGCAGAGAAATTATTTGGGAGCTGATGATAAAGATAGCCACTTATCTCCTGTTAATTTTGCTTTCCTGAATTATCTGTAATCACTAGAGCAGCTACGGTATCTCCTTTGTATAAAACATCAGTTGAAATTGTTAAAATGAACATTTTAAGTGAAATTCATAGTACTAAAACTATTTAAAAAGTACAGTTGAAACAATGATTAATAATCCAAATTTTTTTGTAGCAAAGATATAAAAATTCTAATTTATATTTTTAAATATAGCTTTAAGACTAATTGACAGCCCCAAAGCTCATCATTCTATCTATTTCAGTGTCTAGTCTGGGCATTCCTATCATTTGGCATTTTTCTCCATTTATAAATTTTAGGTGAATTTACAAACTGAATTTGATTTTTTTGGAGGAGAAAGACATCCTTATCTAGATGTAATTCTCCAGCCAGAGAAGCAGTTTCTTTACCTGTGTTGCCTTCTCTCATCTGGATTATTTTATGGCTTGTTCCAGTCCCTTCCCTCATGTCTCCCTGAGCTCAAAAATTTCACAGTCTCCATGGGAAAAGTAAATGAATGGTAAAATTGAATGTCACAGGCATATTAAGAATGTTTGTGCCCAAAGTTCTGAATTATTTCCACTAGCATTTGCATGCAGACATTTACAGCCTGGAAGAGAAAACAAAACATTGTGATGTATCTTGCCACTGAACATGAAGCACCTTTTCTGTTACTGGTTCCCTGCAGCTGTGGTTACAGTCTATCTTCCAAGTTAACTCAGATAGGTATGTGTAATATTTGTTGCAGGCTGCCTAAATTAGGAAAGTTGCAAAATATGCTCAAGGATTGAATTAATAGCTTTGACAAAAGTTGCAAAAGGAGAAAAGTAGATATAGCATTTTGCTTCATGGCATAAATGGTAACTTAACATACATTCTTGAAGAATAAAATATATTAATGTATTTTTCTATTAGATTGTAAAAAGATGCTGACAATCCCTAAAGTTGATTATGTATCTGCTTAGCTGTTTAGGAAGAATAGTAATAAGTTCTGTACCTTCTGCCAGTTAATTGTGTTTAAATCAGATTAAATAGGATGCTGAATTAGTTCAGGAAACACTCAAGTTCGGTTTGTCTTATTCTCTGACTTCTGTTTTGCTTTTTTTCCTGCAAATGTGGATTTATGTATTCAACCTGGAATACAAGCAGAAAGTAAAACCTTTTATTTCTAAGTGTTTAGTAGGAACTAACATCTGCATAACATCTAGATGACGTCTGTTGATGAGTTTAGGTATATACTGTTTTATGTCATTTCACAGTATTGCCATTAGACAAACCTAACAAATTTCTCCGAGGGCTTATTTATTGTTTGTGTAGAGGCAGATATATTTTCCCTGATATGTATACATTAAAATAACCCATGTTTGAGGAGCCAGTCGCAAAATATAAAATATATTGTTGAATACGGAATTGCTTTATCTGTAACCAAGCTTCAACAAAAAACCCACCAAACCATCTTCTGCAATATACAGTACATTTCAGAGTAACAAATACTTAAGTAATGAAAAGAGGCCTAAATATGATACTATCCCCACTTTCCTCATTCCTGTGGTAGAATGATGGTGTATAAATGTCATTTTAACTGAGCATTTATTCTTGTGTTTTTCATAGCACAAAAGAGAAATACATATAGCCCCAGTAGCACTGTTCTTCGTCTCCTAACAAAAATAGAAAGTTACTTTTTAAAGAGATGCCAGTAAGTCCTTGTCCCAGTGATAAAAGCAGCTGCCACAATGCTGTTGCATTACTTTAACCAGAAAATAGATCAGTGCTTTGGCAACTGCCCACATATACCTTCTTCAGTCATTAAGGTCAGAAAAGTGGACAGAGGGAGCACATGAAAACAGCTGACATAGTATTGAATCATTTTCATGGCATAAAGATATACCCATTGCACTATGGCAGGTGCACTTGTGATTTCCATCTGTCTTTCAAAGGATTGAAGACTAGTAGTCATGACTTGGTAAATGAAGTGACTCACACAAAGTAATTTGCTTAAAGTTTTGCAGAATGACCTTGAAACTTTGCAGAATACTTGTTAATTATATAAGGGAGCAAACAATTTTTAAGAATGAAGCAGAATTTAAAGTACATCTGATTTTACAACCCTTTGTACATGTACAGTTATTAGCAGCCAAAAACTTTGGGATAGCTGAACATAAAGTATTGTTGGATTAGACTAAGAATTTCATAGAACCACTTTCTGCAGGCAGAAAATTCTTTTCGTCTATGGTAGCCAAACATAGGAGTTTTGCAGGGTTTTTTTTCCAGACTTTTAATAAAAGGCATAAGCTTTCATAAACAGCAGCTCATTTTATCAGATGTATGGAATTTTGGTTGCTAATAACTGGATTTGACAGGGTTTGTTTTGATGATTAAATATTTGGTGATAGTCTCAGAGTTATACATTTTATTATTTGTTTAGAGATACCAGTGTACATGAGCAAATATTGTTATATACTGGTTTTAGAATATATTGTAATGTTTTCAGTTATGACATTGTCTGGGAGAACTTAAAAAAAAAACATAAAGCACCCACCCATAATATGAAACAACTGTGGGGTTTTATCACATAGTTTGGCTGTGTTAAATATTCTCCCTGGGCTTTAGCACTATGGCCACAGCCCTAACCATACTATAGTGAGAGTAGAAAAATGTATGTTGCCTATTTTTATAAAACACTTGTGTTTCTAGTCTAAAAAATAAAATGATCTGTAATGAGTGTTATAGTGTTATAGTGTACACATTTTCTGCAAATAATTGAGCTTTATTTGACATTGAGGGAGAACTGAAATCTTATATAAATTATTTGCAGATTTGTGGAACAAAATATATTAAAACTATTAAGCATTGTGGTTTTGAAAGTAATTTGTTGTTAGTCTCCAATAATTTCTTAGATGAATAAATTAAGCTTGTCTTAATATATATTTTAGTTGCATCTTGGAGGAAAATTTTGAGATAAATTCATATACCATCTGCTTCTGCCTCCCAGAAATTTGCCTCCTTGCAGCAAACAGCAAGAGGATGATCAGATATTTCTGGCTGCAAGAATTGCCATAGCCTATTGCCACTTCCACAAACCCCATTTTCCCTGTTTGCTGCAAGGAGGTAAATTGCTGGGAGGCAGAAGCCAAAGGATGGTTTGGCGGGGCTACATTCGATGTATAAGATGCATCCAAATTTTCACCCTCTTTTAGGAGGGGAAAAGTATGTCTTATACTCTGAAAAATATGGTACCTATAGTCTGCAGAAATGATTTTTTTATCCAGGAATTGACAGATTATGATCTATGCAAACTGTAAACCTAGGTATTTATTGCTAATTCCAAAGTTACAAAAACAATTAGATAACATGGAAAATAGATAAACACAATAAAAGCCAAGTCCTTATTGAACCTTAGGTGATTGATAATTAGTAATTTAGATCAGTCCATATCAAGTTGCCATCCCCTAATGGATTGGGGGTACAATCTTCATCTAGTTATTCTGAAGTTGCAGACCTAATTATCTGGAGATCTCCCATGTAAATTTCCAATGTTTTAGATGTAACGGGAAGTGCTAGATAAAGGGGCTTTGAATCTAGATTCCTATATGTCAGTGATGGCGAACCTATGGCACGTGTGCCCAAAGTGGCATGCCGAGCCATGTTGCCTGGCAGTGCTTTTATTTTATAAAATAGTAGGAATTCCTTCTATAATTTATGTTCAGTGATTCTCCTGTGCACTGCTTGGAGAGTCCAAGCATGGGTTAATTCTGTCTGACTGCCCTGGACTGAATTGAAGATCTTTAGCCACGCCTCCTGTGCTGGCACCCCAGATTTTTCAATTCAGTCTAAGCCCAATGGACGTGTTACAATGTGGTTGCAACGTAATATCAATAGATCTCCGGGAAACGTACCTCCACATCCTAATCCGAAAGGCCCTTCACAAGTTCCTTAGGTTTTATTACGCAGGCAAGCACTATCACTACAGGGCACTGCCGTTCGGCCTGTCATCGGCCCCCAGGACATTTACAAAGATTCTGCCAGCGGTGATTGCGTCCCTGAGGTCACGCCCAGTTTGACTTCAAGCGTACCTAGACGACATTCTCATTCAATCGTTGTCCTCCCAACAAGCAGTCAGGGACTTCCGGTTGATGAAGAGCGTTCTGCAAGATCACGGCTTCTCCGTCAATCTGGAAAAGAGCCATCTCACTCCCACCACCAGGTTGCAGCATCTCGGCGCAATAATAGACACTGTCAATTGCCTTGTCCCAAGAGCGGATCTCCAGCATTAGAAAACTGGTAGTCCGGGTGCGGACTTCACGGTCAGTGCCCATTGTTCAGTTATCAACGCTCCTCGGCAAAATGATTTCTTGCCTGTCAATAGTGCTGTGGGCAAGGTTGCACTCAAGACAGCTTCAATGGTGTCTTCTGTCCCATCTAAGGGCCATGAACAGCAACTTTCCCACTCCGATTCCAGTTCCACTCAATGTCCAACAGTCCCTGCAGTGGTGGCTTTCTCCAGCGTTGACCAAGGGCAGTCTCTTCTGCGAACCAGATTGCCTCATCATCACAACGGACACCAGTGTATTTGGGTGGGGAGCCCATCTCGACAATCAGGTCGCACAAGGCTGGTAGTCCTCCAGCAATCTCAAGCACAGCATAAACTGGCTGGAGCTAAAAGCAGCGAGGCTAGCTATTCTACATTTTCAGACCAAGGTCACCATGTAATGTTGGTCACGGAAAATGTGGCCACCAAGGCACATGTAAACCGCCAAGGGGCACTTGCTCCAAGTTGTTGATGGCGGAGACGGAACATCTGGGGAAGTAGGCGGAGAAACATCTGTCATCCCTCCGAGCGGAGCACATCTCCGGGATGAGCAATGTCCAGGCGGATTGGCTGAGCAGGGCCACGATGGACCACTCAGAGTAGCGCCTGCACCTGGACCTTTTTCTCAAGATCACACAGAGGTTCGGCTGCCCGTCAGTCGATCTATTCACCAGCCCAGAGAACTCCCATCTCCCTCGATTCTTCTCCAGGTTCCGGTCTCCAGGAGCAGAGGGAGTCAACGCTCTACTTTGCCACTGGCCACCCGGCCTGCTCTATGTGTTCCCACCGCTTCCACTCCTTCCCAGCATACTAGTGGAGGTGCTTCTAGTGGCACCGTTCTGGCCCAGATGGATATGGTTTGCTGACCTTGTGAGTCTCTCTCAACCAGGGGGCTCTTATCACACCCGGAGTCCCAGTGGTTGCAATTAGCCATTTGGCACTTAAAAGGGGCCTCCTAGAGAAAGACAGACTATCTGCTATACAAACCATTGAAGCCTCTCGGCGACCTTCGACTACTAAAATTTATGATGCCACCTGGGTCGCTTTCCCCAGGTGGTGGACTCAAAAGTCTATTGATTCCACTTCTGCCACCATTCCACAAATTTTGGATTTTTTGCAGGAGGGGTTGGACCAAAGGTTAGCGGCGAACATGCTCTAGCATCAGGTTGCAGCACTGTCTACAGCCCTGACTTCCAGCAACCATTTCTCCTTTGCACCCAGGGTCCGCAGTTTCCTAAAAGGGGCCACCAGCTTATGTCCTCTTGTCATCCATCGTCATCCATCCTGGGAGTTGAACATTGTCTTGAGGGCCCTGATTGCCTCCCCCCCCCATTCGAGCCCATTCATCTTGTGACTTGAAACACCTGACTTTCAAAACGGTCTTTCTAACAGCTATTACTTCTGCCATGAAGGATCTCGGAGCTGGCAGGGAGGACCTATGTATCATACATCCCGACAGGGTCGTTCTCTGTCTGGATCTTTCGTTCATTCCTAAAATCAACACCTGGTTCCACCTGAGCCAGGAAGTCATTCTTCCGGACTTTTGCTCGCATCCAAGACATCCTAGGGAGCGCAGATGGCACAAGCTAGATGTGCGCAGGACACTGCAAGTACATCAAGCGCACGGCGTCATTTCGGCGGTCTGAATCCCTCTTCATATCATTTCAACCTGCCACTATGGGATGCAAGGTCACCTCTGCCACCATCGGCCGATGGTTGGGTGCCTGCATCGTCCTTGCCTACCAACTCCAGTCTACACAGGTGCCACGTCACATCACAGCCCATTCACTCTCAGCTGATCAGAACTTATGACTTACGCTGTTGTTTTATGACCTCTACAAATTACTGTTGACTTGATCTTGTTACAGACTCACTGGAACCACTGTTGAACTGACTACAGGTCCATGCCTTCATCGAAAAATCTGAGGTGCCAGCATAGGAGGCGTGGCTAAAGCAGTGTTTTTCAACCTTTTTTGTGCAAAGGCACACTTTTTTCATGAAAAAAATCACGAGGCACATCACCATTAGAAAATGTTAAAAATTTTTAACTGTGCCTATGTTGACTATATATAAAGTGTTTTTCCCACGGCACACCTTACACTATGTCACGGCACACTAGTGTGCCGCGGCACAGTGGTTGAAAAACACTGGGCTAAAGATCTTCAATTCAGTCCAGGGCAGTCAGACAGAATTAACCCATGCTTGGACTCTCCCGCAGTTCACAGAGAAGACCGCTCAGGTAAGCCAATGCTACTTTCCCTCCCTTAGAGACTTGCATATTCAACCTTTTAAAAAAATATGTTGAAGAGCATGTCATCCTTATGATTCCCAATCTGTTAATTATTCCTTCTTCCTCTGTCTCTTTCTGCTATGTCTTGCTTCTTTACTGGGTTTTCATTCTGTTATCTTTATTGCTTTCATGCATGATTTTCTATTTTTCATTCATTCCATTCTCAGCCAGCCTTTGGATACATATAGTATTTTCCCCTAGATTTTCTTATATTTCTTAGTCTGTCTTTGATATTTGCTTCCTCTAAAGATCTGATTATTGGGGAAATAATGAGCAAACATATCTCTTTGTTCAGAAACTCTTCCCTTGTTTTGGTTTTAAGTAAATTATTTGTATTAAACACATACTAAAGTAAATTAAGGATGAAACAGTGATTTCATAAAAGCTCTCTTGTTCAGTGGAACTTTGTTTTGAAGCTTCAAGGATGAAAAAGTAGATAATCAACTTGGCTTTCAATAGGGTAAATGTAAAAGGTTGCAACAAACTTGCCTGCTCAGTGGCTCTATGAGTCAAAGGCTTTCCTGCTGTATTGCTTGATCTAGCCCACATTGATTCAATCAGCGTTGAAATAGAAGATAGCGCTAGGAGAATAAAATTGCTGCGTCTCTGGATATTAATATTTTCAAAACCAAAAATAAATGCTTTGTTCAAAACTTGGTGCCAGTTCAAATCTGCCCCTTGTAATCCCCATTCACTTAAACTGAGATAAGGGAAGCATTTTTAGAATTGCTTTAAGATGTGAAATGTACATTGCCCACATAAGTGTGGGAGGGGAAAAGGTCAGCCCTATGCTTGAAAAGAAAACCTGCTATTGAGTTCAAATGGGGTGGGAAGAGGCACGGTCTTCCCACTAGTATAAATATGATCAGTTGGTCAGATTCAACAATATTAGTTATTTCCTATTCCTACCCACGTAAAGATTGAATTGCCAAAACAACTTTGTGAGCCAAGGGGATATTTTTAAAACTACCAGCTGTTTTAGTGTATATATTTCTTTTAAGGCATGGTGTCAAACTCGATTGTGTCACGTGATGTATCGTGACATTTTTTGCCTTTGTGGAGCTGGGGCGGGCGTGGCCTGTGTGTGACGCATCCGGCTGTGAGCTGCTAGTTTGATACCCCTGCTTTAAAGAGTAAAATTCTAATATATAGCATTTGTAGACTTGATCCCTTATAGTAGCAGGGAAAGAGATGGTGTTATAAGAATTCAAATATTTTGTTGCTGCTTTGAAGTTAAAGCTCTTATTGTACAATTTTTCCCTGCAGCCCGAAAGTTTAGCTTTTCTTTAAAACAAATTTGAATTCTCATGCATGCACACACAAACACACTACATATATATATATTAATAGTAAGATCTTGTGACCACTATAAATTTAAAAAAATGTTCTGTTGACAGTCACTTAACACTCATTGCTAGTTTTCTCAGAACATATAAGATTGCCAGTTCATTTTACTGTATTTGTTTAAGTAAAATTGTTAAAATGTCTTGCTTCAAAATATCTAAACAAATCTCAGTGTGTTGGTTATATCTCCCTTTAATATTTTAGTTTAGTAGAGTTCTTTTATTTTTCAATACTACCACTTGTTCTTATACTGAGAATCATATGTACACAAAATGACAAACTTTCATAAGAAGAGAAAAATCTGGAAGATTATAGAAAAAAAATGAATACTTTTAAAAAAGTTAGCTGTCACCATCATTCCTTGATTACAAGATGCAGACTTCTGGACAGATCCAAATTGTTCTTCAACCTACACAGAACCATTTTGTATCATAGGCAATCAATGACTGTCAGAAAGCCATTCAACATTAGCCTACAAGACCCGGCCAAGACCAATGTGTGTTTCCAAGGTGTGTTTAATGAAAAACCTTGCTGGCAAGCATACTACCAGAGTTATTCAGTGCCATAAAGCCAGTGTATGGTTTTTCTAAATCAGGATGCTCCCCCTTGCTATCATCTGATGGGTTGAGCTTGATCAGAGACCAAGAAGGATCGAAAACCGTTTGGCTGAACAATTCTCAAACCTACTCAATTGGCTCAATTGATCATGATGTCTTACAAAGATCTTTGCAATTATGACAGGTATGACATAAGAAGTTAACCATTCCCTAAAAGGTAGTTTGGATTTGCAGATTATATTTGAATTGTGCTAATCCATTCTCCACATTCTTATATTCAAATGTTAAAGGAGGAAAAAAGGATACCTTCAATTGAATAACACACATATATAGCAGATTACACAGCTCTGCATACCAAGAATATTGGAAACATGCAATAGCAATAGCAGTAGACTTAGCAATAGCAGTAGACTTATATACCGCTTCATAGGCCTTTCAGGCCTCTCTAAGCGGTTTACAGAGAGTCAGCATATTGCCCCCAACAATCTGGGTCCTCATTTCACCCACCTCGGAAGGATGGAAGGCTGAGTCAACCCTGAGCCGGTGAGATTTGAACCGCTGACCTGCTGATCTAGCAGTAGCCTGCAGTGCTGCTTTTAACCACTGCGCCACCTTGGCTCAGTGCCTCTACACAATGATAAAGTATATATTATTCATGCAGACCTTCCCATAGCCAATACTCATATCATCTAGCAACATTTCAACATACTACTTAAATTGTTTGCGTTCAAGCTGATCACAGAACTGTAACTTTAAACTCCGTGATTATACTGTTGACCTTTCCTCTCTTCCCATATCTTTGTTGTGCTTTATATCTTTGAAATTGTAAATCTACTGAAAGGGACCATCTGAGTAGTGATATTCGTAAGCTACTCTGCTTTTTGTTTTAGTTATAAGATCTGGATAAAGATATTTTAAATAATTAGCCATGAAGCAGAGCTAGGAATGCTCTTTCTGCTTGAAACGAGGGAGCGCCAATGCTCAGAACATAAAACACTAGAGAAGGTTGATGAATGATCTAACAAACTCTAAAACTCCTTTATCCAAGACCTTGTGCCAGAATGCTCTGTTCAGCATAACAAAGTCAGGAAAGAGAAAACAAGTTAAGGAGCCAAGCAGCAATAGGAAAGAGTCAGTCATGGTGGAACAGCCTCTTTACAACATTTTTCCAAAATAAAGTTAACGGATAAGCTATAAAGGAAACTACTGGCACATTTATATTGCTCAACATCCACAAAGTTTTTAAAAAACTAAACATATTGCATGAAGAAATAAGATCAGTTCCCTTTTGCTAGTTTTACATGAAAAAGCAAATTAACTGGATGATACTTGTTATTAGCAGTTTTCCACTGAAGCTTCTAAACTATTTATGGCTCATACTGGCTTCGAATGAAAAGGCCAATGAACACAGGCATGTTTTAAATCGACTTAACTGCAAAATATTGTCATTATGAGACAGTTAAATCAGAACATTTAATTCTAGAATTAAAGAAAAGTTAGCGTAAGTCAAGCTTTTAATAATGTGAATTTGGACCAGATAATCTGTTTACTCTATTACAGCTTGAAAGAATCACACATTCTATGGTTTGTTTGCTTTTGATGTATCTTGAGAACTTACAGGCATCTTATCAATTATGATTAGAATAAATAATGACTTGGTATAAAATGTTTAGTAAGTCTATGAGACTCAGATTTAAATATATACTCAATTAATTGAATCAATTGCTATCTCCCAATTTAATGTACCTCAAAAGGTAGGTTAGGAAGATAAAGCAGAAATATATGCATTACTTTAAAGAAAAGGTAAGTTCTAACAAATGGGACCTGTAATATATATTGCAGCATAGAAGATTAAATCAGGCCTCTTCCAGGACATTCCATTTCACTATTTGCTGTCTCACTATTTTGTTTCACATCAGGCAATGTTCTTTTCTTCATTCTTCATCATGGCCGATTCTCACAGGTTGCCTGAACAAGTTCCTGCAGTTTTGTTGGCAAGGTTTTCAAAAGATCACCCAGCTGATTTTGTGCCTAAAGCAGAACTAGATCTCGCAGTCCCCTGGTAACTACTACACCAAACTGGCATCCAAGATTGGCAGCAGAGGATTCTGTTGGGCATAGCATTTATTTATTTACCATATTTTTGAGGAGTATAAGACTCACCTTTTCCCTCAGAAAAGAGGCTGAAAAACTGGGTGCATTTTATGCACAGAATATAGCATTTTTTGCCTCCTGAAACCCCGCCCCTTCACCAAAATGGCCATGCAAAGCCTTTAGGAGGCTTTCCAGAGTGCTCCTGGGGACTGGGGAGGGCAGAAATGAGCAAAAAACGGGTCGTATTTTACTCAATTTTGCAAATCCCCCCAACCCTCAGGAGCACTCTATACGCCGCCTAAAGGCTATGCATGCCCTCTTTTCTCTCTCTCTCTTTTTTTTTTTTTGACAAAATGGGCCTGTTTTTGTGAAAAGGGGGCCATTTTTGGAAGGTCTTCAGAGTGCAAAAACTTTTTTTAAATTTGCCTCTTTAAAATTTTGGTGCATCTTATACTCCAAAAAATACTGTAATTGATTGCTTTTGTACTGGAGACAAATTCCTTGTGTGTCTAATCACACTTGGCCCAAAAGAGTATTCAATTCAATTCAATTTTGAGGCTGCCCATCTCAAACAAGGGATTCTGGGTGGCTAACAATAATCTTCTCCAACAAACTGAAGGAAAACAGTTATAAATAAATAGTCAGCAGCTGAGATAAAACATACAAAACAAGTACTATGTAACTTTGGTTTCAATAGCCATTCTTCTACAGGTAGTCCTTGATTTATGATGATAGTCCTAAGACTATGTCTAGTCCTAAGATTAGACTAAGTCCTTAATCTGTTGTTGTTCACCCTGTTGACCCGTGACTATTGGGCTAGGTTTACCACCAATTATATTGTGAAGTATGCGGACGATACAATAGCAGTGGGCCTTATTCAAGACGACAACGAGGATGCTTACCACAAGGAGGTAGAAGGTTTAGTGGATTGGTGTAACTAAAACAGCTTCATTTTAAACATAGGGAAAACTAAAGCGATTATTGTCAATTTCAGAAAAGGTAGGCACAGCCACAGATCTCTACATAGTAATAACCACCTGTGGAAGTGGCTAGCAGCATCAAGTTTCTGGGTGTGCAGCTAATGAGTAGGCTAGCTTGGTCACTCAGTGAGCCCAGTGAGACACTGGTGAAGCAGGCTTAGCAGCGCCTACATTTTCTGTGTCACGTGAAAAAAGTTCCTCTTTCTTCCCCTGTTCTTACCACTTTTTATAGAAGGACAATCGAGAGCATCCTGTCATATTACTTTACTGTCTGGTTTGGAAGCATTACTGTTTCAGGCAATGCAGAGAATAGTGAGGATGGCAGAAAAGATCATTGCAGTTCACTTCCTTTTGTCCAGGACATAACACACAAGTGATGCTTAAGCAGAGTTTGCAGGATTGTCTGGAACCCTACACATCCTCTTCATGATCTGTTTTCCTTGTTACCTTCTGGGAGGAGACTTCGTGATATCCAAAGCAGAACATCTAGATTCAGTCACAGTTTTTTTTTCCATATAAGCATCAACCTTGTGAACTTTCAAGTTTCCTCTTTCCACTACGTATTCAAAATGGACAGTGATTTGTGTGTGTGTGTGTGTGTGTGTGTGTATACAAAACTACATACATACATACATACATACATACATACATTGCTAGTATATATGTATGTATATAGCATGTGTATGTGTGTTGTTTATATATTTGGGTAACTACACTTTCTCTTGAGAGCAGGCAACAGAATTTCATTTTTAATGTGGGCCGGTGTACTGTAAAAAAATAAAAAATAATAACGTTACCTTATCTTATATTTGTGACCTGTATTTCTGTTGCTAAACAAAGTGATTGTTAAGAGAGTCATGCCTATTATACAACCTTTTGGCCACAGTTGCTGTGTTTAACTAGCTTTGGGTTGCTAAACTTGACCTTAATGTCCTTGACTTTCCTTTTGAGGAAAGCTCTCCTTTTCAGTGCATGGCATATGGGTTTGCTGCTTTGAAAACAGAAGTCATTCAGAAGAAGAAATTTATTACATGTTTCTTCCACTGTTGGCCAAGATGTTGAATGAAATAATGTGATATTTAAATAAAATATTAAGATAGAAATAGCGAATTAGCATTGTTTTGGCAAAATTATTTATTTATTAAACTTCACACTGCCCATCTCACCTATGTGACTCTGGGCAGTTTATAGTTAGGGGTTTTATTGTGTTTTTATATGTTAGTTGTAGTCAAAAGGAAAGGTTCCTCAAAATTAATTTGATGCTCAAGTATGGTTAGATGACTTTGACGTGGATGAAATTTATATTAACCTTTTAATGGCATGTCGCTGAAGTCAAGAAAAAGTGTGCTGAAGGTATGGCAGTGATTGAGGCAGAAAAAAATACTAATTGGACTATGTTATAGAAGGAGGTGAAATTAGAGCCTTGTCCTTTTGGGGTTTATTTTTTGTAGTTTGAGAATGGCATTTTAAAAATCAATAAATATCAAAATTATGCCTTTCTATAGTGATAATTTCTGCTGTATTTCAACAATAACAGCTTGAGAAGCTCTAAAAACCAAAAAGCAGCTCAGGAGCTGAAAATGTGCTGTGGGTTTCCCCTTGCTTAGAAGGAAACTTTTTGGTTAGCTCTGTAAAAGTGTTAAGTAGATAACTATCAGCCCTCTTAGGTAAATAAGATAGGAACAACGCTAGGTGAATTAAATCTATTTTATTGTAAAGCTACATTAACAAAATCTTGCAAGTTTGAAAGTACAAAACTTCTCACCCCCACTTTTAACTGCTTGATCCATTAGGATGGGTCCTCTCTTGTCTGATTGTTTCCTAGGCAGCATCTTTTCACTGCTATTCTCAAGGCCATTCCCACGTTCCATTACAATCATGCTGCAATAAGCAATCAATAGAGTGTGTGTGTGTGTTTGTGTGTGTGTGTTTGTGTGTGTGTGTGTTTTCATGGACTGTCATAATTTGGGTTTTACCTGACAGTTATCTTATGTCTTCCAGTGCTGGAGGTGATCAGTCATGGCAGGTGATGCCATCATGATGGTGCGAGGGCTGACAAAGCTCAGTAAGGCAGTCCTAGAGACACAGGCAGGACAGCTACGACAAGTAATCCTTGGTGGAGATGCATTAACCATAGCCCGAAGCTTTCAGGCAGTTGCAGAGGAACAGTTCAGTGCTGCTATGGGGAAAATGCAGGTAAAAATATTGTTATGTGTTCTTTGATTTCGCTTGTCTCTTTCCCCTTTAATTGATAAATACTTGCTATTCTCTCTCCCCCGCCCCCCAAATGTCTTGCATGAAAAAGCATAATAATTTTTTATTTAGTACTACTTGTTTTTTTTTATATATATACTGAATTTTTAAAAAATGTATTTGAAAATAATATAGCTACATTGCACTAATCCGGGAATTATTATAATCTTGCACTGACAAATTTTCAACAAAGAGATGATAATGTTCAGTTAAATATTTCACTTGATGAAAATTTTTACTCTAAAATCTAAGGATATATTCTTGGTGTTATGATTGAGGTTTGGGGGAGAGGATGAAATTTGCCCATTAACTGAATGAATGTAGTGGCTATATAACCAGTGATAAAACAAAATAAAAAGTCAGATGGGGCAGAAAACCTTGAGGGCATCAAGGGAAGTGACTTTGGGCACACTTACAAGAAAGTTCTAGCATGCTGTTGGCAGAGTTCACTTGGGCTGAGACCATTTCTGTAGGCAGTAAGTCTGAAGGCAGCATAAATGTCAGAGACAGAAGTAGTTATCTGAGGACTACTTTGCCTCTTTGAAAAAGCACTGATAACTCAGTATATTTGTTTTCATATTATTTTTGTGTTTTCAATTGTTGTGAGGACTTATGATTTTGTTGTTATTCAGATACTAAGTTGTGTCCAACTTATTGTGACCCCATGGATCATAGCACACCAGGCCACCGTGTACTCCACTGTCTCCCAGATTTGCCCACATTCATATTCATTGTATCATGTTCATTGTTTTCTTTTGATAGCTAACCATGTTTTACTGGAGAATTCATTTCAATACTTTGTTTGCAGGAACTGGGCAAACAACAGGAAAACTTGAAAGATATTGGTGAAGACTTTGGAAAAGAATATAACTTTTCAGAATCGGAGCTGGGAGGCATTACAAAGGACTTCTCTTCTGCTCAAGACCAGCCTCACAAGCACAGTGGTACAGAGGGCCCATCTTATTCTTATGATATCAAAGGACCTGTTCAAAGTGGTGGGAGTGGAGATGCTACTGCAAGTCAAAATCCCATTTCTGGCAAAATAAATACAAAGCTATTTGAAGGCTTTAGGAACCCTGGGAATCCTTTCGCTCTTGTCTTTGGCCAAATCAGGCCTTTTCACCAAGACCATTCCCCTGTTGGTGGATTAACAGCTGAAGACATTGACAAAGCCAGGCAAGCTAAAGCAGGTCCACAGCAAAAGCCTCACAAACAGATGGTAAGTATGCTTTTTCATGGAGTGGAAAAGCTGGTACAGCAACCTTTATGTGCAACCAGTTATATTCTTTATATTTAGCTCCTAGTCACTTGGTGTCTGGGTTATTGCTATAACCAAACTTTTGGCCTATCTTATAGACCAGTACATACAGTGTGAAATATACTGAGAAAAGCTAACCCCTTTATTATATTCATGTAGTATAAGTAGATGATCTTGCTATTTATTTAAGGTAAGGGTCCTATTAACCTATTAGTTAATTTCATGAAGTTCCTAGCTGGCTTATATCTTGAAACTCTAGTGTATCCTGCCCTTTTTAGGGAAATAATGTAATGTGTGAATCTGCCTGATGCTTATTTATATGAGTTTGTTTTCTTTCTGATTGCATTTTCCTGGAATGGACTGGCAGAGAGATTTTATGTTCAGATAAATGTGCACAGATTTGTTCTCTTCCTAGCTCTTTTACTTATGAATCATGCACATTTCTAAGCTTTTTGTTAACAATGTTTTTTTAAAAAATTAAAAAGCCTGGCTCAACAGCTGATTACTGTATCTTGAATTGGGATTTTTTAAACATATTTTTTCATTGATGGTTTTGTGGTATGCTATCTTTGAAGTTTTGGCAATCAAACCTCAGAATAGGGAGAGCTTAAAATAATTTAATATTTTGTTTAGTTTTGCTTTTCTAAGCTAGATGTATGTCGGTGTCCTCTCAAAATTAGTTCACCTTTCCTAACAACCAGACATTTGTTTAGAAAGGTCATGATATTCCCTAGAAATAGACTTCTTCTTTTTAACATTTAACAGGTGTTCATCTTTCCTTTGCTGGACATTTGATATTTTGCTAAATTGTTGGAATGGTTAAGAAGCTAAGATTCATTAATAGTTTTTCTTCTGTCCATGAAATTAAAAGTCAAAGCAGGTGCAGCAAAGTTTGCTTATTTTTCTTTTTGCTTTGGATTTTTTTTTTTTATGAGACAATTCTGTTTATTCTGTACCCCAAAATATATTGTGCTTCTATAATTCTATATATATAATAATTCTATATATATAATAATTCTATATATATAATAATTCTATATATATAATAATTCTATAATTCTATTGGCCATGTTGGGTTGCAATTATGGGAATTGAAGTCCAATAGTCCAAAGAAGGATCACATTAAGTTAAGGAATGCAGCTTAAAAGGACATAGTTGAATAGAACATATATCACTACAAAGAATTGAATAATTATAATGATTTAGGAAATGACCCCAAATATACATTCCTTTAAAAGAAAAATACTATTCTCCTGAATTTGAATATTGGAAAAAAAGTTTTAAAAAAGTATGAAGAACAGTTTTAGATAAAAAAATCTTTTAAGTGTTAACTCTCCTGTCTTCTCAGAGCTTCTGGTCGTATTAATGCCCATCTGATGTTTCTTGAAGACTTGGGGAAAATGCAATTTTTTTATCTCACATAAAAAAACAAAAAAAACAAAACACAAGTACTGACCTAACAGTACAGCAGGCCAAATTACAGCCATGAAGTTCTGCCTAAAATTGGATACACATTAAAATGGGATTTGAAGTTGACAGCAGTACTTATTCTGATTAAGTGAAGACAAATAACCATAATCCCTTGTTCATTTTGTTTTTTGCAGAACAAAATATGCAAGTACTCTAGGGTAGGGAAACAATACTTGTATAAATGGCTGAGTTTCTAACAGTCTCATGAATTGGTGAACAGATGTAAAAATCGGGTAGATGAGAGTAGCTGTGTGTTTCTTTAAATAATTTTGAAATAATATTATTTGTGTGGCAGAAGTTCCTAGCACTTGGTGGGAAAACTCTATTTTAGACCATCTACTTGTGAAAAATTTTTTATCCTTTATTAACAGATCAAGTATCTGTTTATGCTTTTTTTGCAGCTCAGTGAACGTGCCCGAGAACGAAAAGTGCCTGTTACTCGAATTGGAAGGCTTGCTAATTTTGGAGGTGAGTCTCTAAACTTAGGAAAAAAAAATGATCTGAAGATGCAAAATTCTGAAAAAACTAAAAGCCTGTGTATTACATTTATTTTACAGTATTTTATTTATTTTTGCACAGCTGTCTTATCATATAAAAGTGATACTATATATTTAATTAAGTATTGTACATCTCTCTCTCTCACACACAGCCCCAATTAAAAACAAGTATAAAACACACAGAAAACAGAAGAGGATATAATATAAACTACAATAAGGAAGCCATTGCAAGAACTTCCCAATTTCCTGAGATCCCAAGCTCTGACAAAATGGCCTAGTTTTGATGATGCTAATATCACTTCTGGGGGGAGGAGTTTCCACAAGATGGGCACTATGGCAGAGAAGACCAACCTTTTGAATCCCATCAGATGAAATTCTCTGGCGGGTAGGACTCAATATTTCTTTTAGGAATCAATTGAATTTCAGGAAAGTCTTCTCTGAAGGCTATATAAAATAATTTAACAAATATAGTAGAACCTCTGTTCACGACCATAATTTGTTCCATAACTTTGATCGCACCTATTTGGTCATGACCTGAACCTAATTTTGGAAATTTGGCACATAAAAAAAATGTCGCAGGAGGGGAAATCAGCCATGAAAAAAAGTGATTTTTTTGGTCAGAACCTGATTTGGTTGTGGTCAGAAGCGCTCGTGACCAGAGGTTCTACTATAAATAGTTAACAAATCACATTCACATAGTGCCAGCTACTTATTACATTTTAGAAGTGTTTAAAACAATTTCACAAATATTAAGGGAACTTTAATTAAGATAACTTCCAGCCACCTTTTTTCTACAATCCCCAGTCTTTCAACTAATACTTTCTGTGTCAACTCATGTTTAGAGAGGAGACAAGGTTCTGAGCATTTTTGTCTATTAACTGAAAGTTGTCTAATACCATGGAATTGGTAGGCTGGAGAAGCATGGGGTAGGAGGTGAGGGAATGTCACCTTTCACCAGACCTTTTTGGCAGCCAATGTGAAGTGAGCACATATTAGTTAAAAGAGAAGCCTCTCTATTTTATGACCTTTCCTATTTATAGCTAGAGTTGGCATCTATCCTTTGTTTTCATTTCTCCCAGATGAGATTTACTTCTATATACTTTTTGAACATTTCTGTTTGTATAACAGAGTGATAAGGAACTTGGCTTTTATTAGGCAAGTTACCACAGGCCTCTGTATGTACTATATACTATCCCATGAAATAGAAAAGAGTAAACATTTTCTTGAGTCAGTAGTTGAAATGACATGAGTGCCATTTTTGTCTCTTACCACTTGGAAGCATTTTAACTAATTCTAATAGTCATATTCCTGCCATATGAGATAATAATGGGAAGATTTTATGGCTTCTGCAATTTTGTATTGGAAGCTGAGTGTGTGAGATGGAATAGAAAATGGGTCTGTCCTGGTTTTGTTCATTGAACAAATACATTTATAGCTTTGCATTTGAAGCTATAAGTCAATGTCTTTCTCAAGTTCTATAGCCACACTTCTGCAATGTTCTCTTGCTGTCATAGTTCAAATGGAGAAAATCAGCTGTTGTGTTAAGATCTAGTTTCTGTATTTACAACAGTTGATTGAAAGAGGGTTGAGAGCTATTGCTTTTAAGTGGGCCAAGAATGTGCTAGAATGGGAAGATTGGAAAGTGATGCTGAGCAGGCCAGGCAAAGTTAATGGCTTGAACAATACGTTCTTGACTGAGAGTGGAAATGTGGGACAAACTGGCCCTGTTAAATCAGGGGTCCTCAACCTCCAGTCCGTGGGCTGGCACCAGTTTGCAGCATGCCAGAAACCGGTCCGCGCAAACAAGTGAAGCCCCATCCACAGGGCGGCTGGGTTAGATCCAGCATGGCAACGAACCTTAGTTAAACCTGGAGCTTAAATTTTCTTGTGTCTTAACAAATATTCTTTATGTTGTGAAGATCTACTTCCAGGATTGCCTGCCTCCTCAGAATTTAAGTAGACTCATTTAGATGTTATAACAAACAGTATGATTTTATGGTGTGAGAGAGAATCTTAAGATATGTTAAATTTACACAGATTCCTTTTCCTGACTTTAGACAAAACATATGCTGCTGTTTTGGCTACATGAATAGACATTGGGGAGAGGAATTAGCTACATAAACAGTTGGAATTATTATTTGACCAGATTTTTAGGAGAGAAAAAAATGTTAGTTTGCCTGATTCAGAAATGTAGAAAATTGTGATGTTTGTAATATGCTTCAGGTGAGAACTAGTTTAGCCCTGAAGTTATTACTTAGTCTGGAACTAAATAACTGCACACAAACATCCAAGCTAGTAGAGAACTAAGGACTTCATAAATTCCTTTTCACCCATTTTCAAAAGGTAGACTTTCCTTATTCTTTGATTATATTCTTTGCAATGCTCTTTTTCTTGGTGTACCTGTTATATGGACACATTGCACAAGGAAAGAGAAGAAGAGAATGGTCACCAGAAAGGTGGATGGACTCTGTTACAGTGGGAATAGCTTAGGGACAGATCATCATGGAGAAAACTTACCTATATGGTCACTAGGAGTTGATAGCACATAATTCATAATCAATAATTATCATAGATTGCACAATGTGTGATAATTGTATTTTGAAATAATCATTATTCTATGTGCATTCTCATCCATAGCATCTTTTCTTTTTCATTTTACTAAGCATCTTTACTTTCTACTCTTGTAATTCCTCATGCCTCTCTGAAACATAATTTTTACTTTATCCAAACAGTTTTCATATTCCTTGGATCCATTTTCCATTAATTCTGTTTGGTGGTAATCTAAAACGTTTTCATAGAGTTCTATTTCTGTACTCATTCTGTTTTTACTCTGGTTTTTAAAATTTCTCGCCCTCCCCCAATCATTTTTTCTCTCAAGATTCACTCTTTTTCTTGGAAAAGGGGTTCTGTGTTACATAGCATCCTTCCTCATCCTTTTATTGTCTGAAAGACTTATTGTCTCAGTCTTTCATCAAAACATCAAAATCAGTCAGATTGATTTCTTTCTTTGTACACAATAATAAACTTAGCATTTAAACCATACAGTCAAAACAATTTGAACTGTCTCTAAGCATCGTCTTCTTCTTTCATTCTTTGGTCTCCAAGTAATTTGAGAGCTGCAGATATATAGCCATGTGATGATGTCTTGCCTTAAGGAATTTGAGGGATTTAAGATGAGGCCATTTGTGCTTTTTTAGCAGAGTAGTGCCTGCAGCCTTTCTTACTGAAGGATAACCCCAGGTAATAAGGAGTACCCCAGGAGACCTGTGCAATCTTATGGCCATCTGTGCTCTTGGACCTTTTGGCAAATGCCATGTTTTTAATTTTCTAGTAACTGAATTCTAGTTGGTCTTCCTTGAAGTACTGTGCTAATGTTCTCGATCCTCTTTTAAGGGCAATAAGTGTTATTAATTCGGTAAACATCCTGCAAGTATTATATATATTTATCTCCCTGAAAAGTACTCTTCTGAAATTATCCTGTGTGTGTGTGTGTGTGTGTGTGTGTGTGTGTGTGTGTGTGTGGAGGGGTCTGTGTATGTTTGTTTTTGAGTCAATTTTTTGAGTCCTGATAACAGTCTGGACAAATACCTGCAGTTTTCTTGGTAAGGGTTTTAAGATGTGGTTTGCCATTGCCTCCTTCCTGAGAAGCAGTGACAGGCACAAGGTCACTCAGTTACTTTTGTCTTTAAGGCAGGATTAGAATTCACACTCTCCCAGTTTATGCCTGATGCACAGATCTGTACAAATTACAGTATTGAAAGGGACCTTGTAGGCCATCTAGCCCAACTCCCCACCCAAGCAGGAGACACTACGCCTGTGATGGTGAACCTATGGCATATGTGCCACAAGTGGCACACAGCTCCCTCCCTGTGAGCACTGAGCAGTTACCCCAGTTCAGCTCCGCCATGCATGCTTGCCTCCCACTGGCCAGCTGGTCTTTGGGTCTCTGCCACACATGCGGGGGGACCGTGCATGCATGGGCATGGGGCACATGTGGGTATGGGCGTGTGCACATACAAGGTGGCGAGGTGCAAGCAGGGGGGCTATACGTGCATGCATGGGGCCAGGGCATGTGCAGGGGCTGTGTGAGCATGCATGGAGAGCGGGGAGCATGCATGGGGGCCACACGCATTGCATTTTGGAGGTTCAGCAGCATCTGCACGCTTTGGGCACTAACTCTGGAAAAGCTTAGTCATCACTGCCCTACGCCATTTCTATACCATTTTGAATAAATGGCAATCTTCTTGAAAGCTTCCAGTGATGAAGCTCCCAGAACTTCCTTGATCAGCATCCATTATCCCTTTTCTGGTCTTCGGGTGCCTTGGAAAATAGTTTGACCCTGTCCTCTCTGTGGCAAATACTGGAACACTGGCTATCATGTCTCCCCTGGTCCTTCTCTTCATTAGACTAGCCATACTGAGTACTTGTAACGGTTCATTGTATGTTTTAGCCCAAACAACTATACCAAACTGGCTCCCATGAAAAGGACATGGCTAGGATTTATATTGAAGCTGAGAAAATGCAGAACGAAGAAGAAGGAGTTCATTTAGTGTCCTACATGGAGGTTTTCATTATGAAATTCCAAGAAAAAACAACAGGCTGAACATTTTAGTAAGGCATTGTCTGGCAACTGAGCATGCTCAGCTGGAATCTTCAGTATATACCTGCACAAATGCAGTTGAAATATGTAATGTAAATTTAAATAAAATGTGTGCCACCCAGAGCCTTTGTAGAATTGTGTGGCCTTATAAATACAAATAAATATTTCCTATAGTAAATGCTTAGAACTTAGTCTAATCTTGACTATAATTTTGTGTAAATGTTGCTTAGTAAACATGACATGATTGTACATCTCCAGTACTTATAATAGTGAGCACTAAACATGAGGAAAATTAATGTTTCAGATTTCAGTGATGTGTCCTAGAAAGAGTTTCAGAGTTGATACTTATTAATACACATGAAGATGTAACATTATGCTAGAGGCATTTTAACTTACTTCCTCTTCCTCCTTTTTTATTTTTTTGTTCGTTTAAGGCTTAGCTGTTGGTCTTGGCATTGGAGCATTGGCAGAGGTTGCAAAGAAGAGTCTAAGATCTGAAGAGCGCAATGGTGAGTTTTCTTTGTTTGCTATTAATAAGAACTCCCAGTTTCTGAACGCTCCTTGTTTCTGACCCAGGCATGTTATGCAAGCACAGAGAAAATAACAACTCTTTGAAATAGTTGTATTAATGGATAAACATGTCAGCATCCTTTTTGCTTTTAGCTTCTTTTTTCTCCAGAAGTTAGCTGCATTTCTTACTTACTTTGAATTAATATTTTAAGAATAATGGTGATGATGATGCTGTTCATTGAAAGAAGACAAAGACCGTCACTTGTCCCTTAAGAAGGATTGGGGGGAAAACTGGCCTATGAATTGAGAATGAGGCATGGAAAAGAACTCATTTGTTTCTTGGACGTGGTCAATGCAGATGTCTAACCTGTTTGCTTAACAAAACATTCATGCTGGATTGTCTTGTTTTACTGCAAACTTTGAACATTATTTTGAAAATTGACCTATTTTTTTCCTCTTAGATTTGTGTTTATGTTGATGCCCGATGTTCTCTGTGTATACACACACATATGTACACAGATTAAAAAATATAGCTGTTCTTTTTAAAAGCTCTACTGTTTGTCTATGAACAGTCAGGTGCTGAAGTAAAGGTTATATTAAAAGGAATCTTAAAATAAAGGTACAGGATTATTTTACAAAAATATGTGGCAAGATGTTATTGTTTTACTTATATTGCTGTCTTACAACTGAACTGGCCCAATTAAGAGTTCATTAAGGTAAGAGGATGTGAAGCAGGTTGGACTTTATTCTGTCCAAGGCACTCATGCTTCACAGGTATAGATAAGATACCTTTACTCTGTGAGAAGAAGAGTATCAAGCAGACATTTTGTTGCTACATTTTGGGCTGCTTATACATATTTTAGCACTCTCAATTACTTCAACAAAGAATATTTTAACATTGTTAGAGGCCGAGTGTCATTATGCCAAACATTGGCAACAAGTTCAAAGTTGGTATCTTAACCTACTAAATAATGAGCAGTTGTCATCTCTGCAACAGCTTATTTAAGAATGTGTATAGGGGAGTAACATAAATAACATAAGTAACTTGCAATTATACCTCAGCTTGAAACCTAAATAAATTCCAACAAGAATATGTTTTCTGCTGTTATCTGGCCATTTAACTTTGAAGGGAAAAGATACATTTCCATAGCACTACTGACTAAAAAGCCAGTCTTATTGATAAGACCTTGGTGTTTAATATTTACAGACTAACCTTTAACAGGTAGTCGTTGACTTACGATCATATTTGAGCCCAAAATTCTGTTGTTGTTAAGTGAATTTTGCACCTTTCTTGCCTCAGTTTTTAAGTGAATCACTGCAGCTGATAAGTGAGTAGCCCGGTTGTTAAGTGAATCTGGCTTCCCCATTGACCTTGTTTGTCAGAAGGTCGCAAAAAGTGATCACATGCCCTTAGGACACAGCAATGGGCATAAATATGAATCACTTGACAAGCATCTGAATTTTGATCACATGATCGTGGGCATCCTGGAAAGGTCGTAACTGAAAAACTGTCATAAGTCACTTTTTTCAGTGCCATTGTATGATCACTAAACGAACTGTTGTAAGTCAAGGACTACCTTTATAGTCATTTTGCTGCATATGGTAACAAGATACTAGATATGCATAATTTATGGAAGAGAAGGATTAGGGGTGACATAGATGTCTTTTAAGACTGTGACAGGAAAAGGGGGTTGATTTATTTTCCAAAGAACCTCAAGGCAGGTTAAGAAGCAATGGGTGGAAACATGTCAGAGGGAGATTGAACCTGGAACTAATGAGAAATTTCCTGACAGTGAGAACAATTAGTCAGTGGATCAGGAAAAGCTATATATAAATAGCTTTCAAATTTTTTATTTCCTTGTATGCTCCCAATATGCTATATAATTATCAAACAAAAGTATACTGGATTAATAGCAATAAAATGACATTTAAAACTTGACAATGTCAACTTTTGTCCAAAATGCTGAGTTTGTAACTTGTACAATAGGACTTCTGGGGCAATAGTTATAAGCTAAGGGCAGAGTAAAGAGTATTTATTACTATCATGGTATCTGAAAGAGTATTGAGAAGCAGGCATGCATATTACCTGTGCGTGTCCTCTCTACATAAATAAAAAAGGAACTTCAGAAAATGGTGCAAAAATTACCTGTGGTGTATCTGAAAATGGTTGGAAAAAAATGACAAATTCATAAACACAGAATATGCTGTATTGTAAACTGCATGGATAGAAAGATGAAACATTCAGTGTGGGTGCATTCATACCATTGGCAGAATCCTTGAAAGCATTTCTTTGCTGCATTCTGGTTTCAGCAGACCTTTCCCAGGAAGTTGGTTGTGCAATCTTTCTATTTACATTTTCCTGTTTTCAAACAGTACTTTGTTTAACTGGGCACTCCCCGATCTGAATGCAGGCAGAACAAAACTAATTATAAGAAGTTAAACTTGTGCCTGCTAGCCAGTTTAAAGCTGGAGAAACGGGGGAAGAGTGATCTTATTTTCTGAGTTTAAGTAAAAAGAGAAATTAATTGTTAAGCATTTTTGTTTTCTACTAATTTGAAGAGCCTTAATACAGAAGAGCCTTAGACATTTTGTGCAGCTTTCAAGTTCAAAGACAACTTTTTCTGGCATTTTTTTTTGCTATTGTTATGCATAGCTTATAGGTTTCCGTAACACATAACCCAAAAGGTAAATATCAGAGGGTCCATTTTGAGGCCAGTGCCTACTTGGCTCTGTGGTATTGAAATATATATTTTCCATTTATCTCTTTTTTTGTCTTCCCAGCTGGATTTTCCACCTGTCTTTTCTGTCATTCATTCCAGAGAGCTTGCAACTAGAGCTGTGATCCCCCCCCCCCCCGGGGTTGATGTCACCTTGTCAACAAGAGCAGCAGGCTTATTTTGTGCTTGTAGTTGAGTCAAGCTTCTGGACTGTAGCTAAAATAATGGATATGTCCCTTCCCCCCTTTGAATTCCTTAATAACCTTTTTCTCAGTATATAGTTAAAGAGCCACAAAGCAGTCTTCAAATGAGAAAATCCACTCATAGTGTAACTTTTACTGAAATTAGATGCTGAAAAAAGAGTGCAGAATTTACTTCAGAGAAGGCCATATTTTTGCCATCAGTTATGGCAACCTTCCTCAATCTGGTGGTTTTTTTTAAAAGGAATGTTGGTTTTCAAATAGTGCCTTGTGGACGCCGAATTGAAAAGTTGAATGATAAAATTCTGGATTCTCATATTTGTAGCACAGAAGTCCGCTTGTTAAAGAGTTTTGCTAGACAGAAGAGGCACAGAACAAAAATGATAGCAAACAAATATCCAAACAATGCAATATTAAATCAACAACTGCCTATTTTAGTGAACGTATTTTAGAAAAGACCAAATTAATTGGAAGAACACATACATGTGTGTAATCTTGATGAAAATAATATTTTACATATTCAGATTCAGTGTCTTTGTTAAAAATGACTTTGTAACTAGTAAATGGTGGCCAATTTTGATTTGAATATATCTTTTCTACGAAGAGTTGTTTTGTTTTGTATATTTTTATTTAAATACATGTGCCCCCCCCCACCCTATTTTTAATCATCACTGATCCAGTGAAGCGTGCACTTTAGTTTTGGAATGTTTTGCAATAACAGTTTTAATGCTCAATCAGGTTTTATTTCTTTTGCTGCACAATATGTAGACATTCAGAAATATGGACAGTAAACAGTCTCAGTCTGTGAGGTGGTTTATTTTCTCCAGAAATATTTGATGGAAAACATGAATTAGTTTTTATTACAGCTTATTGGCTTGTCTCTAATACCATGTTTGGTTTGCCATAGAGTAGAAAGCTGTAGACCATAGGTTTGTGCAAGTATATGTATATATTTAAATATTGGACCCTCTGGCTTAATGGCTGTTATAGCCAAATTCTTTTAAATAAAGTATGTGTGGGCAAGGAATGCTTATTTCAAGCAGGAATTGCAAATGAGACTTACTGTACTACCAAACAAACTATTTAAAAAAGCTTTTTGATTAACCTTGCCTTTCAGAACCATTGTAGTTTTTTTGATGGGAGATATACAAGGCACATTAGGTGAAAGGAGAGTGTTTCCAGGAATATAAAATGAAATTCAATCTTGATACGCCCTCTTGTGTTAGGGGATGAATGAACTTGACAATCAACTTTATTAAAAGTTCAGGGGCATGATTTAACTTTCAGTATTGCAAAGAAAAATACATGGTTATCTAGCCAGAGAATATAGATGTTTATTACGTTTTTATGAATTGATAAAAACATAGTATGATGGATTATATTGCTTCATAATACTTAGAAAAATTGCATAGATGAATGTGGTCCCAGATTATGCAGTTTTGTTATTATATGAAGCTGAGAATATCATTAACCAAGAAAAATAGTTTAGTTTTCTCCTTGGCCATGCTTCTTTGCACAGGTAAGGAGTGTTTTAAGTATGTTGGTATATTCACACATGGACATGGTACTCGTGCACAGAGAAAGAGAACAGAATACCTTGAAGAAGGTATTCAATAGTCATTAGGCTAACAGCTTAGCCTTGGTAGGGATGGACGAAGGAAAAAAATAGAAGATTATCTTGCCTTGATTCTATTTGGTATGAGTGAATATATAAGATGCTATCAAGTTTCTGTTGTTATACCCGGCAATAGTAAAGTAGACTTCAGGTATTCTTTATGGATCTGCCTCACCTTAAAGGAGTGACACACAGGACACACAAAATATTCTGCAGAAAATATCTGATCCATTATCCAGTGAGCCTATCCCTAAGTTAACATCCTCTAAGTCAGTGACCAAAATTATTGATGCTAGCTGATATTGAAGGGCATAATTAGAGACAGTGAGATTGGGGAAGGTTATTAAAAACTTTGATTTGCTTTTTGATCTTTAGGAGGAGAAAATGTACTACAGATCATTGAAGAAAAAAATATACAATAAAGGAGTTATTAAGTAATGAGTTTTTCAATATGGTTGAGAACCAGGTAATCAAAAATATATGTCTTCCAATTGTAGTCCCTAAAGAACCGGCAGAATATTTCAACCTGTTGATTTTTCAATTTGTCCTGGAGTTGCAGTGGAAGCCCGTGTAGCCTTGCATATGTTTTGGCTGGCCATATTTCAACTTACTAAACTAAAATATTTTCAAATATTTTGGCTGCTTATAGAGCCATAGCATAGAAATAAATCACTCTGTGCTTTATTTTTTATTAACTTTAATTTGCTGTTTATAACATTTAAGTATGTAATTTTATAATTATTATATAATTATTTAATTTTCTAATTTGTAAACATTGCTAAAAATAATGTCAGTAGGATTTTCATATTGGTAAATTATGTTTAATAGCTACCAGTGTATTCTGGCATTTCCATTCTTTCCTGATGAATAAATGCAAACTTGGTTGTCTGAATGGAATCAAAACATTTCTCTTAAGTTTTTGTAAGGATTATTGTATATATATGTATATGAAAAAAAAAGTTTGTTGTCTCCTAGCATAGTGGTCCCCAACCATTCCGGCTTTTTGGACTTGGGGAGGGGGGGGGGAGAAGGTATGATTCTGTGCGAGTGGTAGCCGAGTGTGCACACGTGCAGCTCCATTTGTGCAAACGGCGGTCACTGAACAGGTTGTGTCCTGGTAGTGGATCGCAGCCTGAGGGTTGGGATCCGTGCCCTAACATATTGAAGAGTGATGAAAACAAATGATCATTTGACAAGTCACAATTGGAGTTTTAGATATAACTTGGTTCATTATTTATATTTTCCTGCTATGGTGGGTGGAGAATTTTACCTCATTTGTGTCTCAAAATTTTCTAATGAATTTCTTCATTATTTGTTGATTGACCTGGAACATAGCTGCATTAGAAAATAATTTTTGAATGTTTCTCATCTTCAACAAATTGTAAATGCAATAAAACCTGTTCATGGCAGAAAAAATTATCTCTTCCCCCATTATATTTTTGTGTAAATTGTTCCATTTCTACAGTTTACAGCATTACATGTTTTTTCCTTAACCAAAAATAGCATCTTCTCCAGATTAACATGAGATTTTCTTGTAGTTAAGAATTGTTTTAAACAGGATTTAAGATATATATCTTGCTATATAGTGTGCATTTTGGCTTTTGGCAATTGTGTAGAATTGTGTGCCTGAGTTTTCTCATTTCTCACATTATGGATTCTCTATTTGTTTAGTATTTCAGAAAAGGACTCTTGACTTCCTTAATCATTAACTTTCTCCTTAATATGTTACTTGTTGGAGATCTATTTGTGACCAGAAAAGATAAATTCAAGGTGATGGGGGTAGGGAGGAATGTTGTATTCAGTTTGAGCTGTTAACTTTCCCATGCTGTAAACAGCTTTATCTTTAGCTCCTAAGGGTATGTGAGCACATTATTTTTTTTAAAAAAAATAGGGAGTTCTGAGATTGAGTTGTTTGTACAATGGATTAATGGTGCTGGTACAAAGGCAATCTGAATACAAATAATCCTCGACAGTTCATTTAGTTCAGAGTTACAATGGCACTGAAAAAAGCAATTTATGATCATTTTTTCACACTTATGACCATTGCACCATCCCCAGGATCGTGTGATTTACATTTGGATACTTGACAACTGACTCACATTTATGACGGTTGCAGTGTCCCGGAATTTTGTCACCTGACGAACAAAGTCAATGAGGAAACCAGATTCATTTAACAACTGTGTTACTAATTTAAGAATTGCAGCGATTCACTTAACAAATGTGAGAAAAGTCATAAAATGGAGCAAAACTCACTTAACAAATTTCTCCCTTAGCAAGATAAATTTTGGGCTCAATTGTGGTATACATGTATTAGCACCCATTCATTTAATTTTCTAAATATCTTTTACTCTTCTGGTCCCCAGGAAAGAAAGCTATTTTGGATTCCAGCCCATTTCTCTCTGAAGCAAATGCTGAAAGAATTGTGAGTACCCTGTGCAAGGTTCGAGGTGCTGCACTGAAACTGGGACAGATGCTGAGCATTCAAGGTAAATATCAAGGGAACTCATCTAGATCCCCCCCCTTCCTTTTTAACATTCTTAAATTTACTGGGATGAAATACATTGGGAAAAGCAAGGATAGGTGAGCACATTCAACAGTACTGGATCATAATTTATTAAATGTATTTGCCACCTGACTCCATTCCAGAGGGCACATAACATGTAGTTTTAGAAGATGGTATATAACAAAAATGCCTTTCTCGGTAAATCTCAAAGGCTCTCCCCTGTCTTAAATGAACAAGTCTTGTTGAAGTTTCATCCCTTCTAGGACCAACTATAGGTTAATTTTTCTAAGATTGTATATCTCTACCTGGATCCTTGTTTGGTTTGATAAGTAGTTATTAACTTCATTTTTTTCAAAAAGTATGCTGGATCAATCTAATCCATTTTTAGCCTGTCCTGTGCTGTGTGGACTAGATTTCCAACTGCTGGAAGGACTTGTAAGAATATCTAGGTGAATATGGTTGCAAATTCGAATGTGATTAAAATTCTTTCTCAGACTTATCCCACAATGCAGGAAGTTTGGAACTGGAATTTGAAGACAGCGTGTGGATATTGAGTGTAGGATTGCATCCCATGTCTGTTTATAATATCTGGGTACATACACCAAACTGAAACATGAATTGTTTGACTAAGAACTCTGAATAAGCTATAGTTGGTAAAGTTTATTTATAGTGTTAAGTTATAAATCATGTTTGGGAACTACAATTGCGTAATTTATATCACATACTAAGCCATAACATGTTTTTGGTTTTGGCTTTGCACGGTAAATGAATCCAATCAATATATCAACATTGAAGTAGAATTTTTGTAATTTTGATATCATACTAGCCCTTTTCCCTTCTCCTGTTTAATCTAAGTGTGGTTAAACATCTAACCTGATGCAGGCTTCAAAGAAACATGAACTCTTGGTCATTGGTCATTCATCTTCTTATTAAAGTAACATGACTGAAACTTCATATTTAAAAGAAAGTTGCATTTAAAAAAAATAAAAAATGAAAAAGCCTGAAAATAATTTAGATTTCAGAAGAAAAAGAAAACACATTTCATTTTTTCAAAGCAATAAAATAAAGAGAGAATTGAGTGGCCTAGTGACCAAGGCAACTATCATACTTTCAGGATCAGACAAAGGCAAACTTTTCTTAGAAATAATGATCTCCAAATACAGATAGTTGGTTTGTGAGAAGCAGGATATTGAACAAGTTAAATCTTTGTTCTCTTCAGGATTAATAATATGTCAAGAGATGCCACTACATCTTATCCCTGTAATTCTCCACTACAGTTGCTTATATTAGGTTTCTATTACCAAGATCCTGTAAACAAAGAATCTATTTGACACAGCTTGGTAGGGAGGTAGATATATCCACATAAGCTTTTACTAGAATTACTAGCGGTAGCCCCACAGATGTGAAATGTTAGCCATGAAAGTTTATTTTAAGACTCACAGTCTTCACCCCCATACCATATATATTTTAAAAATGTAGTGGATTATCTCAGGTTGCTAATGGGATTATTTGTTAACCTTTAAGACATCCTAACATGTTGATATAATAGACTAACATGACTCCCTTCTGGAACTTGGGTTAGAAAATGTTTTACTTATGTGACAAATATACCTAAATTATGCCGTTTCAATAAAGCAGTTCATCATCAAATATGGAACTGAATATGTTATAAATGAAAATGGAATTTAGGTATAAATGATGCTGTGCACACCCAGAGCATGTAAAAGTGGAATTGTTAATATTAATGTTACCATAATTGTGAAGCCAGGAGAAACAGCTGGCAGCTTCCTGTTTAAAATTAAACAATGTTTCTATTATTACAATATATTTTTTATTTTATTTTTTTAAAAAATTATACATTTATATTGTTTGTGAACAGAGTTGGTTCTGGGTATAATTCATATTAATTCAGTGATGATTACTTAAATTTGAGAAATGTGATAGAGATTACTAATATTGTTATTGAATCAATTTTTCTATTATTAACAATGCATTGCAAATGTTGCTGGAGGGTTTCAAAGTGGTAAGCAAAACCTTAGTGAAAGCAATATTAACAGAATCTATGGATGTACAATGTGTATTCTTTCTCTAAATTCTTCCACTCTTTTGCCGAGTTTTGTGTTTTTCTTGCTCTGAAAAGAATCAGGCAATTGGGCTGCCCACATCAGACATTTAGCTCAGTCTACTGTCAGTAATAATATTTGTTAATTTTTAAATCAATGTTAGGATAAATATTATTTTAATGTTTTATCTTCTTGCCTTTATTGTTTATAGGCTGCCTAGAATCACCTCTGGGTGAGATGAGCAGCATATACATTTAATTAATCAGTCAGTCAATCAATCAATTAATCAATCAATGGGTTTTTGCAGCCTGCCTGTAGTTGTTTCATTAAAACTAACTGCTAACTCTATTTTATGATTAATATGGTTAATAACAACTCACTGGGGAAAAGGAGCCAGCTGAGTTTTATGGAATATCCATGCATATAAAGGGATGGATATCAAGAAGAGAGCTCATTTTTCCTGTTTACTTCAGCTGGGTGCATCATTGCTTAGAGGTAGTTGCGACAAAATCTTTCTAGGACATGTCTAATACACAGGAAAACTATGAAATGGATTGAATAGTATGCTACATAATGCAGGACAAATGTACCCAATGCAGTGTCCTCCAGATATGTTTAACAAGAATTGCCACCAACCCCCACTCAGAATAACTCAATATTTAATTCAGCATATCTGGAAGCCACCAGGTTGGGAAGGGCTGTGGTAGGGAATGCATAATGCTTTGTGGTAGCTCTGCTTCATTCTCTTAATCTATTCTCCTTCATTGCTCACTCTGTTTGCGTGACCTTACTTTCAACTGATTTCCTGATTTACCAACCCTAGCAGGTGAGTTCCCAGCTACATTTGCTCTCTGTTCTGTCTTCTGTCTTTTAAAATGGTTTCCTCACAACCTTCCACCCGCACCTATAAAATTATAAATGTGCAACGTAGAGACCTTTGTCATCACCACATAATGTAGGTATGTTTTGGTGCTTCTGCTAGATGGAAAGTACAGATTATTATTACATTATGCCACTTTGGAATGATTCCTCTAGGAGTCCTTGAAAGCTTGGCAGACCTCTTAGTACATTGCAAGCAACCCAGATATGTCCAGAAAGAGACATATTTGGTCATATGGTTAAGATTTACATTCTGCTTTTTGGATGGAGTGAAAGACAGAATTGAGGCAATTGACATATTGACAATTAAGAAGCAGCTGTTATCATGAGAATAATCTGCTTAATCAAGCTGTTTTATTACGATTTAGTGGGGACAGCTCTGGAATAAATGATTTCAGCACTGAGAGTTTCAAACTTGTTTCTTAAGAGCAGATGACACAGTAGTAGTGTGGGACAGTCTACATTTTGTATGCTTCTAAAAATAGCATACATGAAATCTAGCAGCCCAAATTTTGCTTTAACACACGGCCCTTTGGCCTGCATGTTCACTATCTGATTTGTGGCCTTCCTGCATGGAAGTGCCAAAATGCTTGAATTTGAATTGTTTGCACATTGAGTTCACTTTTGGAATGTGGGTAGTTATGGGTGGGAATGGGTGACTGCCTGCTCCTATTTTCATCCTTAATCCCTCACACAATTTTATTTAAAAAATTGACCACACCCCTTTTGAGGGATGTCATCACGTCATCAGATTGCATTGCCTTCTGTGTTCCCCCAAAAGGTCATGAGTCTGAATTGCAGTCTCTGTTCCAAGAAACTTTACCCGATCCTTCTTCAGCAAAATGTTTGTGAACCTTTTGAGCTGTTAGTATGAATGTAAAGATTTGGTGTAATGGTTAAGATGCTGACCTAGAAAAAAGGAGACTTTAAGGTCTCCTTTAAGCGTGAAAGCCAACTGGGTGAATTTGGATCTGTTACTCAGCCAGCCCACCCCATCTCATAGGCACACACACAAAAACACACAGATGGCTTCATGAAACTGCAATAAAATAATATCTAGAGATAGCTCAGAAGTAAGGATCCTGTCACTATGACTAGCAGAATGAGTATAAATTGTGCAAAATATCTACTCTTATATACACTATATTGATCATCCTTCTTAATAACAAAATGGCTTCCTAACTGTTGCTCAGTATTTTGATTTAATACACAGAATGTGCATGATCTTATGTGGTGTTATTTGTGCTGAGGATAATGTACATTATACATTATGTTCCTATCACACAATGAACAAGTTACCGTATATACTCGAGTATAGGCCGACCCGAATATAAGCCGAGGCACCTAATTTTACCACAAAAAACTGGAAAAGTTATTGACTCGAGTATAAGCCTAGGGTGGGAAATGCAGCAGCTACCGGTAAATTTCAAAAATAAAAATAGATACCAATAATGTTTTTGAATATTTATTTCAAAGAAAAACAGTAAACTAGCGGTGTATTCAATGAAATACTTCACTCACCTCATGATGCTGATGTCCCGCTGTGATGATAATGTCCCGTGCAGCCGCGGGAGCGATGTCCCGCCTCCTATGACACACGGCACAGTGATTCCTATCATTGGATCACTGTACCAGAGGAGGTGGGACATCGCTATGTGGCTGCTTGCCATAACAAGGAGGATGTGCGACATCGTTGCAGAGCGGCAGGAGGGGGAGGAAGGGGAATCGTAAGACAGCCCTGCATTACATTAGAACGTGAGGAGGGGGATGGTGCGGTGCGCGCTGCGCGGCAAACTGACACAGAGGGAGGGGAAACTCACAGGGGCACTGGGCCATTCACGAGTGTCACCCAGCGGCATGGCCCCGCCCCTTTTTCTCCTCCATTTCAGGCAAATTTTTCACTGACTCGAGTATAAGCCGAGGCGGCTTTTTTCAGCCCAAAAAGTGGGCTGAAAAACTAGGCTTATACTCGAGTATATACAGTAAAATGCTTGGCTGCGACTTGAGATCAATAATAGAGATTGGAAATAAAGCCTTTTATAATTGTGGGCTGTACCATGTTTTTGTCACTGTATAACTGACCCTGGTTGGGTTTTTGTTTCTATTGTTCTCTCTAGATGATGCTTTCATCAACCCACAACTCCAAAAGATTTTTGAACGCGTTCGGCAGAGTGCAGACTTCATGCCTTTAAAGCAAATGATAGTAAGTCACTGATTTAGGAACATGAGAAGTGAGAACTTGGGAACAAATCAGACCACATCATTTATACAATGTCTCCTGATGCAGACTCTGGTATTCTTGGGCAAATAGGTGAAACGCAGGGCCTATTCTTGCTAGATTGTAGCCATAAATGCTCAGCCATTTTTTCTTTTTTTAAGATTAGCTCTCTGCTTTGTAAGAAATAGTTGTGGGGCATATTGTGTAAATAAATTGCCATTGGCTTTGAAACACTTTGTTGATGATTGTTTAAAATAGTCCATATCTTATAGTATATAAGAAAGCCTAATTTATATTTAGATAATGTAATTTTTTTTGTTTTTATTTTGCTGCTAGAAAACGTTGAACAATGATCTTGGCCCTAACTGGCGTGATAAATTGGAGTCTTTTGAAGAGCGACCTTTTGCTGCAGCTTCTATTGGACAAGTTCACTTAGCTCGTTTGAAGAACGGCAAAGAAGTTGCCATGAAAATCCAGGTGGGGCTGGTAGCTTCAGTGTTTATCCCAAATGTGTTTTCTTATCATGTATTTGGCAGTAATACTGCTGCTGGGGATAATGTTTCTAGCTGTTTGATGGGTCTACTGGCTGGAGGATACCAGAGTCTCTGAGCTTCTTGCCAAGTTTAGCCTTCTGATATTTAGGAAAAGCACCATACAACTTTCACATTAGAAATAGAATTCAAAAAGACATACACCTGTATACCTCCAATGAAATAAATTAAACCAAAAATCCCAAAGGAGTAAATAAAATGGGAAGTTGAAAAAACATTCCAGATGAAGTTAATAGGAAACCATTTTTGTCTTATTTGAAAGAAAAATAACACAAACATGCACTGGTAACGATCAGAATCTGAGTACTATTTGATGATTATTTCATTTGAAACATTCTGAAAAGTAAGAAAAAATTAATCACTTTGTTAAAAAACGTCCCATATTTAATCTTAACTTTAGAACAAGCAATTGGGTTGAACATTCTTTGTATATAAGGCAATAATTATTTGTTGCCAGTTAAGTGTAGTAACTGCATCTGTCTTTTCCTTTTATGGTGAAATCAGAGTGGGTAAGGGGAAAATAAGCTTCTTTCTTGGGTAGCTTAGACTGCGTCAGGCTCATGCCTTCACAGCTTGAGATCAATTGAGATACGATCTTAGATTTATTCTTTGACTATGACAATTGTAAGAGATTGGTTCATGTGTATTAACTTTCAATGCCTGTTAATCTAACTGATTATCTGAATTTGCATCTGGTATCAAATTCTGAGAATAACTAATGCAAACCATTCTGTGTACGGAAATCCTGGCATTGTACTTGATTCTTTCGGAGTTCATTTCTATCAGTGGTTACATTGATACTTGTTTTTCAACAGTATTTTTTTTAAATCCAGCAATCTAAGTTAAGATAGGAGGAATTAAAATGTTCTTTAAACTGTTTGAATCAGTCAACCATCTGGAGCAAAAATATTGAAATGTGAAGGTGGCTTTTCACTCTTTAAAAAACAAAGGAGGCAGCATAGTAATCTGCGTTTTCTATCTCAGGGTTTCTACTTTTACAACGGCATAATGGAAAAGAGATTATTCTGAATATAAAGAACCCTTATAAAGGATTTTGTGCTGACCCTTTGTTAATTGATAATTAAGTATGAAATGCCATTTCCCCCACCACCACCCACCAAAGACATAATTTATAAGCATCTTAATATCTTTCATATACCTCTCCAGAAAATAGTGGGAAAGACTTGCATTTGTAAGTTTGCTAGCAGTCAGTCTAGATATTATAAAGCTAGATTGGCCAATGATCAGAGTTGGTAATAAACAGCCTCTTAAGATCCTCTGTTATTTTTTCTATGCCGAGTCCAAACCATTATTATACTTTTTAGACTTAAGGTGAAGAATAATATTTAAGTTATGTAGCTGCATAATTAGATGCTTTATGTGGGCAAAAAAAGAGGAATGACCTTAGAAATACTTGGAAAAACATATCTCTTTATTATTGACATATTACCTGGGACTGCTGATTTGTGGCTTCGCACTATCAAGAACACTACAGATTTCCCACCACTAATTTAAAGGACATTAAGATTCAGAATCAATTCTCTGCTCATCATTATGCTTTTCTGTCTTGCAGTATCCAGGAGTGGCCCATAGCATTAACAGTGATGTCAGCAACCTGATGACTGTCTTGAGTATGAGCAATGTTCTTCCAGAAGGTAAAATTGTTCAAGAGGGAGGGAATGTTGGGTTTCAGAGGTTTGTGTTGAAAGAGTTGATCTGTTTTTCTCTTCTAAGCGATACTCCTAAAACAGACTGTGCAATTGGGAAAGCCTTTATGTTTTTGAGAAGTGTTTCCCACTGTTATCTACAGCATAACAGAGTAAGGAGATTTGGATAGACCCCACACTGTTAGCCTTCTGTGAGACACTTAAAGCCTTGTTGTTCCTGTAGGCATTTGGGTAGGGATGTTAATGACCTCTGCTGGTTGGTTGTAAAAAAAATTCCTTGACGCGGAACTTTGGTTATGTGAATTATTATTTTATTGTTCTTTTAACCTTTTTTTTGTATTGCTCAGAATAATCACTGTGAAATGGATAGCAGTATAAAATGTTCAAAAGACAATTTTAGCATAAAAATTAAGATGCATTATTTATGGCTTTAGCCACTGTGTACTTATGCTTTACGTATCTGAAAAATGACATCTCTGAAAGAACACAGCATTAATAATAGAATAGAATAACAGAATTGGAAGGGACCTTGGAGGTCTTCGAGTCCAACTCCTTGCCTAGGCAGGAAATCCTACACCACTTCAGACAAATAGTTATCCAGCATCCAACATTTATGCTTAGTTTTAAGTATACAGAGAGAGAAGATGAGAGAAAGATTAGCTTGTTTTGTAATATAGTATTCTTTGTCCTATTGGCAGTTTGTGGACTTTTTCTGTTTGGCCACAAATTGCCAATAGAAAAAAGAATACTGAACACAATTTTGTACCTTTATTTTGTAGCTTTCATTAATTTTGATAATGAAAGAATAAGGCAAAATGACTTACAGTTTTTTTTATGTGTTGTTTTCTCTAGTAATGGACATGGTGACCAATGGTTTCCCATACTTGCCCTGTGTATGCCATATCGAGGATGGCTTTGATCTCACTGTAGATATAAGCAAGCCAAGATGCTAGTTTAAACCTACTTCTCTCCCCTTTTCTTTTGCGTCTAGGTCTTTTCCCCGAACACCTGATTGAAGTAATAAGGAGAGAACTGGCCCTGGAATGTGATTACAAGAGAGAAGCTGCCTGTGCCAAGACGTTCAGGTGAGATACTCTGCCTCTCTTTGTTCCCAACCTTCCTCTTTTAGGAAGCATTATTGGGGAGGTACAGTAAGATAGCATTTATGCTGCAAATTGTGAATGCAATTTTATCTTAACATAACTTTTGGGAGTAAATAGTATCTGAAGCTAAAAGAAAAGGCTGCAAAACAGAATGAATGTCTTGGGTAAAATATTTTTTTAATATTTGCTGATCAAATTGCGCAGAAGTTTTAAGATGTTTCATTAATTTGTTGCCATTCAGGGAGCTGCTCAAGGACCATCCCTTCTTTTACGTCCCTGCTGTGGTAGATGAGCTGTGTGGTCAGAGTGTCCTTACAACAGAACTCGTGCCGGGGTTTCCACTGGATCAGGCTGAAGATCTAAGCCAGGAAATTCGGAATGAGGTACTCTTTCATCTTCAGTGATGACAAAAGAAGATCTGTAAATGACCAATGTCTAACTTCTTTCTCAGACATTTTGTAAGACACACTTGTGAAGTCTGTGGGTTAGAGGTTTGGTTAGGGTAATAATCAAATTATGTGGTTGAGCACCTTTTGTTTCATTGGGAAGGATATTACAGAGTCAGTTTAGTTCTTTGCTTGGAACAGTTTTCAGGTAAAAAGATATAGAAGTCTTTTTGCATCTGTTGATTTAACTCTTTAAATCTGTGTCTCTAGTGAAAAGGTTTTCTGGGGTACTTGAAGATTTTTCAAGTTCTGCATTTCAAACACTGAACATACATACATACATACATACATACATATACATACATACATACACACACATATACATATACATACACACACACACACACACACACACACATACACACACACACATACACACACACATTCTATGTATTAAATATATATATTTGAAGTTTTAAAGAGATCTCTTTTCCAGCTATTGGAAATGCTTACAAAACTCAAAGATAATTCTGAATACAGGGCAAATAATATTCCGGGCAGACAGTTCTCTGCTACTGGACATGTTTTCCCCATGTCTGTTCCTGTCAAACAGCTTTGTGACCTTGTGAGGACGACAAGCTTGCCAGAAAAGTTCACCTTCTATTTCCTTGGCCAAGTAATGAGAAATGCATCATCTTCTTATTGCATAAGCACCCAAATATAGGTTTTCAAGTTAGGGGCAATTCTAGCTGTCCAAGGCTGATGGAAAAGTACTGTCAGTAAACAAGAGACAGAGAGTTGAAGCAAAGGACAAAGGGGGAATTGGAACTGAATATGGCAAGGATTAGAGAGTTAACATTAAGTCTGACAATCCTGCATTGGCAGACAGAGTTGTCCCGGTGTTTTAACACATCCTGTAGGAAGCTGTAAACATGTACCAATTGTCAGCCTAGTGCATATTTGCACAAATACTAGTAATTGGGTAAGATTATCAGTATAGGCTTGCATTGTTGTCTGTATAAGTATAACTATGTAGTGTGACTAGAATTGTGTTGTGTGAGCACAGTTGCCCACAAAATACACAACTTATTTGCTAGAAGCAAGAGAATGAAAAAAATGTGTTTGGGTTTCTATTTTAGATTGAGTCAGAGTTGACTCTGCATTGCTTTTTCTAAATTTGATCTTGTCTTAACTTAGTTCAGTAGTAGTCTTTGTTCCCTTGTTCATTTGCAACTCTTGTTTTCTATCAGTTATTATAGCTCCCTTTTCATGTCCTTTCATTCTTTCTATTCACCCCCCCCCCCCCCGATAAAACAAAATGTTTATGTCCATGTTTCCTTTCTGCTACTTGTCTATGTCTTGTTTCAAGCAAATGTTTTTTTATAATAATTTGAGTATCTAAGATGGTATGTTTATTAGAAAATTATGTATAATATGGACTCTTTTCTTGTATAGAATAGAAATTCTAGAATATTAGAATATCACTATTATGCAATAATGATAACCCCCTCTTAAAAAAACTATAAAGTCTAGAAAAGCAAATGGTCAGATGGCAGTGCATTTTCTGACTTAGTTAAAGCTGCCTTTTTGAAAGAAAGCTTTTGAATATTTTAATTTTCAAGCTGTAGAAGGATGCAAGTTCTCTAACTATTTGACAGCTGTAAAGCAATAGTGCTGCTTTTTCCTCCTCGTGCAAGTTCTGCCTTCAAAGAGAAGAAATATTTCATATATCCAGTATTATAGTTATTGAGTTGTAATTTTGTATGGTTTATGTCCGTGATGGTGAACCTGTGGCACGCGAAGCCATGTTGCCCGCATGCGCGGTCTTGCCTGTTTGTTTTCTGGCGTGCGTGCGCAGGTGACAATCTCTCCTTCACATGCGCATCAGTGCCAAAAACCGGTGTGCGCATGTGTGTCAATCAGCTGATCATTAGGCGCACATGTGCTCTAGAACCCGGAGGTTTGGCTTTTTTGAAGCGTGGCCCTAATGAGCATGTGCAGGTACGCAGGACGTTTCTGCACGACCTTTTTGGCACTTGGTGCCTAATAGGTTTGCTATCACTGGTTTATGTCCTTTAGGTTTACCTGTAACTGCTGAGACAGCTGCCACAGGTGTTTTGATCCTGCTCCATTATAGTCAAATCTTTTATCAGATCAAATTGCTTTTTGCATCTTGAATCATACATTGGAATCTAATCATAGCACCTATCTTGAACTCTATCTTCAATTATTTATTTACTCCCGAGTGTATATTGCTTTATTTATTTATTTACTTATATTCCACTTTGTTTTGTTTGTGATTATATTTGCAGATCTGCCATAACATATTGGTTTTGTGCCTGAGGGAGCTGTTTGAGTTCAGGTACATGCAGACTGATCCAAACTGGTCGAACTTTTTCTATGACCCAGAATCGCACAAGGTAAGTCTTTGAAAGTTGAAATGCACACTCTAGTAGGATTTATTTCCTTTTTGCCTCTTTACACTATTTCCGGTAGCTTTGCAGTAGGACAAGTGGACACTTGCTTTTAAAGTATGTATCAGTTTTGGGATGAGGGGCTCTATTAGTATTGGAAAGGATTCTGAGTCATTCCAGCCATTTTTTGGTTCTTATAAAGCACTGGTTAGACCAGATAATGTTTGCCATCTTGCCATCCATAGGATCTGTGTTTCAGAAGAAGCTTTCTACCCTCTAACATCCACATATTTCAGGAAAAGAAGGATGTTGACATGTTAAAGTTTATGCCAAAATATACTGGTTCTCTAGTTAAGGAAACTATAAAAGGATTTGGAGAAAAAACTTGAGAGAATAAAAATGGAGTATAGAAATTGAACAATATTTTTATGATGTTCTCTGTCTGCCTTTTACTCTCTGAAGGCGAACAGAAGAGAACAAAACAAATTTTAAAATATAGCCCAAGGCCTATGCAATATAACTTAAAACAACTCTTGTTCAGTCCAAAGATACTGTATTGTAACAGTTTAATTTATGGTGGAATTCTGTTATTATTCTGAATATGTTGCAGCCCTACGGGTAACGTGCAAAAATTGGTAATTAAAAATATCATTTCCAGACACATATCATTTAACAAAATGTCTAGATACCATTGATTGGAGAGGCTGGGTAGTCTTTCCATCTAACAATGAATTAGTTAGGAGTAAAGTTCTTCACTGAATGTACATTTTAGAAAAAAACGTATTATTGGCTGCCATTAAGTCCACTTAAGTACTGCAAGAATTTGTTTATATTTGCCATCCATAATTGCAGAAGGAAGGAGATTAAATCTGAATAAAACCTATTTGATAGTGGTTATAGGATAACTTAGATAAATAATGTGCAGGATCTGATTGTCTTGATCACTGAGGAGGCACATTATGCTGACATTCAGTGTCTTCTGGTCATTGAAGGGTCTTTGATAGTATCAGGGAATACCTTTATTTGAAGTGGCAAACTGTAACTTTCCACTGCAGAGATGACAACAGCCTGGTCTCTATATCCAATGTTAAAATATTGCTCTACCAAATGAAATAGCCTACTTGTATCACAGATAGTCCTTGATTTACAACCACAATGGAGCCTGAAATTTACATTGCTAAGACACTTGTTAAGTGAATTGTGCTGCATTTTACAACCGTTTTTGCACCAGACTGGCGAAGCAAATCATTGCAACTGTTAAGTGAATCGTGGTTGAGTGAATCTAGCTTTCCCCAGCTGGGAAGATTACAAATTGCATGACACAGGGACAGTGTAACTGTCAAAAATACGTGCCAGTTGTCAAGATTTTGATCATGTGACAGTCTGGATGCTTTAGCGGTTGTAAGAAAACTGGTTATAAGTAAACTTTTCACTGCCTTTATAAACTTTGAACGATCTCTAAATGAAAGGTTGTAAGTTGAGGACTACCTATATGCGCCTCTTCAGTTGCTAGCAAAATATTTTACTGCTCTCTTTATCCAGTAGTATGCTTATTATAAGATGTGCTATTTTGTAATGTAGTGTAATGGTATCATTTTAGGATTTTTTTCAGCCATTCCAATGAAAAGTAGATGAAGAATGTAGCTTCTGAGAAACTAGATTAAGCGTTCTTTCTGATCATTCATTTAGAAATGAACCCTCTGGAATAGTTCTGCTTTCATTTAGAAAATTTTGTACACCTCTTTCTAGGTGGCACTTCTGGATTTTGGAGCAACACGTGGCTTTGATGAGAAGTTCACAGATACCTACATAGAAGTAAGAGCTCTAAATTGCTTCAGAGCCTGTTGTGGGGCTTGTGACAAGTAGATGATAACAGCTTTTCGTTACATACTTTTTGTGATTTTTAAATTTTTTAATTCAATTTATAGGTAGACCTTGGGTTTAGTGGGAATTGGAGCTGCCATTGCTAAGAGACATGGTCATAAAGCACATCATGTGGCTGCATTGCTTAGCAAGGCAGTTCTAGCAGTCCTGGTTGTCACTTAATCAAGTATCACATAGATCATTAAGCAAGAGCCTCACATGATCACAACTTCCAACTTCCTGCCGGTTTCCCTGTTGACTTTGTGGGATGCTGGCAGAGAATGTCAAAAATAGGGATCATGTGACCATCGCTCGCTGATGTTATAATTGTGAGCCAGACACCTGGATCCAATCATGTGTCTGCAGGGATGCTATGATGCTTAGAAGTCTGAGGACTTAACAGTCTTAACCCAAGGTCTACATGTATATCTTCAAACTCTGAGAGTATGTTATTTCATATTTCAGGCAACATAACTTTACATTTCTTGTCTTTGCCTCCTAAAAGAGAACCAAAAATATTTAATCATTAAGTCCAGACTTTTCTTCTGGCAACAAATATCCTCTTTTCTTTTCTTATTTACATGCTTCTCACCCCAGATGGATAATATTCATATTAAGTATCAAACAGTTGTTTATATTTAACTAAACATTGTGATAGCCTATAGTTTTGTTGTAATATAATGTATGTATTATAATCAAATTGCCATAGAAGGGAAATGGCTGTCTGATTAGCTTATATATGAACAATTATTTGATATTTGTTCTATAGCAAGGGTGTCAAACTGCGCTGGTCACACCCACGGCTGGTTTAGTGAAGGGGAAAAAGTTGCGATGTCACATGACACCGCCGTTCTACAGGATGCTAATATAGGTTTTTGTAATAAAAATCACATTATTTTTTAAAGGTATTTTTGTGTTCCTTTTGGAAATCTTACCTTAGTTTCTTGGTACTGACCTCTCAGGAGAAATATTCAGATATTTCTCCTGAAATTTGGCTTCACATTTCTGCCTTCCATGTTTTGGGAGACAGAAGTGCTTGCTTTTTAAAGCCAATACCTTTTAGGAATTGCTAAGATATTTATTACAAGAGTGACTTGCTTCCTTGTGAAGTAAATGCTTTTCTTGACTGCAAAAAATGCCTAATTACATTTGTTTTTGATTTCTTGCCTCTTATAGTTAATCAAAGCAGCTGCTGACATGGACAGTGAGAGAGTGCTAAAGAAATCAGTAGAAATGAAATTTTTAACTGGCTACGAAAACAAGGTATGTTGCAGAACCAAACAGTCCCTACTTCACTACTGCTGAGTTGAGTTTGATTTTCTCAGTCAATAAGATGGGAATGCAACAAATATCCCTTCACACACACAAAATAGGTCTGCTATTTTATAGGGTGTCAAATTTTTCCAAACATTAGGGGTGCTCTAAAATTGTGACTTGCCTTGTAAATATATTTTAGTTACTTTATAATAAAAAATGTATATTTCCAAAACCTGAAAAATCACTGTAACTGCAGAATCATAAATCGCCCTCTTTCTCTTCCCTCAAATAGTTTAGCATGTTAATCTTGACAATCCAGAAACTGTACTTTAGCTGCTAATCTATGGCAGGAGAAACATCTGTCCTGGTGATCTTGAAAAGAGTCTTCTTTGTCAAGGTTTGGTTTGAGCCTTTTTATAGGAAACAATCCAAAAAGAAAAATGCAATCTGAGTTAAGCTGTAAAACACTTATAGAAGCAGGTGCTAACTTTCTACATAATATTGAAAACTCAAAATTTAGTAAAAGGCAGCAATTTTCCCATTTTATATAACAAGGAAATTCAGCTGAATATTTTAATAAATAAATGGATGAGGAACTGGCGTATAAACTAGGGAATTTTCTCTTTGCTGTTTTCCATAATTTGAGGTCTGTGCGTTGATAATTGTATTTTATATTTATGTATATGATATTTTCTTTTTACTAGACCTGCTTGTAGCTGATCACAATCACTTTCTGTTTTGTTTTTAATCAGGCTATGGAAGATGCTCACTTGAATGCTGTCCTTATTCTTGGAGAAGCTTTTGCATCCCATGAACCTTTTGATTTTGGGTGTCAAAAAACCACCGAAAAGATACATGGATTAATCCCAGTCATGTTGAAGCACAGGTTGGTCCCTCCACCAGAAGAGACCTATTCTCTTCATCGGAAAATGGGTGGCTCTTTTCTCATATGCTCCAAGCTGAAGGCCAAAATTCCATGCAAGAATATGTTTCAAGAAGCCTACAGTAAATACTGGAGTAAAAAGACCAAAAGAGAGTAGTGGCACAAAAGAACTATTAAATATTATTGTCTTATGAATATGGCCCAATCATCAACCTCTGGCACACCACAATATTATTTCTTCCCTCTCACGCCTCCAGAATTGCTTTAGCAATGCAACAGATGACCTTCTGGAAGCAGAATAATTTTGAGGAAATTGTCCTTTTGTTGGGTACAGTTCCTCTCAACATTCTCACCAGATTTTAGGTGTGTATCTTATTTTATAAAAAATAATAATAGTGGTTTGCTAGTTTAGAAGATGTGGAGGCAAAAATGAACTACTGTGTTTCATACTGCCCTAGACCTTGGCGATCTTTTTCATATTTTAACATTGGTAGCTGAGTTGACTTTTTTTTAAGAAAAAAAATATTGAGGTGGAACATAAATCAAAATGAGCTGGCATAGAAATTTATTTGTACTTCTTGAAATGTTATTTTCCTCATCTTCAAGATTTTTTTCCAGTTTCCTTCTAATGTTGAAAGACTTTCTTCTGCAGTTTCATACTGTAAAGAATAGAATGCCAACGTAATTTACAATAAAACCTTATTTTTGTATGATATTTGGTGGGAGTCTGTAATGTCTGAGATTTTCTTATAGAACAGTGTGAAATATATATATGTGGAGTCTCTGGTGCTCAACAAAACAGGATTTTAAAGAATCTGAAACAAACAGTTCATTGGTATATGTAGAACATCTTACCTTGAAATTTGGTTGCTTATCTTTGATTCTTTTGAGCTATAAGTAGAAGGAATGTATCTCAAAAATTGGGTTTGCTCGTTAAATGGAGATTTAGAAAAACCAAAGCTCAGTGGCATTTATAAGAGCCCAGGAGCAAAACTCTAATTTCTCCATCTTAATATTTGGTATTGCAACTTTTGATTAAGACAGAAGATGTATATTCAGTATCAATTATGTTTCAGAATTGCATTGAAAAGCATGATCTACATTTAAATAGCTCAGTGCACATACTATATATATATATATATATATATATATATATATATATATATATATATATATGAATGAAATAAATAAATTTTGTAACTGTTCAACTTTGAACTTACTTGCAATAAAGAGGTGCTTGTGCAAAATATTGTGTTGGTGGAGTTAATTGTCTCAGTGATGAGAATCTTGTTTTTTGTTTTTGTTTGTCTTTAGACAGTTGAAGAAGCATGTTAGACATAATTCAATACAAATAAACTACAGCCGCTATCCATTGAGTAGGAAGATTTTGATATTTACATGTGTTCATCTGAACCTGATTTTCAATTTATACACCACCTTTCTATCTTTATGTAAAATAATTGTTAATTTAACCCCAAAGTCAAACTCAATTCCCTAAAGAGTTTTAATAACTTGAAAAGCCTCAGATGGGGATGGACAATGCCCACTTAACAAAGAATAGAAGAAATTGCTGCCAAAGATCTTCTTGTCCTGCTTTTCCTCTAAAAATTCTGAAAATGTGTTGATTTGAATGCATGAGCAGGCTTCATCCGGACTCCCCTATTTTACTAAAAGAAATACTTTAAGGATATATTGCTATGGCCTGAAGTGTAAGCAAGCTGACATTTTGCAAATGTTTTGGGTTGTGCCTCCTACAATCTTTTTTGTTGATCTTGCTGCAGTTGGAGCTGATAGCAGTTGTCCAAAACCTCTAGAAAACTAGATGCTTCCCTACAATGTGTGTCAAAAAATACTGCCATTTATGCCAAGAACAAGATTTGGCTAAACATGAGCAAGAATTGAAATAGCAAAAAAAGTTGGAAAGCTGAATTTTAAGAAAGCAGGCTGGGAAGCCTTTGAATTTGGTTATTGTTGAAGTCTCCTAAGAATTCCATGGGCAGCCAAGATAACAAACTTTACCAATCCATACGGAGTTCCCGGATGAGGCACAAATAACCAGGTTCAAATTAAACTAATTTGGACATATTATGCAAAGACTCCACTCTCTGGTAAAATTGATCTAATTCTGAGAATGGTTGAAGGAAAAAGGATGACCAGCAACAAGGTAGATGGATTCAGCTATGTATAGTGGTGATGAATGCCACTTTTGGGAGATTTGAAAGAAGATGTTAGGGGTAGATCATCCTGGAGAAAATATACGGTATCTTATGTGGCCGCTGAGACTCAAAAATGATGGCATATAATCAGTTACAGCAAGAGTTACCTTGTGCCCTGGAATAACTGAAGTAAATACCTGCTTTGAAACCAAAAGGTTTAACTGCAACATTCTTTAGCTGAATTCTGAACTAATGTCTTTACCATTTTCTGCTTAAGATGGTTAATTCTGTTACTGAATGTGTTAACAATAATTAATTGAATTTATACCTTTATGCTTTCACCAGAAAGTATAAATACTGCAGGAAAGAAGTAATAACAAATATTTCCCACTTTCTCTTGCCTAAATCAATTTTCCTACTAAAATTTAGAATAGTGGGTGATAAACTGTCTTGCTGTAGATACACGAGTAGTTAAAAACATGTCTTTCCAATAATATGATAGAAATTCCATTATTTATTCCAATTTACCATTATTTATGGTAATGCCATTATTTATTCCAGTTTACATCAATTTTGGCTTATCTCCTAATGCACCGAAGTGATTGTGAGAAAATGTTTTAACATAGTAAGCAGGTTTCGTGGACAGTTCTCTATGTTTGTCAGTACTTTAAAACACAAATTGCTGCTGAAGAGGAGTCATGCATAAATTAGTCATATTTTCCACCAATCTATAGTATGAGTATTTTTTTATTGATTCATACTATTTGTCTTTAATATGATAGTTCATTTTCAAATTAGCAAGGATTTGGGAAAGGTGTCTACTTATCATTTTATTATTTTATTGGTCTTAACTCTCATTCTTGTTGCCCAAAATATCTTGCAGATGCTTCTATGCATTTAGATAAATTGATCTTATTTCTTTGGAGCTGTTTACTGTGTTATTCATATAGTGCACAATTGATGGTATTAAAGTGATATCATGGAAAGGATATCATGGAATTCAAAGTCCCAAGTTCATAGAAAATTGAATAGATTTTTGTAAATTATAAATTATATTATTTATATGGTGCATTGTTCCGATAGACCACTATAGTCTTCATTTCATTCAACAGGAAAGAAACATTTTAAAATTCTGTACTCTACTGCAATATTAGAGAGTTAAAGAGGGAGATGAAATGTGTGAAAATATGGAATATGAGCATTACTAAGAGTATAAAAAGCTGACAAGGGGCTTGTTAAACCAAAAATATTAACTGCCAATAGGAATCCGCTCTTTGAGGAATTTAACATTACTGTATAAAGTATCACTCTTCCAGAAGTGATTATCCAAATGCCTTTAATCAAAGAAATTTACAATCTTATTTACAAGGAATAAACTATTTGATGTATTTGAAAAATTTAATGCCAAGAGAAGAAAACCACTTTCTTCCTGCTTGTCACAAAAAATAAGCTCCTCCAGGATCTTTGAAGCCCTTTATCTGACTGTTTCCAAGGAAATGCTGTAAGTCTGGTGAGATTCTTGTAATATGGGTGACTAGCAATAAAGCTTCTGTTTGGGACTATTCACCAGTGGTTCTGGTTGCTTTCACCTGACCTGACAGTGCGTTGTACATCACATTAAATGATTTTCCAAACAAGAGGAGAGACTCAGTGAAACACAGGTCTCTGTCAAAGCAAATCAGAAATACATACTGCAGTGATGCTGTCACTAAATTCTCTGAACATCTCATGACTGAAGTTCTGCATGTCATTATATCTTCACAGTCAAAGACAATAGCCATACTATGTAAGTTATGTGAATTTAAATTATTTTTAAGACAAAGCATGCTTGATTTTGTCTAGACAAAAGTGGTCCAGCAGTTTGATGTTAGAACCATCAGGATATTTAACGATATCATTGCCATAGAAAAAGGCATGGGCTTTTCTATTACGGTTTTTAGAAATAGCAGGAAAGTTTGTGTGCAGGAATAATGTGCATTGCAACTATGATATTTAGCAACTGTATCAGACATCCTTCCTAACTGTTTCCTACAAAATAAACTACTGTAAATAGCGTACTGGGCAAATAGTATTATGATGGAAGTGGACTGGGGTGGAGATGGCAAGGTTTTAACAAAAAGAAAATGCCCTCATAGTTCTGCTCTATTTTTCCTAACTAAAAAGCTGCATCTATAGGGTCTCACAATAAATTCTTGTTTTCTATTTGATTGTTGCTGTGTATCAGTAAACAAGACAAAATTAATATTGTCCTTACACTTTTAAGTCGTTTGTCCTTCTAATAGTCATTCATTAAGCTCTATTCACAAAACAGTATATTCAATATGCATCTGGATTCATTGCTTGCAAACCATATGCTGGAGAAAAAAATATGATGAGCTTTAATGCTCAGCAGCATTGAGCAAACAAGAACAGAATGGCAAAGTATGATTAGTCTATGGTTTAAATTAAGTAGATGCTTTGGAAGAGAGCAACAAGTTTCCTGGCCCAGCACTTCTAATGTAAGAAATTAAAATCTCAATAGCTGAATTTAGGGCCCATTCTTACCATAAAATTGATCTGAGGGGGGAAAGGGAAAAGAAGACAAACGATCTGAATTTCTAGTATTTCCCTGTTTTATTGCAATACATCAAAGTAGATTAATATTAAGTGTTACCAATGTAAAATATTGGTGGTCTGCCACTTATTACACCTTTGACTGATCCACCTTAAATATTTCTGTGCAATAGAATCTACATCATTGTTCTGGAGCAGAGAATCTCTTACAATGTCCTCTACAACACTGAGGACATGAATCAAAAAGACGAGTGAGAAGAGCCAAAGCAGAAACTTCCCCCTCCCACGCACACACTTGTCAGCTTTTATACTCTAAACCAAAACAAAAAAACTGATTACATCTAGGCCATGCAAAACTGTACAACAATATTACAATGAAAAAAAAACCCTAAAAATATCTTTTTAAAAAAAATAAATGATATGAAATCGTACATAAAAAGGCAGGTATAATTCTGTTAACTACCATTTTTTGGTTGTGAATTGCTTCCTCATCAGTGTGACTATGTTTTTTATGCAGAATGAAAAAGGAAAACAATGATTTTTTTGTGTGTGTGTGGAATTGCTTTAACATGCAATGTGGTCTCCCAAAATGTAAAATCTCCAGCTTCACTGATTCCTGAAGGCCCCTATAGATGAACAATTGCAAACCTAGTTTCCAGGAAAATCCACATCCACTTTGAAAGTGACAGGATAGTGCCTTGATTAGTCCTGTTGTTCTGGGCTAAATTTTGCCAGGAGCCTTTCAGTAACCTTCCACTGAAGGCACATGCATTTCCTGGGATCTCCAAACTGCACCTAGAAAAGGACCCTAGTTATAAAGAGGTAACTCTGTGGTAGAATCCTAACAAGCCAATTTCTTTTTGTTAAACAGACAAGGAAAGAAAGAGAAATAATCTCTGCTGCTGATGCTGCTGTTACACATGTCTTTGTTATCCCTAAAATCCGGTAGCTGAAAAATGACGAGTATTTTTAACATTCACCATCCTCAACTCAATTTATCTCCCAAGTTTTTTACTTTGGAACAAAAGCTTTGTTTGCAACTTAAGATGTATCTCTGGTGAATCACATACCCAGAAGGACATTATTGCATTAATATGTGTCATATTAAAACATTAGTCTGTTTCCAATTACCTGAGTTTAACATAAATGTTATAGTGAATTCCCCCCCAACCCTGCTGTTCTAAGAAAAGAAAAGAAAAAATATATAAATAGGAATACAAAATAACGTGTCAGTCAAATTTTAGACAAAGTCATTAATGAAAGACTGATTCAGAAGAATAAAATTATACAATAGAACTATATTCTGAAAAGAAACATGAATGTTATGTATAGATTGTTCCTATTTTAAATACAAGGTCTCAAGAGGTGAACCATCTAAGGTTCAGTTATAATTACAATCTGATTTATTGAACCTCTTAAATATAACAGGGCACTGAATGAAGTGCCTGAATCAATTCAAAGCAAGCTTCTCATTTAAGGGCCAGCATAGCTTCAAGCTGCATACAAAAGAGATCCTAATCAAATTAGTCAGGATTCAATTGGAGCACATGAAACAGAATCATGTAGGAATGAAAACAGAAATGCACTGCTGGAAACCTCAACTTTACTAGCTAACTCTTAAAGAGATTTAAGAGTGTTTGTACAGTCGGAAAAAAGTACCCAATAATTTATCAATACTGGCATTGTAAGTTCACAAATCCTAATGATGAGTAGTGTTTACATTTATTAAATAGTTTGATGTTATGTAAAACTAATTCTAATCTGCAATTCCTTGCCCATAGCTCTTGTTTGCATGTGTGACAACTATGTCTTCAAGTGAAACAGCTTGATTGCCATAGGACTTGTTGAGGGCTTCCAAGGTCATTTCTGAAGTAAATAATTCTGCAAGCCAGGTGCAGTTTAAAGCTAGAACCAGAAGCCTTTACAAAAACACCAGCCAATAGGAGGGGGAGGGAATGCTAACCTTTTTGCCATGGTATGGAGCAATGACAATGACATGAGCACCACTGTAGGAAAAACTGAAGGGGTTGAAACAGGATCTTGGAATAGTGACTGTCAAAGGAGATGAGAGCTAATAAATTTGATGTGCTGTTGTTGTTGCTGTGACTCAATTCCTCGGAAAAGACTTGCAGGAAATTCCTTTAGTATATGTTTAAGTGGTAGCTCTGAAATTAAAATCTTTTGTTTCTTACTTATGACAAAACACACAATTCTGATATTCTTAATAAAGTCAATTCAACAGACAGGTTTAAGATACCACGCTTAAGAGCAAAGTTTTAAGTTTGCTTCCTACTCCCAATTATTCCCCAACATAAGAGAGCTAAATGCAAACAAAGACACAGAAATAACAGACTGAATACACCTAGATGATTAGAGACAATGATCTCTATCTTCCAGTACTTAATCAGAATTTGTTGTGATTGTAGCTGATGATTTTTCAGGTGACCTAGGAAACTGTTACAGATTAGTTGTTTTTCCACTGATGTTAACTGTAATTGTTTGACAATACCCATGATATATTACAAAACTTGTAGAAACTATTATCTTTGTAAAAAAACACCACCTGAATACTTTATCCACGTCTAGCCTAAAGAAGCAATGATTCTAAGAAGAAAAATCACATTCATCTATTGTGAAAATGCAAACTGTACTCATTTTATTCAATAACAGGAAGAAAAAAGGGGTTGCCTTTCCCCTCCATCTGCATGTTGTTTTTGCCCCTGCTTTTCTAGGCGACGATGGATCTCGACTATTCAGACAGAAATGCTGTGCACTGATTAAGCTTTCTCTATTAGGTTCAACCACCAGAATTCTACATCAAAGACAATGGGCATTCTGGACCAGAATGGGTGAACAGATGACAGCAATGAAAATCTTCAGACGTCTTGAATAATTTAGCAAAGTACAACTCTACAAGCGGCATGTTAACTTTCAGTGATCAAGAACAAACTACAAACTTCTATTTTGGACTGAATGATCCTCGTATCCAGTGAATGTAGTTAGTTAACTAAGAAAGTTACTTAAGAGCTTGTTGTGATTAAAAGGCAAAATGTGTTTGAAAGCCTAGCCCTAATCTTCCAAAAGCTCATTCATTTCTATTTGCATTTACTTCAGCTGAGGAGATTCTATAATTGTTTGGACACCCTTCAGTTTACTTTCATCCGTGTACTAGTAAACAATAGGCTTTGCTTGTAAAATAAAGAACAGGTGGAAAACAGGAAGAGATAATTTAAAATGGTGCTTATGGCTTTCGTTTTTCTATTGATAAGGAGGAAATGTCACAGGCCAAAAATTGTGAGGATGGAGTCTTCATCTAGGCTGTATGATTTTTATCCAGTGCCATGTTCTAAATTCAGATCACACCCTCAATCCATAGTTTATTTAGTATGAAAAAAGGAACACCACAAATTTTAAATTAAAGGATCTCTTAAATAGGAATCCATCTTCTGCTGCATTACAATGCTGCTTCTTCTTTAATTATATACATATGTACTAACTCTTAATTTTGTGTATTTACTTAAACTCTATTATAGTAAAATATGCATCATTTCCCCCCCAAAATCAATAAGATTTACTGGTAGCAATCAGACTGACATTCAGAGTGTCTGAAAGCATGTGTATCTTCCTTAGCAGGGCAAATTTCACCCTATCGAACATGGAGGATGTTGCTGTATTTATTCCTGAAAAAATATAATATGGGTCTACTTGTACCAAAGCAAATCTATCTGGTTTCCTGTTACATATTGTGTATATCAGCCTACACTACCATGTTTTGTTTGGAGTGTGGTGTATTGCATAATATGCCATACAATGGAATTTCATAATCCTATGAAATAAAATTGATAATAATAGAAATATACCAATATTTCTCATATAACAATAACTCCGTGCTGCCCTCCACCAAGGTTTTCTTTTGTTTGCTGGCTACTATTAGGAGGGGAAGAGAATTGCGCTACTGGTGCCAATTATGGCACATACATTCTCTTCCTCCCCCTCCCACCCACAGTTTGATTCTTGTAGGGAAGCTGAGAGGAGATGAGAATGAGAGCAAATGGAGAATCATGGGGACCAAAAGCTGCTGAGATGTCATATTTGAGTGCCGAAGCAGTTCATGAGTCCCAACTCACGTGGTCCGAGCTCTCCAGGGAGAGGCTCTTGGTCTTGTGAGGAGAAATGGGACTGGGAGGGCTGCTCAGGTTGGAACTGTTGGAAGCTGTAGAATGCCTTGGAGAGTCAGAGTCCTGTAGCCCAAAACACGTGAAGAGAACATATTAGTGAAGAATAGTAAAGCAACAAATGGAAACAGGGAGGCTTGGAAACCTATAGAAGCAAGGGACAAGGAAGGAACGAAATGTATCTCTCCTTTCTCTGCTTGGCTAGCAATCTTATCAAAAATAGGCAGTGAAGAATACCCATTCTTCCTTATCAAGAGAATGCTCCTAATTTTGTTGCCCAAGTCTGAACTTTTGGAGGGATGAAAACGAACAGCAATTATACATTTCTAAAAGCAACTTTCTAGAAGGTCTTTTTGGGGCTCTTGACATTTGAGTCCACGCAATGCAGTAGAACGTATGTTTATATTTACAATCTGCCAAATATAAAAGCGCACATATTTTTCTAGAGTTGTTATAAACTTCAATGGCAAATAATACATTTATAGACCTTAGTTGATCTAATTTTTATTTTCCTGTATCTGCATCTATGCCTATAAATGCTATAATCACATTTACATAAATGTTTATTGGCATAATTTCCTGAAGAGGCTTTGTTTGTGCTGTGCTGTGTTACATAAGGAAAAAGTTTCCCTCACTCATATGTGCTAGTCGTCCTGACTCTAGGGGGCAATGCTCATCTCCGTTTCAAAGCCGAAGACATCTCCAGGATCATGTGGCCGGCATGACTAAATGCCGAAGGCGCATGGAATGCTGTTACCTTCCCACCAAACTGGTCCCTATTTTTCTACTTGCATTTTTACATCCTTTCAAACTGCTAGGTTGGCAGAAGCTGGGACAAGTAACAGGAGCTCACTTATTTATGCGGCGCTATGGATTCGAACCGCCGACCTTTCTGATTGACAAGCTCAGCATTCCTAAACTGTGTTACATACTTCTAAGCAATTGCTTAACAATAACCAAATAAATAAATAAATAAAATTGGATGAACAAGAATCTCCCCAAATTGTTTCTTGGAATATTTTTTGCTTGTTCAACAAATATTTTTTAGCTGGTGATTGTTTCCGCAGGGAATTCAGCCCATTTGACAAATTTACAATTTGGATTGATCCCCGGACCAAACAATTCAAAGATGTAAGGCTTGCCTTCTGTGATCAGATGACTTACAGATATGCTGTGTGTAATTTTCATAAATTAGGCTTGATACAATGGTGCTGTGATTTAAAACATATGGAAGCTATTTAGCTATTGGTAACAAAATTATCAATGTAATTCATGCTATGGAATTTTGTCATATTTTACAGAATACTACTTTCCTTTTCAATTATTAATCAGTGCAGTAGTTATGTGTCTCTATTACTGATTACTTTAAGCATAAAGTGGAGCTTATACCCACCTCTCTCTCGTATTCCCTCACTGGTGCATCACTGCCTTGGTCCAAGCCGCCAGAAGACAAAGAGCCATCTGAAGGGGATGCCATTGGCTGACGCTTTGCTCCGTAGCTACCTCCTGAGAATTCTCTCCGCAAAGCACTACCATTTTGTGCAGATGTTCCTAGAAATGCACCCAGGAATTTTAAGTACATACCATGTAAAAGCATTAGAACTACACCCCTAGTATTCATTCTCTTTACTATTATTTGGTCTATTGATGGTTGCCAGTTTGTTTTTCCCTCATCATACCTCAAGGTATGATGCATCATCAAGGCTCCTCTCCCTCTTCCATCCCAGCCTCCATTTCATCAAGAATAAAAACAACTTTATTTGCATTGTTGAATTAACACCTCTGTGTTGGTTAAGGAGAAAGTGAGGTAAAGTATAGGAAGGGAGGTTTAACATCTTCCACTTGCATTGAATCTCAAATACTTTGCTAACATTTCTGGAAATGTTGCTCCTATAGCAGTTCATTGCAGATGAACAGACACTGAAATATATCTGAAAGTATTGTACAAATGCCCCATTTCCTAGTGCCAATCCTGATTAAACTTCCATCAGTACCATGATTGCTGTATACCAATAATGAAAACATTGAAATATATTTGTTTTCATAAGTTATAACCATACTTCCAGTATTATTTATATTTTTGCAATTTAATCCCTGCATATAACATTAAAATAATAGGAGTTTTATTATTTTAACTTTCCTCATACTTCTCTATAGCAATATGCAATGAGTAATAAGTGGTTTAACAGCTAACACTTCTTTACTGTTGCCAAGCAAAGTCCATGAGCACTTCCATCTAATTATCAGGACTTGGGCTCAATTCATTTCTTTAAAAAGATTACATTTGATTAATACTCAGTTCTGCAGCTCTTTTTCATATTCAGGTGAAATAAAAATATGATCTATATGATTGCAAGGCTTTATTCTAGATACTCTATTGATATATTTCATAGTGGTGAAATATGACAAATAGGCAAAAACAAATATATTTCCCCTTTTTTAAAATATGGAAGATGTGCCTGATCTCAGTTCATAAGCAATTAAGAAACGAGCGAAAATACACTGCTTGTAAACAGCTGAACATATAGCAATAGCACTTAAGATGTATATATTGCTTCACAGTGCTTTTTACAGCACTAAGCGGTTTACAGAATCAGCATCTTGCCCACAACCATCGGGGTCCTCATTTTACTGACCTCGGGAGGATAGAAGGCTGAGTCAACCTTGAGCCTGATGAGATTCGAACTGCCAAATTGAGGTCAGTCGGCAGTCAGCAGAAGAAAGTCTAATCCTTTCTCCATGAATTCTTGACTAATTTCCCTTTACTCTTAAGGTTGTATATATCCTTGACCACCAAAATGTGTGACCCTTTCATAAAACATTCTTCAGGAAGCAGACAAATGCAGAGGTAATAGTGCACCCTTCTCAAGGAAAATAGAGAAAGAGGCTGAACCAAGTGATGGCTCATAAACTTACTTGCTGCCAAACCACTACTAGCACTCATGGAGCGTCCAGGCTCGGGCCGGGTTTTTGTGATTGAAGGGATGCTGACTGAACCACTAAACATTGCCCGACTTTCTTGAGGCCGAAGGTTCTGCAACACAAAGACAGACAGGTGAGAAACAGCTACGAGGTAAAGTTATACAAAACAGAAACAGCAAGTTGACCAGGTTCGAATTTAAAGAAGACCTTGACTGACTCGCTCACTAATGAATAAGCAGAGGGGTAGAATGGCGTATGAAATGCCAGCGTTATCCATCCCATTGATTTGGATGTGCTGAATTACAAGCTTCCTCAGCCAGGCTACCGAGGAGGAATGATGGGAAATTGGGGGAAACACAATGGCAGGAGAAAGCTGTGTTAAGCAAATGGTCATCAGTGACAGCAGTGATTGCAAAGAAGTAACTGAAAAAAAGAGATAAGAGGCTGGAGATTTTTGACCTGAGGGTCAAGGGATCACGCAAAATGGCATTTTCTTCAAATATGAAAGGAAGAACATATACCAACAATGCTTCCCTTTTGTGCCATCTTTTATTTTTAATTTTTTCTACTTTTGTTATTTTATTGCTATGTTGATCATTAATGTTAAGATTTTGTTTATTTGTGTTGTTTTACTCATACTATGGATGTTTTAAAGTTTGCATGTATGTAAATTGCTGAGAGTTGTGAGATTGTAATAGGACGGAAAATTAATACATTTTATTTTGATTGTATTTCAGACAAATTCATTTTGCTTTTGTTATACAGTACATCAGGCTTACTTACCATGGGCAAGTCTTTGAGGATCTGTATACCATCTCCTGGGCCCATGTGTGCTATATGGTTAAAGTTAGTTGGGTGAGAAATTAATTTATTTCTCATTTCTGGATCTCGCAGCATCTCTCTGCAAAATAAAACATTCAGATATTGTATATTGAAGTGGCTATTTGTAAACACAAAGAGTAAATATATACTAGTCATATAAATTATTCCACAACAGAAATAAAATAGCCAAATATTGGCTAAATTTTAAAAGAAAAGTACTTTAAATTCTGATACTGATTCTATCTCAGCTGTTAGCTTGATGGAAGGGAAAAGGTCAGGAAGAACAGAGGTTTGGCTTAAAAGCTTAACAGCCCATGTTCATAAAAAGTCCAAAGGGTTACTGGGTCTCAGAGTGCACTACGAGAGGGAGTTGAGACAACATTCAAGAAAAGGTGTAGAAGTGGGCTCAGTGATGATCGGATGCTGCAAAGATGGAGGCAGAGATGAAGGATAGAAGAAAAGAGAAGGATTAGAAGAATATAGCACTACTCTTCGCATTTTACTCTTACAATAATTTAAAGAGCTTTAGACAAATTTGCCAACATGTTGTAGAATACAAAGGAAATTTTTTGAGTTTCCAGCATTTTAGAATACCTGACAGCATAAAATTGGTCCTAATCATAAATAGGTCGAAAAAGCCTCAACAGTAGTAAAAAAAAGTCTGACTTGAGAACAAGCAAGTTCAATTATTTCCCTGTTTTCCCATAATTATGTACAAACTTTTATCAGCACAACCTATACATGAGAAATGCTGAAACATTAACTCCATATTTCTTGAAAATATTTTCTTAAAAATCAAAATCCTTTCTGAATATTTACATATAGTCTGAATGCTATCTTGCAATGTGACCCTTTTGCTGCCTGAAAACTACACAAAATTTGAAAAATAATTGTTATGATCAGAGCACTGGGAAATATCACAGAGAATCAGATGGGAATTGTGTAAAAAATAGAATATCAAAACTGGACAATATATGCATAATTAGAAATATAAATTTCTTTTGTAAAACTTTATTATCAGTCATATATACAGTATATACACACATGCACACACAAATGTACTTATGTACAGTAGTTGGAGACATGCATTCCAATTTACAATAGTTCTTTTGCATTGATATTTAAATTAAAATAAATTTAAGTATTGGGTTACACATAATATAAATAAAACATACTATATAACAGAAAAGACACATGTTTGAACGCATTGACTAGAAATCCATTTTTTTCTAACAATCAAAGAAAAAAAATACAATGACGGGACACAACAGTCTTCACGGTCTACAAGCATGGACAGAAGACAAGTACAGGTTGAATACCGACCTTCTCTGCTGCATTCTCTCTTCCTCAGGCACTCGGAATGAGTAGCGCCGTTTATTATTAATATTTCGGACCATTTGCTTTCGACTGTTATCTGATGTTTCAGGAACCACCAGCTCATCACCCTCTAAGAGAAACATAAAAATCCAAGCAGGATCACTTTTTTTTCTCCACTGCAGAGAGTTAGCTATAGAAAACTTTTCTAAATTAGGTACAACTGCTAATGCTAAAATAATGGAAAAAATAGAAATACCTAGTATAATGTTATGGCTCTAAGCTTATACTAATTATATGTTAGCTGCAAACATTCATTTAGAGGCCTGAATTTTTTTTTAAAAAAACAGAATCCTGACTGAAAGAAATGACTTTTTCCTCAACTGACCATTTTTGCACCCCAAATAATTACTACGTAACTTGTACATCTGTAAGTTCAGTTACAGTTATCTTGTTCTGAGCCAAAGACCGGCTGATGGTAGTGATGAGAATTATCATTGAAACAATATGTAAGGCTAAGGGAAAACTTCCCACTTCTGTGCTTAGTTCTACTTCTTGTGCAGTTAATCTTGCATTCAGAATTTCTTCTAAGGAAAACTTTATAGCAATAGCAATAGCAGTAGACTTATATACCGCTTCATAGGGCTTTCAGCCCTCTCTAAGCGGTTTACAGAGAGTCAGCATATTGCCCCCAACAATCTGGGTCCTCATTTTACCCACCTCGGAAGGATGGAAGGCTGAGTCAACCCTGAGCCGGTGAGATTTGAACCGCTGAACTGCTGATCTAGCAGTAGCCTGCAGTGCTGCATTTAACCACTGCGCCACCTTGGCTCTTATACACATCTACTTATACTTAAAGTAGATGTGATATACGAAAAAAAAATGCATGTTATATAGAATAAATGGGTAATTTAAAAAGGTTTATTTTTAAAAAATATAAAATAAAACAAATAGGAAGGTTTTTCTAGGAGACTGAGACAGAAATGTTTACTCAAGCAATATTTCTTGCATAGCCTTTAACTACCAGATGTGCCTGCTGAAACTTCTGTGGTGCTAACTGAAACATTGCCTATCGTTCACTTCCTGGGAAGTGGCAAGAAAAAACAAGAATGAATTCACAATGCTGATTCAATGATTTAATTCTCTATCTGTAGTTAATTTTTAATCTGAAAGTACTTTACAGATAATACTACTATAAGGAAGAATTTGAAATAATTGTCGCCTTCTATCAATGGAAGCATTCTGAGTGGAATTCTAGAATACTAAAAACTTCCAAACCACTGCATTTATAAAAGTTTTATTTATTTCAAAGATCCGGATCTATAATTTTAGGAAGTATTAATGTATCTTACATTTGAAGATGTGGAAGTAATCTTTTTTTAAAAAACTCAAGGGTAACAAAATCAGTACAAAATATACTGATAGTCCTTGACATGACTTATGACCAGTTGCTCATGACCATTATGATAGACTTGCCAAAGCTACCGGTACTTATTATTACCTTGTTCCAGAGTTCAGACAGGTGCACAAACCCCTGCAGTCACATTATTGGATTTTGGGCTCTTGGCAAGTGGCTCACCTATATGGCCAACTGCAGTGTTCCAAGGTCATGTGACAACAATTTGTTTTGGCCAGTTTCTGGCAAAACACTGATAGGAATACATTGATTTGTTTAACAATAGTGGTGCTTGCTTGACAAAATAAAATAAAATCATGTTCGGTCACTTGAGTGCCTCGATTTATGACCATCATGATTTATGATGGAAAGTCCAGATTCCATTACAGTCATAAATCAAGGACTCCTTATAATAGACTTAAAATTCAATTATACTGGAATGCTAGAAATACGAGACATCTAAATGGAGTAACTGGTTCCTACTTCAAATAAACTAAAATAGTCTATTTGAAAATATAGAAATATTTTGAAAATATTTTTATTCTATTTTTTATTGAAAAATTGAAATATTTTAAGCCTATCATGATTAGATAGCACAACTGTTTCTCCTCAATTATATTTAAAACCTTGGTAATTGCAGCATTTATAAATTTAATGTTGAAATGCTTCTGAGGAAAAGCTTCTTGGATTGCATTCAATGCATCAGCATTCTATTAGCGTTTCAAATGAACAGTAATAAATATAGATAGCAGTCAGTTTTTTTACTTACCTGCCATCTTATTTTTGAAATAGATTAATCTAACAGTTTCTAGTCCTAGGACATTTAGCGACCCTTCTGTGTTCAAAGGACGTACCTAAAAAATATAAAATGTAAAAAAAAAAGTAAAAAGATATGAAGAAAATGTGAAATAGTATAAATTTGTATGCACCATACACGAATAACAAGGAGGCAAAAATTCAGGAGGACTCTGGTAGGTGGGTTTAAAAACACTGGAGTTTTAAGCATCATAATTGTTAACTGATAAAATAGTTGTTATCTGTCTCTAACTTGCATCTACACAACCAACTTGTTTTCTCTTCTTTTTCTCACCTCCTCCTTTCTCCAACTGCAGCTCACAAAAATATTCTTTTAATAAAAAAATATTAGGCAAAAAATGTACCAAACTCCTTCTGATGAAAGGCTAAACACGTTTAATAGGAATGTATGTATTTTATTATTTAAAGTATCTTTTCTCTAAAAATTCAAAGTGCTTGAAAGATCTCCCTTCTTTTTATTGCAACCAAAACAGGAGCTTCAGTGAGTAGTTGCTTCATACCTAATTAGTGGGTGGATGTCCTCCTTCCTAGTTTATCAGAATAATATTTTAATCCAGATGGAAATCAATATGTATTTTAATTTATATTATGAACAACCTATCCAAACTGTTCAATTTACTGTGTAATTCATTAGTTACCTTCTTGAGGGGGATGGTCTGAATCCACTCCATTGAGTTCACATCAAATATATCAACTGCATTTTCACTATAAACTGAGAGGTATGGTGCATTGTAACCTAGAAAGAAACACAGATATATGTTTGGATAATGCCTTATGGACATACGTTGGATTGGGTTGAAAATTGGAAGGTAAGGAAGTCACTTTTCAGCATATATTTTTTTGTAGTTAATTTAGAAGTACATTTTCTACAGTTGAAAACAAGTCTAGTTTTTTATTGATGTTTACTTATCTGTTTAATATTTATTGAAAATAAGCTGTAAGTCAATGAGAATCCTACCGCCACTCACTATGTTTACATTATATGAATAGCTATATTAAAAGGTTAAAATGAAGCTTTTGGAAAAAAAGAATAAACCATTAGCTAGCTGAGTAACAAAACAGTTTTAAAAACTAATCATATACTAATATTATTAGTAATAGTACTAATTATTAATTACTACTATTATTAACAAAATAAATCAAATTCTTCTGATATAGATTGACATAATAGTAATAGTGTTTGTATGTGCATTTGTAACACACACACACACACAGACAGACACACCACACAAGGGAGTGTTTTTCTGAGGTTATGAATATTTTTTGAAGAATTGAGGAAATGCAGTATTACTTAATACCGCAACTTCTAGCATCTTCCTATTAGCAGAATACCCCTATCACCAGTGGCTATTTATTAAATATGCTCTTTTATCACTAATCTTACTGACAACTTCAACTGTAGTAACTATAGTTAGTTATATCAATAGGACTTTCCTTGCATTAAGTCTAGAAACAATATATAATGGTTCCCATGATGCATGGAATGGTGCCTCCAAAGCAGAGACTTATTTCAAAATCTATGATTCTTCTTTAGAAGGAAAGTCATCATGGTTTGCCAAATAATATTAGTGCTAAAAAATAAATGAAGAGGAAATAGATGGGTAAGAAGGAAAGAAGGGATAGAACTGTAATATTACAATATTATACCAAATGGATTATTATCATAGCACATAGTTTAAAAGTTATTTATGTTTCAGTATCACATCTCCTACAACTGGTTATCAACTGAATAATTATACAGTGTTATTCAAATTCTGTGGATATCCATAAAGCCACGAGGAAAAACAATCCTTTACTTAATTAACGTAATGGCAGAAACTTACAGGAAGAAGAAGGAGTTGCAGGCCACATTAGTTCTTGTTGTCTAGATCTTCGACCCTGACAGTCCACATAAATCCCTACACTGCTAAAACACAGCAGGTATTCTTTATTTGAGATTTCAACAGCACAGATGGCATCAGTTGGCTGCTGTGTAATGAACGACAGTGTGTGGTCATCTGGATGAAGCAAACTATGTGGATTTCCTTCTCCATACAAAGAGTACTTTAAGTATCCTGACTGGTAGCCAACACAAAGCCGTTCACTAAAGATAGCCATCCACTGGACATTCCCAGCCACTTGGATTTCTTTTATTTTTTTATGGCGTGTTTTGCTATGATTTAACTCGTAACACAGGACCTGTCTTTTCATTGCTACACACAGGCAAGTAAGGGCTCCATGGCGCACTTGTCCAGAAACGATGGTCTGGCAACCTTTAGTTTCTGCCAGTTTATAAAAATCAATTTCTCGACCATCCAGAGCTGTCATAGGAAATAGTCGTACATGACGGTTTCGTCCCGAAATCACTGCAATAAGTTGTTCATTTGGGATGAGCTCAATCTGATGAACTTTCTTATTGTCACCAACACGAATTATCTCTGCAAAATATAAAAGGTTGCAAGAAATGGTCTTGAAATATAAAGAGTGGGCTCAAAGCTATAGAATCCATCTTGCTTATTAAATCTCTTTGGTTTTTCTGGAATAAAAAGTATAAACTTACTTTTCTAAAATGCTTTTTTCCCACCAATAATTTTTTTAAAGAATCAATGTATTTTGCATTTTTAAAAGTTTGTTTGCCCTTTTTTCTATCAGGGTAATTAACTTTGAATAGGAGTCTATTCAAGTGTCCTCAAACAGGAATTTTGTACCTTCTTTTCCCAAAGTCAGTTCTACATTCTTTACACTGCCTCCCTTGCCTTCCTTGTGGATCCTTTGTTTCTATGTTCTATATCAGGGGTGTCAAACTCAAAGCTCCAGGCCAGATCCGGCCCATGAGGCGGTCCTGGAAAGAGCAAAGGACTGACCCTCAGTGCCTCTGCCAGTGAAAACGGGCCCCCAATCTCAGTTTTTGACTGGACGGCCTCCTGCAACTTTGTGCCAGCAAAAATGGAACTCGGGAGGGCCTGAGCTCCGTTTTCCCTGGCAGAGCACGCGGGCCACCTCAACGACACAAGTGATGTTGAGTTGGCCATTCCTCCACCATCCACCGGGTCAAACACAATCCTGAAGTAGCCCTCAATGAAATTGAGTTTGACACTCCTGTTCTGTATAGTACCTATTAATATTATGTCATTTATCCACTGTCAGACAAAATCATATTATATTTAGAGAGTTTGTGCCTGGTGTTGCAGAATTGCATAAGTTACACTTAGTTTTATCTATGTGTTTTAAATATTTCATTTCTAATTGTGTTTAATGATTTTAGATGAAAGATTAAACACAATTAGAAATGAAATATTCATATTAAGCACCATTCCATTCCTCATAAAAAAACCAGCAATAATATTTGTCAGCTGCCCATATGCTTGAAATGGGTATCCATATATACGGAATAAATAAACAAATAAAGGCAAAACTAGAGTTCCAATCTTCTGACATACCACAGACTGAAGAGTTTTTAAGTACAGGTAGCCCTCAACTTATGACCATTTCCTTAATGACCGCTGGAAGTTATGACAGGTATCTTCAGAGCTATTTATGACTTGTTGAAGTTACGATGGAATTACATTTGGAATGACTGACAACTGGCTCATCTTTATGGCCATTTGTAGCATCCTCTGGTCACCTGACTGCAATTTGCAATTTTTTTTTTGTCAATTTCTGCAAAAATGCTTACTGGGGAAAAGATTTGCTGAATGCCCACCACAAAAATATCAGTAATGAGTACTTTCTCAAAGTCACTGAGTAGGTTTCCTTTGCCGACAGTGGATTTGAATCTGAGCCTCCCTAATAGCCTAACTATTAGGCTACACTAAATGAAATAAAAATATATCTTATTTGAATTTTCACTTTTCCAATATAAATCTAATATTCTTACCATCCTTTGTAACATGAACAACGAATAACCCTTCTTCATTGCCCAAAGCTATTCGTTCATGATCTGAAAAAGACAAAAAGTGAAATACACATTGTGTCAGGAAAAGCAAGTATCAGATGCCAGGATAGTTGAAGCCAATTTAATATTAAGTGTAATGATACCATTATTGTTTCTTTTTGCCTTTAAATGAAAATGGGAAAAAATCTCTTGGGATTTCTGTAATAACTAAACAACATAAATATTCAAAATTCAAAGTAAAAAGGTAAAGGTAAAAATGAACTCATAGAAAATTAATGTACAATTTTGATAGTGTACACATTTATAGATCAAAGAAAAATACAATTTCCAAACATTTTAGAATTCATTTGACTCATAAATTATTTTCCATTTTGTTTTCCATTTTTTATCACATTGAACAGTTTTGTAATTCACAATACCTCTCATTATCTTTATTTTTATTCCCCTCCATAAATTACCAGTTTTCCATTAGATCATATGTTATCTTGGCCATTTAGTCTATATGGACTGGTAATCAGATACCTCCCAATATTTTAAGTTCCAATGCTTGTTTATTATTGGACACTTTGCTTAGAATCGACAGGAATTGAAATCTAATACATCAAGTTGCCCATTTAATTAGAAGCAAGCCTAATTTAATTTTAAGAGATAAGCATAGATTTGCTGTTTTGTTAGTTTTATACAGATAGTCCTCGACTTACGACCACAATTGAGCCCAAAATTTATGTTATTGAGACATTTGTTAAGTGAATTTTGTCCCATTTCACGACTTTTCTTGCCACAGTTATTAGTGAATCATTGCAGTTGTTATGTTAATAACCTGATTGTTAAGTGAATCTGGCTTCCTCTTTAACTCTGCTTATCAGAAGGTTGCAAAGATTGTTTACATGATCCAGGGACACTGCAACTGCCAGAAATAATGACCAGTTGCTAACCATCCAAACTTTGGTCACATGACCATGAGGATGCTGCAATGGTCATATGTGGGAAAAATGGTCATAAGTCACTTTTTTCAGTGATGTTCTCACTCTAAGTCGAGGACTCTCTCTATTTTATTTCCTTTTTATAAAATATTTAATACAGAGGCTTGTGAGGTTATATTATCATACCTGTCTGACAAAACACAAGATTTTTTTCTCCAAATATTTGTAAATTTGTGGAGAATAATTTTACATTTGCTGAGCAAAAAGGCTGTTTTTGGAATGGGATGCTGCTTGGTGAATTTAACTATTTTTTAAAGTCCTAGAAATAGCTTCTCTTTTTTTCTTTCAACACTAGTCAAATACTTCTTCCATGTTTTACTTATCCATATAGTTATATTTTCCCTTCTGCTTCCCTTCCTAATACTGTATATTTTCCTCAGTGCATCCCGTTCTTTTTTCCTCCAGTACCTGTTGGAAGAAGGGAAGGCTATGCGTGTGAATGTACAGAATGGTTTATATACATAGATGGGAAAATCATGTTTTAAAATGGGATATTATATTTTCCAGGCCATACATTTTAATACAGTAGTACCTGGTACTCAACTGCTTTGAAACTCATCAAATTTGATACTCAGCTCATTTTCACGTGAAAATTTTGTCCCAGGACTCATTGTTTGTTTGGTACTCAATGCACAAACTAGAACTTGTCGGCTGCCTTGTGACTGACTATATTATACCATACAGGACAAATCTGTTTGGTACTCATTGTTTTTGGTGGTAATCACGCCTTCCGTAACCAATTAAGGATGAGTACCAAGGTACCATTGTATTCGTTAGTCATTCAATTAATATGTATTTACTTTTTTGTCCTTGGCCTATTCTTTTTTAGAACAAGACTTGTGGAAGATCTACATGTCTGTGTGAGAAAGTGCATATTGAATATGTATCACACACTTGTTAGGGGGACGGGCAGATTTCACTGGATTTAGTGCTTCTAGATTAACTTTATTTTTGTGTTTATAATTTTGTCCTATCTTTTCTTAAATTCAGAGCCAAATCCCTTCCATGCAAATGGGGGTACTTCAAAATCCAAGTACGTATTAAAACTTCATTAAAACAAGAAATCTGTAAAATGTTTTTAAAAATACATACCTATAATTGCTGCTGCTTGGCTAGTTTTAATAAGGGGTAAGGTACTATCATATGCTTCTTTGGGAGCGTAGACTGAGCGATCTTTGAGCTTGTTCTTCTTTAAGATCCTATGTAATTCATTTAAGACTCCTACCCATTTACTCTTTTCATTTTCACTGTCAGCTAGGATCAGGACTGAACATTTATTACTTGATGCTAATAGCTGAGAAGCTGAAACCTGGAAATGTTACAGATATGTGTAAATAAAAATGAGATTCTTTCATAAATAACATATATTTATTGAATAAATACATTTATTCAACATATTCAAAAGATTTCCCCAATGTAACTATTTACAGTATGTAGTAAATAAATGAAGAAGTCAACATCGAATATAAATTATAAAAGCCCAATGAAAGCTAGTGAGGCATTTAAAAAATGCATAGTAAATGACCCTAATTCAAATCACTGTTTACTCAATGATGAAACAATGAGCATCAGCCTCTGTAAAAGAATCGTAATGAAGGCAAAATGGACAGGATAAAACTATGAATAAAATCTGATTTAAAAATATGTATTAATTTGTATAGAGTTAGTCTTAAAGATATGACCATAATGAAGCCTACCCTTTACAGTTGCATGTCCCAACAGTAGTTAGGTTAGGGGTCTGCAACCTTAAACACTCAAAGAGCCATTTGGACCCATTTCCCACAGAAAAGAAAACATTGGGAGCCACAAAATTGGACTCAACATCACTCACACCCCCAGCCACACTTACCCAGATTTTGTGGCTCCCAATGTTTTCTGTGGGAAACGGGTATCTTTTTCTCTGTTTCTCTTTCTTGCTCTCTCTGTCTCTGTCTTTAATTCATTCTCTCTGCCTCTCTCTCTCTCTCTTCTTTCTATCTCCCTCCCCCCTTCTCTCTCCATCCATCCATCCGTCCGTCCGTCCGTGCCCTCCTGCCCAGCTTCATGTGTTGTGTTAATCCAACCACTTGGGCTGTGGAGGGGGAGTGGAGTCTGGCAGGCAAAGCCAAATATTGGAGATCCACGCAAAATAAGGCAACTCCAACCCAGACAACCGCGCCCCTTCCCTTGCAACTGTAATAGGGTATTACTTACCCTAAAAATACAGGGAATATCTTTTCGGCTTGCATGAATGACATCAGAAGCCAGAACAGAACACACCGAGAATTCTTCATCCCTTTTATAAAGACATTAGTGAGAGATTATTACATTTGAACAGTAACTATTCACATTCTAGAGCAGAGTTTCTTAATCCCTCTCTAATGGACATCTTTGAGAGTCGGGCTATGGACTTCTCAGAAAAATGTATCTAAATTATAAAATAAAAAACATGATACAAATTGTTTTACAAAAGAAATTGATTATGCTCAAATACAGTTATCAAAATATTCAAAATGATAAATACGTAACATAGAAACGTAAATTAGAAATTACTGAAAATAAAATTGTATTTTTTTTTCTGATTCAAAACCATAGACTCCCTGAAATCAACCCAGACCCCCAAGCAACCCATGACCTCAATTAAGGACCTCTATTCTGGAAGAAAATCATATTAGCACAACATAGAGTTGTAATGATGTTTTATATTTAGCTCACCATAAAAATAAATACATTCACTCAATATCTGTACCAAATAATTTCTTCATATAAATGTTTGCTATTCATTTGTAAAATTGTTTTTCTATTGGTATAAGGGGGCAAAATGTAAGAATGAGATATAAATCAAGTAGGAGACCTCTCGAAGTGTCACAACAGAAAACTCCGATAAACTTTTAAAATAAAATTTCAAAATAATGTTGCTGTACTTATATATCCCCATCACCAAAGACTACAAAATTAATTTTATTATCTTGAAGATATCTGAGCTCTTACTTTGAAATTTTATTTGCAACAACTCAATACCGGTAATTTTTTAACTCTTAAAATTTATTTAAGTCTTTAGAATTTTATTTATTATCTATTTATTCATCATATTGCTATAGCTGCCCATGACCTAAAATGTTATCTGTTCTCCATACAACACCTCAAAATAGTACAGAAATCTAATTAAACAAACAAATCAAGAAATATATACTTATTCATTTATTTATTGCAGAAAAAATCCAAAGTGATAATATTTGTTGGGGCAAAAGTATGTACCGTATTTTTCAGAGGATCTTTTTCCCTCAAAAAAGAGGTTGAAAATCTGGGTGTGTCTTATGCACTGTATACAGCATTTTTTGACTCCTGAAACCCCACCCCTTCACCAAAATGGCTGTGCATTGCCTCTAGGAAGCTTTTTGAGAGCTCCGGGGGGATGGGAGCTCTCAAAAAACGGCATGTTTTGTACTCAATTCCCAGCTCCCAGCTTCCAGGAGCACTCTATAAGCTTCCTGAAGGCTATCCATGCCCTTTTTTAAAACCAAAAATGGGCTCATTTTTGTGAAAAATGGGCCTTTTTTTGCTTGTTTTTCCCACCCCCGGAGCACTCTGCAAGCTCCCTAAAGGCTATTTATGCCATTGGGGGGGGGGGGAGGAAACGGGCCCGTTTTTGGGAGGTTTGCAGAGTGCAAAAACTTTTTTAAAAAATTTCCTTTTCGAAACCTTGCTGTGTCTTATACTCCGGTGCATCATATGGTAAATCTTTAGGAATATTAGTTCATTTAAAGAGAAAATTATAATCAGGTGTTAAAGTCAATGGGATGACGGCTGTGAGAGTTTTGCAATGGCCAAGTCCATCTCCTGTTGAAATGTTGTAGAAGGACCTCAGGGAGGTAGTTAATGAGGGGAAGCACACTAAATCCTCTAGTGGGAGAAATGGGCTAAAATGTCTCCAAACAAATAGGCAGGACTGATTGACATTTATGGGGTCTATAACATTCTCTGAGGTTGCTTGGTTGCAGATGTTAATGCACTAATGATGCACTGATTCAGTGCACACCCGTTAGTTAGTCGGGTAATAAACAATCTGAAAACAAACAACTGAGCTCAAAGAGCACTAACGACTCTACAATTCAGCTCTGAGCTACGTACAGTACATTCTCTCCTATTGATTAAGAATTATCAAAAATGTTTAGTTGAAATTATTGTTGCCCAAGGATTTCGCATCAGTTACTAAAAGCAAAGGTTTACATTCTTCCCCCAAAATATGTGGTTTTGGATCATTTTCCACAATAATCCAATGAACAAGTGTAATATTTTAGACTCATTTGTTTAGCTGGGTTCTCTTTTTCTAGTTTTTGAATTTGTGTACATAATTGATCACATTTTAGTTCATATTTATGTAGAAATACTGAAATTTCAAAAAGGTTCTCAAACTTTTAAGCACCACTTTATATAGGTGCAAATAGCAAGTGTTTAAAAAGAAGATGTCCTACTGACCAATTATGAATATACACTAATAATAAATCCATTTAAGTGAGATATGATTCTTTACCTGAAGCAACAATCGCTAACATTTTAAAGCTTCTAGTTCCATAATTTTCCACCATATTTAAAGCTCAATATTTCCATACTCTACCAGAGTTACTGCTGAAGTTCTTCTAAGTACAGCTTATCAGAAAAGGATAGGCTGTAGAAAATGGTCAACTTTTATGTTATTCATACCGGCAGAGACTCAAAAGAGAAGCACTTGCTGCCTTGGGTATTAAATTAAAGCATGCCATTCCTACCTCATATCAAGAACCTGACTAACTACCACACTGGGTTGGGATGCTTTTCCTTCTGCTATATCATAAAGGAAGAGCTTGAAGTCACAAACAATAGCCAGGGCTCTCTGCCAGCCTTTCTTCACTCCAGCTGGCTTAGGGATCTAAAATAAATTTAATCACATTAATTTAATTAAATACATAAAATCAAAACGGAAAACAATGTTAACATCTAAGTATAATATGCAAAATGTACTTTCAACATTTATACAAAAAACATTCACCAAGTCAATCAGATATACATTTATACAATAGAACCTCTGATAACGAATGCTTCTGACCATGACCAAATTGGGTTCCGACCAAAAAATTCAAAAAAAATTTCCCTGGGCTGATTTCCCTTTCTGCACCATTTTTTTTTTGTAAGCACCAAATTTACAAAATTAGATTTGGGTCACGACCAAATCAGTTTGCGACCAAAGTTATGGAATGAATTATGGTTGTGACAAGAGGTTCTACTGTACCAGAGGTGGGTTCCTACCAGTTCACACCTATTCGGTAGAACCGGTTCGTCAAATCTACCGAACCGGTTAGAAAAGGTTCCGCCAGTGGACCCGGAAAGCAGGCCACACCTACAGAAGAGGTTCCAATTTTTTTTGAAATCAACCACTGCTAAAGGGTTAGGGGTGAAAGGATCTTGTAACTTGACAGCTTTAAGACTTGCATGCTTCAATGCCAAAGTTCCTGAGCCAACGTGACTGGAGGAGGAATTCTGGGAGTTGAAGTCCACAAGTCTTAAAGCTGTCAGGTTTGAAGACCCGTAGGTTTTTTTTTCTAAAGGGTTAGGGGTGCAAGGGTCTTGTAACTTGACAGCTTTAAGACCTGCATGCTTCAATGCCAGAGTTTCTGAATAGCTACTTGGGCCGACCTAAGTACTAATTCATAATTTCATATCCAGTCACATGGGTGGCAAGCCACTCCCACAAAGGAGACCACACCCACAGAGTAGGTTCCAACAATTTTTGAAACCCACCACTGTACTGTACTATAAAAATAAGTTGATTTAATGGTCATGTCCTCCTTCAAATAGAGTAGTGAAGAAATGATGCCTCTTCTACATGCAAGATTACATTGATCTGAGATCAATGCTAGCTCCGACTTCCCACAAAGAAATGGGTCTTGAATAAATGAACTACAACTCAGCTTGAATTCTAGGAGTATTGTTGCAGTGAAAATGTTGTAGCATTTCTTCTGGAAGTATATGGCAAGTGGTTCCCACTGAGAGGAGTCCCTAGTTTATCCCATTTCTTGGAATTTCTTATTCTGTTCTGCAGCTAAGGCACTTTGGAGTTGTGCCACAATTCATGTCCTCTACAGTCACTCTGGAAGGCATCATCTTCACTAACCATACAATGTAATCTTTTTTATTTATTTCTTTTTCTCCCATGGACAAAAACAAATATAACAGGAGATTAATCAATGAGTGTTTGGGGTATTAGCTGATTATGTTTTTCATGCCCTTCCACTAGCCAGCTGGAGGGAGTACTGGCCACCTTTATAGGATAATGAAGTACAACAGGACTGACATTAGCAAATTGGTACAAAATTGCAATACCAATAACAATATGTGACAATATGGAAGTACCCTGAAAACTACCAACTCCTAGCTTTTTCTAAATGTCTCCAAGCTTTTGTTGTAAAATGATAACAAATTCTCATTTCAGACCCACCCACCCACCCACCCTATGAATATCAATGGTAAACAAAAAACAACACAGGTTTTCTTAGACTTACTCGGACATGCCCTTCATAAGCAGTTCCTATTCCTTTCTGTGGATCAATCCCTAGAGGACCTTTTGTCTGTTCAGGTGGGATGGGACATACTGCTGGTGCTTTGTCTGCACAGGTCACATGGCATGAAAATCCACAGACTGGGAGGAAAGACAGTGTTTGTAATGAAAATGTACATCTATCCTTGTTGATTGCGTAATAATTATTTTAATAATATGAAAAATAATAATAAGCTCAAACACCCCTGGCAATTTTTCTTGGCCAATGAAACTATGGGTCTACTATATGGTATGCAGCAAATGCATGTCACTATAAACTTCCATTCCAGATTTGCTATAGATAAACATGTCCGTTCACTGCATTAATACCTTCAGGGCTATTAAAACCATAGTCATATTTAAACCAAAACGAGCCATTTCAAAGAAATTCAAAATATATATGTTCTGATGAAGGTTTATACTTCTGTAACATTTAAATTGCTAATTTATAAAGAGCAATTTATGAATTTGGATAAGAAATGAATATAAAACTAATTGTCTAATTCATCTGAGATACTGAATTTCTGTTCAAAAAATTTACTTTTTAACAGAATCAGATGTTACTTCATATATATCTTCCACATCACTCTTTATCAGTTCTACTTTCTTGAGCTAAAATGAACATACATAAAGAAAAGTTCATTATAAAATATTTTGTTAAGTTTCATAAAATGGATAGCCCACCCTCCTACCTAGGTTGTAGTACGTGAAATTTCTAGGAGTCCTAAGTAGGGTGATAAATATTATTGTCTGATAAACAGATGCCTCTTCATCTAATCATATTCTCCAACCTTCTAATGGTTTCAGTACAACTGAAATTGCTACACATGGAAAGCTAAAGTCCTTTCTCCATTTTCACTTAATTTCACTCTGCTGACCCAGCTGCTCATTTACTGAAAAAGCCTTGTTTTAGACAAGGTTCAGCAATCATAAAACCCTCTCAATACTGAAGCCAATGAAACAGATGCTCAGAGTTTTCACTGTACTTTTTAAAAACATTTCATTGCCAGAACCAAGGTGATGTTGCAGATCACTGGTTGTCTCAGCATCACCTATTGCAATCTCCAATCTAAAACAGTATTATGACATATTCAACTATAGTGTATTATACTAAGCTAGGAAATTTGTCCCTGAATCTTCAAAAGGTAATTAAAACAGCTAGCTGTTGTTCACATTTTTTGCCACAAGTGTAATACAGCTAAAAGTGATATTAACATATCATTACTATCATATAATAAATATAATCCTTTGTAAAAACAAACAGATGCCAGACATTACCTTCACAGGTACAGCCCTGTCTTATTAACCCAACCATCAATGATGTGCACTGATTGCATTTGGTAGGGGTATTAAAGGATTTTACTACAAACTGATGGGCCTTAGGCTGTAAAACAAATAGAAATATGATTAGATGATAAGCGCTTTTATAATAAAAAATCATTGTTAAATTGTTGCATATTACATAAATAGTTTAGTTTTGTTGCACTAATAAATTTAGAGTTTATTTTCCAGTTTCATAATTTCCAAGCTATTCCTATATCATATACTTGTTTAATCAGAATCAGTTCTATTCAGAAAACAGAACCATCATTTTCTATGGTTAGGTATGCAACTTTATAATAATTTTATATCTTATGTATTTTATAGAAACAGCCTAAAAAAATTAAATAAATGTTCAAAATCAGTGGATCACTATCCAAAAAAGGAACAGGTAAAAAAGTTAACTTGTGTTTTAAATTTCTTTTTTTCACAGCAAAATAGATTAATATGTAATGGACCAGAAAACTCATTGTCAGAACATTTATTATTAAACTATGCAGAAACAAATGTGGGGGTTTTACTTTAGCTTTCAAGACCATTAGATGATCAGTAAAGCATTTTGCTCCTTGTAATGTTGACCAAATAGAGAATAATTACTTCATTTCTGTAATGAAGTAGAAATCATGGGCATATGATAAAAGACTATCTGTTTCCTTTTGTTACACTTAGTCCATCACACAGCAAATCTTCAAATTTAGCATAAGGAAATAAATGTTGTCTAAGCTACATTTGACCTTTTTAAATAGTTGAACACTCATAACATATAGAATTGTTTCTTCCAAAGTAGGTTTAGTTCTTACTGATACTAACAACAGCATCCTTATTCATAAGTAAATGATAGAGGATCAACAAAGTAGAATCCTTGACTTATAACTTGTCACTTAATGAAAGTTGAAAATTATCACTGACTTGAAAAAGTTATGTCCTCAAAGTTATGACTGTCATACCGCCTCCAAGGTCATAGACTCATATTTTGAGTGCTTGGCAACTGGTTTGCTTTTATAACCAGTTGCAGCATCCTATGTGTCACATGTTCATATTTTACAATAGTTTTTGCTATTTTCTGGCAAAACATTCCATTGGATAAGATGTATTTGGAATTACAACCACAATTCGCTTAATGACACATGATTTACTTAACTACTGTGCTGATTTGCTTAATGACTGTCATAAAAATGGTCAAACATCAAGTCCAGTCATGTCGATTCAACTTACGACCGTAATGATTTATTCCAATATTCCAAGCTCAGCTGTGGTCATCAGTGAAAGACTACCTGTATAAGAATAGGCTAAGATTTTAGCATAGCTTCTAATCATAATATTTGATTGAATACCTTTGGCACAGAGAGTCCTGAACCACTATATGGTGATCTCATGGTTGGTGTGTGAACTGGACGCAGAGGATGATCTGAAACCTGAGCACATATATGGTGAATATTAATTTATATTAATATTAACCACCCCACACTCCCACTTTTAAATGATGTTAATATAAGCAAACTGGTGCAAAAAATATGCAAGAATTTGAAATACGCATGTAGCATTTTTTTAAAAAAGCATTTACTTTGGGTAACATATTCAGATTTTCCTCACTTAAGCAACATACTTAAATGCTTTACAGCCTTTAACAAAACTAAACTGACTGCAAAGTAAATGTACTTTAAGAAATTGGTTTACTGAAAAAGCTTCAAATATAGACACATAAATACACAACTATTTGGTAACAATTATTATATTATTCATATACTTTTCAAAAATATACAACTCAAGGTGATGAACTCCTTCCTCCTCCTATTTTCCCCACAATAACTATCCTGTGAGATGAATTGGGCTGAGAAGGAGTGACTGGCCCAAAGTTACCCAACGTTTTTTCATGCCTAAGGCAGGACTAAAGTCCACAGTTTCCTGGTTTCTGGCCCCGCACCTTAACTACCACTGCAAACTGACTCTCTATGGAGGGAAAAATGGCATAAAGCATTCACATAGTGACTCTAAGGATTATTCTTTTGGATGTGCATATAATAAAAAATGTTTTGTTAATCAAACAGCACTTGCCCTGGGGCTGCCAGCAAAGCAACGCAGCTGTCCATGCAACATGCATGAGGAGACCCAATAAAGCTTTTCAGGCATTCATGCTGACCATTCCAACCATACAGTTGTTTTAGTTTTTCAAGAAGAGATGTTTCATTTGTAGCAGTACGCACCATGAAGCAATTTTTCCAACATTTGAACAGTTTTGTTAATTATCTAACACACACACTTAGTTTAACTGTCTTCATTAAGCTGATGTTTGGCTTACTACCTCCGTACCAATCCTGAGTCATACATCTACTAGTTCAGGCAGTTATTAAAGAAAGGCATTTATATAATAGAACTGTGTAATAAATGTTCTTATAAGTGTAGCCAAGGAGTTTAATAAAATGATATAGGTCAGTAGCATGTTCCAGTAACTAATTGGTAACACTTCACTTTTATTTTATTAAATAAAAATATTGTCAAAGGAACACAAACTTTTCTGAAGCACTATCATTGTTATAAACTGCTTAATTTATCATGATGAAAAAATGTGTATTAAGTAATTAAAATATTAAAATACAATATAGTATAGTACATATAATGTAATATAATATATACAATGAAATAAATATGCTTGAGTATCTGTTGACAAGCTCATGGTCAATATTAATGTGCCATGATAAATAGTTACATTCTTTTTAACTGCCCTTCTATTTACAGGCAATTGTGACAGCATATGGTTACCAGGTTATTTATGTAAAATCATAAATCAGAATGATCTTGAATTTATGATTCATATTACAATGGATATTGTTTTTAATTTTTGAATATTGACTTGACAAATAGTGTTCTGAAGACTTGAATATGCAGCACTAATCTAGTTAATAAAACTAATAAAAGTTTCATCTTTATTTAATCTTGCATGTAATTTTTTTTCTATTTTTTATTTTTCTTACTTTTATTGCTTTTTGATTCTATTCTTTTTAAATATTTACTAAAATAAATAAATAGGAAAGAAACCAGCTATATAGCATGGTTTGTATACAAATGGGAGATGGCTATAAATGGACAATAACCTCAGGAACTGTAGCATAGAATAGCTAAATAGCTTAACATTGCAAACCCTGTCAACTGTGAAACAACAATTTAAAAACAATGATTTATATTAAAGTAAAGGCAATCATGCATGTAATTGCAGTATAAAGATACAAGAAGTATTCCAGTTTTGAATACTTTGGTGACATTTGAAAATCAAACCATGCAAGAAAGAAAGAGTATTTAATTTGACGTGTGGACTATGAAATTAGGTTTCTGTGAAAAGTCCAAGAAATATTCTGAAGATCAGTGCTTCCATCCAAAAAGTAACAAAACAATCCTACATCAGGAGACAACTACATGGTGCTTCTAGCAAGCTAAGGAAGTAAATTATTATTTTAATTAGAATTGTGGATGTATATTCTACCATTTATGCCATATCATAAACTATTTTTGAAATGGTTGTCATTTTCACAAAAACAATTGCTCCACAGTGAAGATGTTAGCATATATTTAAGAATATAGAAGTTAGAAGTGATAGAAGTTAGCTTCTATCACATCACAGAAGATGACACCGAATCCCAGAAGGAATTTCCCAAGGAACATTACAAAGCTATGGTAAGTTCCTTGGCAAAGAACTAATGGAATTAGCAGCTTGCTGAAGAATAATAAAAGAAATACAGTATTGTTTCACTCAAGATGTAAGTAATATCTGAAAGTAACAGCAACAATGTACTATATTATTTTGTCCCTGTATTTGCTTTCTGTATGGGCAATTTGCTTTCTATAATGGACAATATAACTACATGTTAGAAATTATGTGTATGTGAATAGTTTTATCTTGTTCCCATACTGCAAGGGATAATTTACATATGATTTTATATATTTATTTATTACTTCTATGTCTCACTTTTCTGTTTGTACAGTACTGTTTAAAGTATGTCACTGGGTGTGTGTGTGTGTGTGTGTGTGTATTCGTAGATTTTCACGGGTGTAGGTATGCTGGTCTTGTTGTATTCGGGTCTTTTCCCGTGTAAGATTGAAATTGTCTTGGCAACATTTCAGCGAAGTCTCACTCGCCATCTTCAGGCTGGGTTTTGGACTTAAAGTGTGATCGGAACTGCCCCCAAACCCAGCCTGAAGATGGCGAGTGAGACCTCGCTGAAACGTTGCCAAGACAATTTCAATCTTACATGGGAAAAGACCCAAATACAAGAAGACCAGCATATGTATGTATGTATGTATGTATGTATGTATGTATGTATGTAAAATACCTCTCTCATATGAACTAGTGATCGGACATAGAAGTGTTTTCAGGAACCAATGGATTCTATTAATATAAATATTCAGATGCCAAGCAAACAGCAAAACACTGTTATATCTATCTTTGGCCATCTGTTTTCCATATGAAACAGAAATAAATCTTCCAAAACACAGCATGTTTATGTGTTTAACTGACTTGAAAAACTTGTAAAATCATTGGAATAATCTTCTTTTAACAGATATGCTATGTAAAGACAATGAGATTTTAGGCCTCTGTTTACCCAGTATGCTTATAGGCTTATTGGGTTAATCAGATGTCATGTGAACAACTATGGTAAATCTAGTTAAATGTCCAAACCAATTCATCCTCAGGCTAATTTCCATAATCAGCTAACTTTCCACATGGTATCTAAATTACTTACCTGAATGCCTTTTTTGATTTCCATGATCATTATGAAATCCTAGAAAAGCTATAAAAAAATTAACAATCTCTGGGCATTATAATTTTAACTCTTTTTTTGGCTACGTGAAGGAGTGTGCAAAAAAGGCAGAAACAGATGAGAGCGGGTAAGTTCTCTGCTTCTCCGTAATGGCCACAGATTGTTCTCTATATGCTTATTGAAAAAAAAAATCATTAAGTAAAACAATGGCTTTAAATTTTCCTTGCTCTACAGGAGTCACTGGCCAAAATATTCTAACTCATGAATTATAAGTGATAGAAATGGCAAGCTTTCTTCTGAGGTTCTGGAAAACTCTTGAGATCTGGGTTTTGGTCCGAGACCTGAGCTTAATGCCCATTATTAATGCCCATGTTATGATGTTGTTATTCTGTGGTTTCTTCTTCTTCTTCTTCTTATTATTATTATTTAGTCCAGGCAATATGCATTTATGTTTTAAACTGTTTTGGGAGTTTTTCTTTTTTCTTTTTGTAAGTCACCCACAATCTGCGGGACTGTATGGCCATAACAAATAAATAATAATAATATGTAACCAATCATTATTTTAATAATATCCATTGGGATGAGTTAAGTCACCAGGATAAAATGTTATGGTCACCATATTATGAATATATAACCTTTATTTGTTAATATAATTCCCACTTAATTCAACTGAGCTTACTCCACAGTACATTTGCACAGTTGCTTTGACACTGAGCTATGGGAACGACAATTCTAAAAGAAATGTTCTAAGAGAGAGTACCTCAATTGGTTCAATGTCACTAGCTGTGGAAGGGGACCTAGATCCTGAATGAAGATGATACTTGATATCTTCATCCCGCGAAGGCGTATTAGATAAGGTAAAATTTTCAACAGAATCAATCTAGAGAAATAACCAAAGGAAAGAAAGAAGCAAAAGAAAAGAAATGGAAAATGAAAGGAAAAGGAAAAAAAGGGGGAAAGTATATTAAGAAGCCACATTCGATAAGTACCAGTTTTCAAAAATATAGAAATGCAAATAACATAAATGTAGAGTCTCTTTTAATAAAGTTTGGCTCCTGATTTACAGAGATTGGGGGAAACAATATAGAATCATCTACCATTCTCTTTTTCAAAAATTTTCCACATATTGCAATCTACTCTACAAACTTGAGATTTCCTAGTGATCTACCATGTAAATATTATGTTGAGTAGATGCCTCCACTTGCTGTGACACAGAAATGTAGATGAATTACACTACAATGTTTTTTTAAAGAAGGAAGGTAATCATTATTAGTTTATCCCACCTTTTATTATATATAAATATTTAGTCAACTTAAGGTGGTGAACATAGCTATAGTTTGGAAAATTTGAATACCTGTGATATCGATATCAGCACAACAACAATTCCTCTTATATTGCATTGATGTAAAGCTCAATGCAATCTACTCTCATTTATTTCTCAACAGTTATAATGAAGTCAATTTATGTAAAATTAAATCTATTGCTACATTTGTTGGCCTCTGGTGTACTTTTATATAGCAATTATAAGAAATAAGGTTGATAGATTTTGATTTGTTGGGAAATAATGAAACATCTGGAAGAAAACAACTACCAAGTACTCCATATATTTTGATTGATTTATAATCTGAAACACCATTTTAGAAGCTACTTTTGTATAGTAATTGTAATTTAATATAATAAAACATATTAGAAAGATTATTAATAAATAGTCACAATACTTGGCAGTAACATGATACTAATTAATTAGTAAATAAATCATTTTAAATATAGTTTAATAAAATGATCTTAGCCCACACTTATCAATATAAAATAACACTGATCAGGTTTGTTCTAATAAAGGATAAATTTCTAAAGATGACAGTGACATCTTAAATGTATTTTTATCAGTATGTAAAGTAACATTCAAATCATAGATACAAATTTTCTTTTGTTTCTTTTAACAGAAACAAGCAGAATGCTTTACAGGACATATTTTCATTATTTTCCTACAGTGCCAAAACATTGTAGCTTTGGTTTAATTAAAATATCTTTTAAGAAAAAATAATATTTTTGGAAGATTTCTGTTTGGTTTAATTGTTGGTTTCCAGCTAGCTAACCTCCCTTTCCCTCCCTCTAGTTTAGTGTCATTATTTATGATTCTGTTTTTCAACATAAAATAGTCAAGTAATGTATTTTGTTTTAAACCTACATTATCTATGCATTTTATTTTGTACTGAATAGGATTCATACAAATCATATTGTAAAAAGCAGGCTACTTTTAAGTTTAAGAAAAATTTTAGAGCATGATTTGTTGTTCTGAAAACACAAAAAGAGCAGACAAAACATATCTAAGAATCTTCCTTATGCATGTACATATAAATCTTTGTGTACATTTGAATGTGTAGGTATATGCATATTTGTGTGTGTGTGCCACCTGAATAAACCATAAGTAGAGAACAAATGAATGATCAATTTGTGTTCTTTTATTTTGTTGAACATAATGCTTGACTTCTCACTTATTTATTGCAAGTCCTAGCATAAACCAAACAGTAACTGAAATTCAGAATGCAGCTCAGCACTTCTTTTAAAATATAGACATAGCATTATTTAACTGACATATTTATTTATAAAATGTTCATATCATTTCAACTTGCAGAGAATATAATCAATGATACAGGATCATCAATATTATTATTTGCTACTTGCATATAAACTATTTCAAGTACTGCAGCAATTATTTGAAGAAATTCTTTTCTATACTTTGATTCCACCATTATTAAATATAAAATTATATCTCTCTGAACATCAGGGAGAACTTTATTTTCCTTATTGAAAACCTCACTAGGGAGCAATAATCTTTTCCATCTGTCCTGGGTATTATATCAGACAAAGAATGTAGGAAATAAAATATTATGTGACACACACCGAGGAGCAGAGGTAACACCTCCTTTTTGCTATTTTTATTTCTTCCATTATAAAAAACCCAAACCAGAAGGGAAATAGAAATGACTAGAATACATAGTCTGTCATGTAAGTTAATTGCAAACTGCTGTTCTTAGCACAGGTAAAGGTGGGTTTTAGGAAAGTCTGTCAGACAAGATCTAGTCTGAAACACATACTCCATCTTTCCATGATATAGATGATTAGTATAACTCAGTCTGAGAACACAGAATACTAGTGCTTGCTCAATATGGGACACAGCACAAGGATGTCTGTGTATGTCCGTGTATGCAGCTAACTTATAGCATATATTTGAAAGTGTTTGTTGCGGTGGGAAAAATATGAGGCCAGAGTATTAGGTATGTTTGCTAGTTGAATCACAAAGCATGATAGCTTAAACAAAGCAACCTTCCTTGAAACATTAAAGCAACCATGTCCTTTAGAGACCTTGGTGAGACTTCTTTAAGGAATGTCAGTTGTATGCAAGCACAGCCAGTATTAAAAACAGGACCCACCACCAAGATGAAGTGGTTGTGCATGCATAGATAAGAATAGAGAACAAAGCTAGCCTTCAAGGTAGCTGTGCAAGCCTTCTAAAATACTTTCTGTGGATTTTTTATATTATGAGGTTATTTTGTTTGCATTAGCATGTTTTGCAACAAGAATACTAATACACACATGCAGTTAAACACAGACACATCTCTAAATGCTTAGAAACTAATTTGCAGATTGTTCTCCCCCCTTTTCTCTCTCTCTCTCTCTGTGTGAGTGTGTGTGAGTGAGTGAGACAGAGAGAGAGAGGGAGAGAGGGAGGAAGGGAAGGAGGAAGAGGGGGAAGAGGAGAGGGAGGAGAAGAGGGAATATTCAGTGCATTAGACTAAGCATACATTGCCAAACCAATAACCATACTATAAAACATACTATAAAATGTTCTCAGACTGATAATACTAATCACATTAAACAAATGGGTTCTTGTCAAGACTTTGGTATTCTTTTTAATGTCAACCAAACTAACTTGACAGAATTGATAATCTTGCTCATAATTTAATGAAGACATGGATTAGGAAGGCAAATTTCTGTTTTGCTAAATCTTTGTACTCTAATAAGTTTAAGATTGAAGCATAGCATTGTAATTGTATATGAAACATATTTATGTCATTTGTAAAAAAAAATCTGTAAAACCCATTATTTAAAAATTGCTCCCCATCATCTTAACAAACAGGTGGATTTTACACTAATTTTGCTTTGTTTTTGGGACATCCTAAAGCCAAGAGCATAAAACAGAATAAAACCACACACACATTCTCAAAGCTTTGCACTTAATAAACAGTATTAAACAGAAGGAAAATATAAGAAAAGCAGTAGCACAAGACAAGCAGCAAGGTAAATATGCAAGCCATAAAAATATCAAGGAAAATGGTCTACATTGAACGAAGGCAAAGCCATGTCCATGATATGACAAACTAAAAGCCAACACACAACAAGACATCCTCTTACACGTCTGCCTTTGTGGGCTGGAATACAGGAGGGAGAGCGCTTTAACAGAGAAAGGAGGAGACGGTTAACAAGGGAAAGATACATTCCTTCAATCCACATTTCTGTACAGAGCTTGGTATCATTTTGCATAGTAAAGACAAGGATTCGTGTATCATGATAACATAAATCAGAAGAAACATAAAGACACAAGAAACAACTACTTTCAAACATCATTTTTAAAACATCATGTGTCTAAAAATATATATATTTTAGATGAAATAATTTCTTATTAAATGCTCTTCTGCTTTTTTTAAAAATGCAAATATTATCAGGAATACAAGTCAATCATTACTGCATTGGAATTGCAGCAGACTTTCCATGCTGCACCCTATGATGAATGTCTGTTCACAGCTGCCAGTGGAGATTTCTCAAAAGAAAATGGCAACTTCTTTAAGGACTTCAATGGTGGGAAATTTTCTTTTTTGTCTGCTACAGTCTCAGTCATATGTCTTTGGAAATTCTTAGTCATGGTTTCCCCAAAGGTGCTTTTTCAAAGGGCAACTGGACGTTCTGGGCTTCTTCAGCTCTGAGTGGATGATGGGGAGATGGTGGGGGGATGGTCAGAGCTAAAGAAGCTTCTTGGATGAAAAGCAAAATGCCTTCAAAGAAAAACTAGAAAGTCCAGTTGCCTCTTGAAAAAGCATATTTGGGAGTCTGAATCATAATTTCTTATCTTTGCTAATACTACTTTACACTTAAAAAAATTAAATGCAGCAATTCATTCTGAGTCACATTAGATCTTAAAGTTTTATTAAGAGTGCAAGAAACGATGTGTGTTTATTATCTGGTTTTTCAGAGCTTATGTAAGGTAATATGTTTACAGAATTATTATTACTAGCCTTTTAATAAAGGTGATACAGGTAGTCCTCAAGTTATGATTACATTTTGGAACAGAATTTCCATTGCTAAGCAAGGGGGTTGTTGCCTGATTTTACTTTTTTTGCCATGTTTGTTAAGTGATTCATGCAATTACGGTATTAAATGAATAATATGGCCATTAAATTAAACTGGCTTTCAATATTAACTATGTTTGTCAGAAAGTGGCTGGCCAGGTTGCAAAATTGCAATCATTTGACTCTGCAACAATTATAAATACATGTCAAGTGCCCCTTATCAATGCCATTGTAACTTCAAATGGTCACTAAATAAATGGTTGTAAGTTGAAGACTACCTGTATTAGCATTTTGGCATGCCATCCGTGTCTCTTTTTGAAGTTTAAGAAACCATGTTATTTCTTTAAGCCAAAGCAATTTCCTTTGATGTGCAAAAAACCCCCATTCTGAAGTCACTGAGGTGTTACAAGTATTGAAGAAACAAAACAGGTGGGGAAGAAGCCATATTTTAAGGGGATCAGTCCTTTTTTACATCTTATCAATGGTTTTATTGTTTAATTTGTTGCTTTCTGATGCATCACTTATATTGAATGTATGTACCATTTGTTTCTAAACCTTATATAAAGATTTGATACCTCTGCCTTAATAAAACAGTTTTTTTGCTTTGCCTGAAGAACTGCAGTTTTGGAAGGGAGGGAGGTGGGCAGGCAGGCAGGCAAAAAAGCCACTTTGCAAAGGTGTTGGGTGTTTTTCTGTCACAATCAGGAAACAGGTTCTTTCAAGCTCCATGCCAGTTCTGGTATCTGGACAATATAGTTTTATAGGCAACATAACCATGAATCTCAATAAACCTGGAAGCTCTAAATAGTCATTCAACTCTGACTGTGGTAAACAAATAAGAAATCTTTAGAGCAGGATTGAAGCCATATAACAGCATTTTATCACAAGTATTTTGACTTGCTAAGCAATCAACAATGTCCAGGTGATCAGTAAAACTTGGCAATTTAGTCTTCTTCTGTGGACAACAACACATAAATAATAAACTACACTAAGTTGTAGGACACAATTTGCTTAGACTCAATTTAGCTACTGAGGATGTTTAGTTTGACAAGGCTATTTCCATCTTACAGAAATGGGGGAGACATGATCTAATATTATAGGAAATTATTTTAAAAACAGAAGATAAGAGCTGTCAGTATTCAAATTTGTTAGGCATGTTGGGACTTCTAATGCTATAGACAAGAGAATATTAAAACAATTCTCTCTTATTGTCTTTCACAAGACCCTCGAGTTAGGTAAAAAATTCAAGGGAGCATAAGGATCTCAGTAAGTCTTAGATCCTTTCTGCTTCTTTCTTCCATTTTTACTTGTCTAAATAGGGAAGAAAGATGGCTGGTATATTAAGGGTGCAGAACTTCTTCCAATTACTGACCCAAAAGCTTAGAAGGAAAGGCAACAATGTTCTACAAGAAAATCTGACAATTTAACATAAACATTTAACATTTCCATAGACTAATGATTTAAAAAAACCAAAATATATCTTATTTTTGTGACCAGGGGGGCATTTGCCCAGGTTCGCCTGGTGCACCAATTGCGTCCCTACCTGAACCGAGAGGCACTCGCAACAGTCACTCATGCCCTCGTGACCTCAAGACTGGACTACTGCAATGCGCTCTACATGGGGCAGCCCTTGAAGAGCATTCGGAGACTTCAGCTCGTCCAGAATGCAGCCGCGCGAGCGATTGTGAGCTTTGCTTTTGATAAGCAGGCTAAGTAGTGTTTAAAGTGGGAATGAGACCCAAGTTCAATTTCTATTCAGCAATGTGATTCATTGAGTGGCATTAGATCACTTTCAAGCTTTCAGACTAAATATTACACAAAGATCACAGTAGTTTATAAACATGACTACATGACTAAGAATAAATATATTAATCAGAGCTATTCTCAATTAAAGACACTGGACTATTTGAAAAAAGATGCTTGTAGGTTATGATGTTAGTTTTGTAATCTGAATACTTTGACGAATGTGCTCATAAATTTTTAAACCTATATTTATATACCACAAAAGCTATTTTAAATCTGGAGTACATAGAAATTGCTTCTTTTGTGGTAAGCTGTTGCTGCAAACTGAAGGCTAGCATTACTATTATTACACAAAGCCATTGATTTATTCATACAAAGCACCTAAAACCTATTTATTACTTCTTAAGGATGCATACTATTTTCAACTGAAATCAACCTATTTTAGAATTAAAGGTTTTCAGAAGCATTAATATGAAAGAACCTAATCATAATTCAGTGAATTCTATCAGAAATTTGTCTTTTTCAAACCAATCCTACAGTCTCCTGAAAACCTGGATTGTATGACCTTTGTTTTGAGAATGTGATAGCGTATTTGTTAAATTATTTTGAATATAGAACTATTGGGATATTTTCTGCATAATGCAGAAATTGTAATCCAAGCTCAAAAATGGTGAACAGTATCCTCCAGTGTCTTTACAGTGAGGACTGTCATATTTAAAAATGTTACTGTAAATAGGAACACTACAGCACTAATTTTGTATTTATCTACAATACAACTGACATAATTATTCTACATATATTTGATAAAAAAATTGTCAATGCTGTATGAGTTTAAACTGACCAGGAAAAAAAAATCTTAAGAAAGTGACATGCATGTGAATGAAACATATATTCACACTCATCCTAAGCTAAAGTAAAAGCAGAATTGTAGAAGCCAATTTTAATGGTATAGTTTTGACCAAGCAATGTCAATAACAGGCCAGAATGAGTGTGAAACAAGTCATGTCTTGTATCTCAGTTCCTTCAAATAGCAAATGAAAAGACACATATGCAAAAACCTTTACCCCATACCATGAAAACTTATACTGAAAACTGTACAGCACGGACACATCAGGAGCACAGAACCTGCTGAATTTCATGCTCTTGATGGTTTAAGATGACTGCATTACCATCTGAAGTTGCCAAATCAAATCTGTTTTATTACTGAATAATTTGTGGATTTGGAGATGAAAGACTTACGTCATCCATAAAATCAATCAATGAAGAAGAAGATGAAGAAGAAAAGGAATCCTATTTTAATGCATACAGCAGTAAAGAAACAGAAATAGATAGATGAAAATGTCTGTTTTGTGAAAACAACTACATCACCATACTATAGAGAAATCAAATAAAGAAAAACTGGAAATGATTGATTATTTTGTTTAGCATAACTTCTGCATAGTTTTGTTAACTAACTGTAATCCACAAATAATGATTATTCTTTCACCCACACTAAAAACAGACCAAGGGACCATATATTTACCAGATAACAAAATAATCATTATAGGTAGTCCTCAACTTACAATCACAACTGGGGGCCTGGAAATCTGCTTGTAAGTCATGGCAGTCAGGTGACTGGACCCATAGTTTTGCCATTTTTGTGATGGTCATTAAGTGAATTACTGTGGTCGTTAAGTGAACTGCAGTTTTTGCAGTTGACAAAGTCAAGGTGGATGCCAAGTGCCTCAAATACAATCATATAACTATGAAGGCCCATGATATTTTATGACAGCTGGAAGTGCTTTACAGGTTGTAAAGCATCTGTTCCAAGACCATCATAACTCTGAATAATCCTTAAATCACCTGTTGTAAATTGAGGATTACCTGTAATTGGAATGTAAAAGTTATTGTCATGATTTTGTCATAGCTTGTTTTAATATTGAAACAAATGACTGCCAAATAGTAAATATATTGATAGATAGGCTACATTTAACTGGAAATACATGAGTATCAACTTGCATCATCAGTGAATTCTTGCTTCTAAGAATCGTTTCCTTAGGCTTCACCTTCTTACCCATCATCATCTTCCTCCCCCTTGAAGGCTACAATCCATCTCTGTCCTAGTTCCATAATATACGACTCTTTATATTCTCTACTTCAGAAATATTTAATAACTTTGTTATATTATGTCCATGAATGAAACTGTATCCAGAGATAAATAAGGATGGTTGCTGCTAGGTGGGAAAGGGCACCTCAGGGTGCACAATGGCCTGGTGTGGCTCAAGCACCACAAGGCTCCAGTTGGCTACTGTCAGATGTGGGGACTTATCCAAACAACTTGTGACCTTCCATGTCAGCTTCCCTATTGACTTTGCTTGTGGGAAACTGCAGGGGAGGTCAAAAATGAGGATCAGGTGACCATGGAACGTTGTAACTGTCATGAGTGTGAGTCACTTGCCAAGTGTCCATTGCATACTACTCATTCAGCATCACTCACTGAAAGAGTGGTTGTTAGCTGAGGACTAATTTTAGTTCTGAAAATATTACAGATGCTTCATTTTAGGGTTAAGTTTCAAGACTTTAAAAAATGGTAAAAAAAGAAAGTTCTTCTGTCATAATATTTGAAATACAGCTTAGGTTGGCTCATAGGAAGTCTGCATTAAAAGCACCATACAAATATTTTAAACATTTTCCTTTTTACAACTAGAAAATGACAAAAGAAGTAAATAATATTCCTTATGAATCAAAATATATTTTGCAACATAACTGCAGTTATGATTTCAGAACAGTAGTGACCATAAATTTCATTCTTTTGTAACATCAAATATTAAAAAATAAATCAAATTACTTACTTCAAACTGATCCAGAGCAGAGGTAGGTGCATTCAAAAATGCCAAGAAAGAATTTTGTGAGTCTTGATGCTTCACTCCTAGAAAACAACAGCATGATTTTAATTAACAGAAAACAATCATACAGATATTGATCTACCTATTGCTGTTCTTAAGTTGTTGCTTTCTGCTTAAGATCAGATTGTACCCAAAATATTTTTTAAAAATTCTTATTCCCAGTTGCTGAATTTTGATACCAATTGTTACATAAGATCTTCCCAATTAAAACATGAGAAACTGGACTTATAATTTTACGTCATAATTGATTTTACTGTATGTCATCCAGAGTCCTTCTTTGAGGGAGATGGGCAGTTCAGAAATGTGATAAACAAACAAACAAATAAATAAATGCATAAATACATAAATAGCACAAAGCCATGATTTAAGGCAATTTTTCCTTTCAGTTTTTACTGAGAAATTCCCTGTTCCCCAGTCTTTATAAGTTCCATTAGTATGTTCCCTCATGCCCAGTGTTCAAAATAGAAAGGAAAGAGATTAAAAAACTTGCTGATGAAAAAATGAGTCTCTATAAAAAATTCAGCAAAAATCCTGCTATTATTCAATATAACCCAGATCTTGTTTGAGATTGGAAACTAAACAAGGACATGCCTGATTAGCATTTGAATAGCACACTGTCAGGGAATCTCTAAACTACAGATTAGATTGAGAGTTAGAAAATTATCTACTGTATTGAAGGAAATGAGAGAGGCTGTTGAATTATTATTTTCTGTTTAAAACTAATCTGATTCTTCTTGCAGCAACAGGAACTTAATCCCAAAACATTTATTCTGCCCCAATGAGATTTTTTTTAGCAAATCAGCTTCCATGTATTGATATGATTTTTTCCCTGGTTGATACAACTAAAACAGTCAAGTATTTGCATATGATAAATGTGTCCAACAAGATACACATTAGTATAAGATTAGTAAGCCTCATAAACCATCTGGTGTCACCAACTTGAGTTCGTGGCTACCAGTTCTGGGCTTTACAAATCTGGAAGACTACTTGATAGCAGCAACTCCAATTTTGGTGGCTCACATTTGGCAACTTTACACCCAGCATTCAACATAGAAAGTTCAAGGCAAACTTGACATTTGACTCTTTCATGTAGAACAAGCATCCTATAGCATCCTAACTCTAACCAAATAAAATCACCCTGATGTATAGAAGAACAGCAAGCATGCTTTTAGTAATGCTGAAATATTAATGTAAAAAAGTTTGTGCAGTAAGACAATTGTTTAATGTGTTTTGGTGGGGAGGGGTGTCTCCTGGTTTTAATTACAAAGTAAGATTTGGCATATGAATCTTATACCAAATCAAGTATAAAATAATAAGAAGATGGAATTAGGCATCAAAAGGAATATTTTTCATGTTTAAATTAGCGATGTTAAAAACAGGTGTTATTTATTAAAATACATGAGCTGAAGAATTGACTTTCCTACACATCTGACTTACAAATGTGGAATTCTACGATTGTTCTAAAATTGTATGTAGAGCTGGCTAAATATACCTACTTAATAAGAAAAGAATCCTGAATCTGAATGAATGTCAGAAAATTATTCTGATTTTTTTACATGTATTTTACTTACAATTGTTAAATTATTGGAAATCAGAAATAAATGCTAATCTGTTTCTATCTGCCTCCCATCTAATGGAGGGCCAGATTCAGGAGATAGAGAGAAACACTGCATGGATTAAAATGAAGCAGTGAATAGTATATGCAAAAGAGAAATTAAAATTCAACTGCATATGGCTCTGAACTAAAACTCTTTGATATAAGATTCTTTGAATGCAAGCATATAGATCTCTGAAAAAACTACTACTATAAACAGGGATATGTACATTGTTTTGCAATAAGCAAACAAACCAGTAGCATCTGTTTTGTTCAGCAATGATTACACAATACAAAAAAAACAACAACTGAATCCATCCTCAGTAGGCATCCTATCTTTTGCATTTGGTCCTGAGATCTACTCTTTCACCTTGTAAGGCAAGGTGCTAATATAACACTATATTACTTTTAAATCTTCATCCCTGATGCTATATTGCTCCTGAATTGTTATGGATGAATTTGTTTTACAGTAGAATCATTTGAATAAGGTACACTTCAAGTGTCCATTCACAAACTGAAATGTATGATTTTTATAAACAGATATAGGTTCTATCACAGTTAGAGGTCCATTTCTAGGCCTTTTCATATTCTACGATACTGCTCTATAGTTACTTTCTTAGCTGTTTCTTCCCAAGAGATATCGGATGAAGAAAATACTGGTGTGTGTGTGCGTGTGTGTATGTGAAGTTCTCTTCCTTAGAATAAATAGTAAAATCAACCAACATTTTCAATTATATTAATGCAAATCATCAATAGATTAAACTTCCTATAAAAGGTTTACTTTAGAAAACTCATAAATCTTAATTGAACACATGGATTCTAGCTTATAATGATCAAAGACTATGCATTTTATATGTTTTTTCTATCCTATATACCTGATGTTTGAGTAGTACTTGACAACTGAAGAATAAATTAAGAATCACCTTCTCGTAAGAAGATAAAACTATAAAGTATTGCATCTTCCTAATACAATGACTATAAATGCACAAACAAAAACACGATCTGAAAAAAATGTATTTCAAGTATGCCAAGAGTACATAAGATAATTTTAATTTTGTAACAGCTGTGTGGGTACATCTTATCATGTCAGGGCTATGATGACACTTCAAGAGTCAGAATCTTCAAAATACAGATTCTGTCAACACTCCGTAAGTGGACATTCTGATTTGATAAGATGTACCCGCCACCAGTCAGCTTTATTTGGATGTCAGTTCCCATACCCTTTTCTGACTGAAGTTCTTCTGCCTCTTTTTTCAATCTGTCTATTTCTGATAACAGCTCGGAGTTCTTCTTTTCAGATTCCTGCAATTTGCTTTACACGAACAAAACACAAAGAGAGACACCCAGTTAGTAAGGATCATGATGTGGTTATATTTGAAAGTTGATTGCAGTGTCCTTCAATTAGGAAAACCCCACTTAAATCTCAGTATTAAACAAAAGATAACATAAAAATGGACAAAAGCTTTTGATTTCAATAAGTAAGCTTGAAAAGGAAAATAATGACTTCTGTTTGATTCATGATTTTGTTTTATAAACACCCAATGGAACAATATGATTTTATGTTTAGTTTAACATTATCGATTTGGATTGTGATAGTTCCATGATAATTCCTAACAAGCAGGCAGAATAGAGGGAAGACATATGCGCCGTGAATGATTATAGTACAGGGCGGGGCATAACCTTTTCCTAGGGGGTCACAGCAACACTTGTAATAACAACACAAATAATTCATACACCATTCAAAAGCCCATCAAAAACTGAGTTTATTGACACGATTTAATAGTCAGTATGACCACCATTAGCCCTTCGAACAGCATTCAAACGAGGTGGATAAGAACACAACAAATCTTCAAACAGTTCCGTTCGATTTTCCAGATTTTTCAACACAGTTTCCAAATTCATTCTCAAAGTTTCAACCGAATATCGATTTTGACCTTGCTCCTGAATCATCAGAGCTTCCACTTCATCCTTAATTATGGCCCCAATGTTCTCTGCCGGATTGAGATCTGGCGAATTTCCCGGCCAGACGTCATTGCCCCAAAATTCGACATTGTTTTCCTTTAACAATTGCTGAGTCACATTTGCACGCATGCAAGGAGCTTTGTCATGAAGAAAGACAGCCTCACCAACCACCAAGACATTGTCTGGATCACTGAGAAATGGAATGACATTCTCCAATAAAATTTTCTCACGGAAATAACTGCCATCCCAGGATTCCCCTTTATCCTTCAAAACCCAATGCAGTTTCTTGGCTGTGAAAATGACGAAAATCCCGATGCAAGTCGGATTGCGAACGATTTGTCGATATCGTTCATGTTTGGCGATGTCGTCGACGTCTTTAGCCCAAATTCGATCGTTCTGGAAATTCGGTTTTCGAATGGCATAAACGAAGAATTCGTCAGATGGCGCCAAATGAAGAAAATCTTCCTCGGTCCATTCAGACAACCAATCGCACAACCAAAGCCGATCTTGAACGTGTGTTTGAGTTTTCAATGGTTTGCAAATGACGTGGAATGGCTTCAAACCTTCTCGTTCTCGATATCGGCCGATTGTCCTTTGATCAACTCGTTTTCCACGAATTTGAAGGATTTCTTGGGCCACTTTTCGGTTTCCTTTTCGTTGTTTGCGACTGCCAGTTGCAATGATGGCTTTGCTTTCTTGGGACAGTTGCAGAGGACGCCCTTCTCCAAATTTTGTGAAACATTCTTGGGCTGTTTTGTTCCAATTATCAGTAACCCAATCCGGATGACGTTTCAATTTGTTTGCAATCCATTTTCGATTGATAAACGTCGCTCCAGCATCGCGAGCCTCTCGAAAGGCAATGCATTTTATTCTGTCAATGATCCTTTGTTCTTCCGAATCGAATTTTCCAGCCATTCTTAAAGCAAATTTAACATTTAATAGCTCATTCAATTCAGTTTTTTATGGGCTTTAAAATGAGGTGTCGCGGAAGTTGTAAACTGCTGTCGATCTTGCTGTGACCCCCTAGGAAAAGGTTATGCCCCGCCCTGTATGATTGCCATAATGCAAACCTCCAGTTGTCCAGATGCCTAGGCTCTAACCCACCAACTGACCCTAGCAATTTTTTTCCTTTGCACTTTTATATGAAATACAAAGTTGCAAAAATGGACACTTTTATGTTCTAAGGATATCTTTGGGTCCCCAGAACCATATTTGTAAATTATTAATCTTATTAATAAAAAAGCACATGGCTGGCAACCTTGCAAAAGCCAAGGTGGTACACTGGTATCAAAGTCATTATATGCCTGCCAGTGGGGGGCACAAGATCAAAAGACAAAAATGTGACTTATGTGTTTTTGTTTTGTCAGGACACATATACAAAAGACTGGGATTTGAATTATTACACTGTAAATTGTACTGGACACTTATATACCTATTCTTGAAAATTACTTTAACATTTTTAACATATATAGATATCATTCTAATGATAATGAACTATGTTCTATATAATGATTTACTCTATGCAGAAATTTTTCATCATATAAAACAGTATTATATGCATTACAACATAAAAGAATATTTATTTTTAGCATGATTTATTGTGGAAAAACCCATGTAGAACTCTTATCACTATAACTGCTTTCTAATACAGCTAATATTTATTTTGTTTTTAATGGCAGGGGTTCATTGGGTTTTGCATGTGGTATTTTACTTCTGTAAGTCCCTGAAATATCACTGTGTTGGATGGCTATATAATTTTCTTAATAAATAAATAAATGGATGAATAGAAGGAAGGAAGGAAGGAAGGAAGGAAGGAAGGAAGGAAGGAAGGAAGGAAGGAAGGAAGGAAGGAAGGAAGGGGAAAGATTTTATATTGTTTCCTAGTAACTACTTCTAAACAGAATCCTAAATAAAGAATTTCCTAATTCAGTACAAGAGACAGAAAAACCACAGTTGGAAAGCAATTCTTAGAATTTGTCAGGTATTCTAATAGGATGTCAAAGGAATATTATATGTTAATCTTATTAAGGTTGTAAAAGATGACAGGCATTTATTTTCAAGTCTTTCAATTGTTTTCAGGAAACAACTTTCAAATAAACTTCAAATTATACAAAGAAAATTGGGGTTTTTATGGCAGGCCATCAAACTATTATATTCAGTTTCTGAAACCAAAGACAATGTTGAATTTATCAGGATGAATCTCAACAGAAAGTATCACAAGCTGCCTTAAAATCTTAAAAGGAATAATTAAATCTTACCATTCTGTTGCAATGTTACAAGCTTTAACTTTATTTAACTCTTCCTGAATGGCTTGCTTGGCTCGTATTTCTGCATCAAGGGCTGACTGTAGCTCTAACCTTGCAGACATATCTAGTTTCGCAAAGCGACGCATCTTCCAAGGCATGTCCTTTAAAGAAAATGTTTTTAAATATTATTAGCTAATGTGTCTCCTAATAATACCTTAATATTTAAAACTCTAATAAACATATAACATCTCTTTTAGATAGTGGGGTGGATCCAGAGCTGTCTTTTTTGATATGATACTTATTGTTTATGTAATGGACCAAAATTCAGTGGAAGGAAAGGGAGGAGGAAGGTGGAAGTTTGTTTGCTTTGCTATTTGGCCATTTCTCCTCTAGAGGATCTTTGAGCTTTTTGGAGCTTTCCAAGAAGGGTGTGTAAGGGAAAGGAGCGAACTTCACTTTAATCGGTGAAAACATGGTCTTTTTTAGTCTAAGTAATAAAAGTATGGCTTCACTGGCCAGATACTTAGGCTATTATAGTCTCTCTATTGGGGAGACGGGTGGCATGTAAATGTAATAAAGAAAGAGTAAATATTAAATGTTTTTGCGAAAGACTACATTAAGCATTAAAAGACTTGTTTACAGAGAGAGAAAAAATCATTTTCTGAGAAAAAATATTATTCTGTCACTCTTATCCTCTCAAATTTATTTAATAATTATTTATTAATAATTACTATCTAGTGCAGCAGCCTCCAATCTTTGGGGCTTTGTGGAAAGAGTTTTTCCACAAAACTCTTTTTGTGGAAAAACTGTGGGGCGTGGTTTTGTGTGCTTCCTGCATCCTCTGAATGGGTCTTTGCTTATTTGCGTAGTCCAGTTTCCGGCATGCCATCGATCAGTGTCAGTCCACAGAGCGGGAATTGGGAACCCTTGATCTAGTAGATTTAATTTAATTTAATGAATTATGTTCTACAGAGACAGCTGAACCCTAACTCTAACCAAAGAGGAAACCTAACTGAACTGTAATGGTAGTTTACATATTTTTCCCCATGTTGCTTTCCATGTATAGTTCCTATGAAGTTTACAAATAACAGTTTTTGGTAGGGATACAATTTTAATAGCAACAACACAAATAGTGGCACAAGCAAGGTGGAGTTCTCTCGTGCGGTTGTTTAAAAAAATTGATAGAAAGAATTTAAAGAAAAATCTAAATTATGTGTATACAAATATTTGCATGCTATACTATGCCATAATTTACAATAATATAGACATTTTGTGATTTTTCTGAATTAGAAAACTACATAGTGAATAAGAAGTTAAGTGCCTGGGTGTGAGTGTCTGGTTCTAAACTGGTACAACAGTTGGTACAACATATAGTAAGCATTTATTTGATGGCTTAGCAAATTATTAGAACCAGAATCATGTAGAAAATCCAAAGCTTACTGTTGCCCTTGCACCCAAGCTGGAGCTCTTCAATGCTTCTAGTTCTTCGGTCATTTTGGAAGCTAATGCTTGAAGATAACCTCGAGCATCTTTTTCATCACTCACCCTGAGCAAACAATGAACAGATTAAGAACTTTAGAAAGGGCTGTATTTGAACATAATTACATTGGAAAGTAAAATAAAAAAGTTGAGAAAAACAGCAGTGAAAGTTTAACACAATTAACATGTTTAGGAAATTTTTCCCTGTTAGCTGTATCTCAAGGTATGACATTACTTTGGGAATAGCAAAGTAACAATTCCATCAGGTTGAGATCAATGCCTGTTTTCTACCCACCAGCAATACGAAACTGGTTTGAAATGGTATTTTATCACAGAAGGAATGGTCAACATAATCCTGATGCAGGCATTCTGCAGGTGCAGCAAGTGCAGAAAACAATTGCTACTACATGGTTCTTACTGCCACAATATACACTTGAACCTGGCCTATTAAATCAAGAAGGGTTTGGCATTCAGGCAGAGGTCATTTGGGAGCAATCCTATCAAGCAGCTAATTTGGTATTCTAGATCCTAACCACTTTCTCCACAGACTTGCCAAGCAGCCTGCTGGGAAACTCTCCAAATTGTTCCACCTGTTGGAAACCAATGAAATCCACAAAGCAGCTAGGGCAGACCACTATGGTGGATGTGCCCATTATTATGGAGCTAAGGAGTGTCTGCAAGATTCAGAATAATCATATAGAGATCTCACCATCATAAGGGATTGATGTTAATGTCTTACATCCTCAAATTATTAATCAATTACACCAACATTGTGTGATCCTCAATGTAGGTTGATACCAAGTTGACTGGCAACCAGCAAATGAATATAATGTGAATTAGAAATGGAATTATCCTAATTTGCAATATGGCAATTTTATATAGAATCTGATCATCAATAAAATTCCATATGGAGTTCTGCAAACAGATGTCTAGAATCACAGCCAAGATAATAAAATTCCCTTGAACAGATGTAACTGCACCATCTTACATATGTGCATCTTTATCCTTAATCAAGGACACATTTTTCTATGCATAAATGCATTCTTCATTTTTCAGTTCAATTCTGAAACAGTCTTTGTCAGATGCATAATTGTAACTTTATTCCATATTACAACTAAATCAATTGTTCAGAATTATTGTATGACAACCAATTAACACTCATCCTTAAGCAAGATATGCACATATTTAATAACTGCTGGTAAGGAATCACAACTTTTTAAATTGTGATTAAATTATGAAATAACATAATTATTTTATGTAAAACCCTTTTGATTCAGGAATCTTGGCTCAATATAACCATTGGATTGCTTCTACTAGTTTTCAGTAAATGTAATATATCAATATTATATTTCTTTTCTTGTAAACAAAACTTAATTTATAGCAAAGGACAATTCCTCTCCCCCCCAAATTATGTAGCTTTGATTTATTTATGTTTTGCTTATAAATCAGGCTGTAAAAATAAAAATGGATCATGGTCCTAGGTTTAAATTATGTCAGTTCAGAATGTAAGTAACCTACTTGGACCAATCCAAGTTTTTCAGAATGATACAAATTGTCCTGCCATTAAAAAAAAGGGAGACAGAACTATTTCTATATAAGGATAGCAAAGTTACATTACAAATAAAAATGCAGATAGCTAAATGCTTCTCTAAAAGACCTCTGTTTATTTTTAATAAAAAATAAGCTACACAGCTGTTGTGAAAGCAAGCAGGATGAAAATATGTTAGGCTGATAAAACATGTTAACATTAATCTTTAACATTAATCAATGTTAAAAGACTTGTGGAAAAGATAGTTAAAATTAGACCTAAATATAAAACAATGGGACAACAGATTACAGCAAAAGTATTTTTCCATGAACAATTCTGAATTTATCCCTGTTTTTCACTCTTAGCTTTGTCACTTAGAAAGATATCTATTTGATATAAGCATTTTTAGTGGAAAATCAGTTTGCATTCAATGGTATTAGTTTCTGTTTAAGGAAAGTACTAAGTGTCTCTACCATGTTTTATCCACTTAAAATATTTTAATATTAGGGACAATAACAGGTCAAGGTTTTTATGTACTCTTTTATTCTATTATATATATTCATTCATGAAACTAATACAGATAATGAAATATAAGCAAGTGAGATTAATTCTGTTAGGTATGCCTTATGACTTATTGAAAGGAGAAAAACTTTGTCAGACATGATTTGCTCTTTTAAGTAGAGTCGGGATTATCAGAAGGCTCAAAATAGATGACAAAACTGCAAAATATTTTTTGTTATGTAAAAATAATGTACCTTACTGCATGAGTCACAAACAGAAAAATGTCCTTACCACTGAATGATCTCAGTAATTTGGGCTTCCCAGTGTGCTACAGATTCTTTTTTGTCAGCAAGATCTCTCATCTCTTCTTCAAGTTGTCGGTTACTTATACTTAGTCTTTCATACATTGCTGTAAGCTAAATATATATATTTAAAAAATATTATAATCACAATTATTATTCTGCAATAGTGATCTGAAAGTGCTTTCTTCTGAGCTTATCATGCATTTAAAAATTCTAAATGAGGCACTAATTACATTCACATATGTATTGCCCCATGAGGTTTCTTACATTACATATGTTTATGATGTACTCTTTTTTTCCAGCTGTCTTTCTGCAAAAACAGTTGTAACCTCTGAAATTTTCCAAAGTGTCATTACTGATATATTGTCTGTAAAAGTAACACCGTAACATTAAAAACATTTAGACAAATGCTGAATATCTTTTTATTTACTTCAGCATCCAGTGGGACCCCCAAAAATGTACTTTTTAAACTTTTTTTGTCACAGCACCTGTACCTTGGAACACCATACTGTCCAAGATTAGATCAACCCAAACCTGCTGTCTGATTACACTGGTCTTTTGGTAAACACTTAAGAGCTGTTTGTTTTTGTGGGCATATGTATCTGGAGAGTAGTTGAACCTATATTTCTTGGTGGCATTATTTCTTTGGCAACTATTTAATATTTTTTTTACTTATTTGTAGTATTTTTTAAAAATTTTGTTAGCTACCCAGATTTATTCTTAGCAAGACTGATGTCAATATACATTAATCTCAACAAATAAATATGTTCTATTATCAACTTTATCTAATTCTGTTCAATACATTAATGCATATTTAAACAAGAGATCAGTCACCTTGTCAAGCTCATTGGAAAGCTTCTTGTTCTCTTCAGTCAGCAGAATCTTCTCCCGTTCATATTTATGTTTGAATTCTGTTTCAAACTCCTCCCTTTCATTTTGGCTATAGTAAAATGTGCAACAGTTACCATATATAAAATATAAGTTCCTCATGTTTGTTTTGTTACAACTTAAAATAAACATAAAAATATTAAGATTCCACAGTAACCAAGACCAAAAAGAATATAGTAATCCATACAATATGCTCTATAATAACACCATATAATATTAGAACTTAAGTTAGCAGATGTTTGCGGTTCCAATTTATAAATGCCTTAAACATATGGATTGTTTGAAGTGTGCATCATTATAACCAAAGTATATCTAGGTTTAACTGAATAAAGCCCTTTAATTTCAGAGAGAATTATATTGCATGGATGTTCTGGATGACATTCCTTCAGCTTCATTATTATAATATATAGTCTATGAATTCAAACAGTCACAGTTCAGAGTAAGTGTTCTGATTCAATATGATTACTCATTTTTATAACACTACATTTTCAAAATCCCAGTCAGTACAAAAGAAACAATTGCCATATATGGTTTCAAAATCTGAAAAGCTTGATGAGATTCCCATTATGTTAATAAAGTTGGTCTAATTATAACAAAATTCCTGAAACATCCAAATGCTCGGTTATCATTAGGAAATCTTCTTTAATATGAGCATTTCTAATTTTCAGCAAAAGTAACATTTTATAGGCCATGAAAAACTTAAAAGTGAGAGGGGCAGACAACTTTTCTAAGAAATGTGAACATATCTCCTTACATTCCTGTTTCAGATGAACAATAACTATGTCGAGGGAGAAACAACTTATCTCATAACATCTTGTAAAACAGTCTCCAAACTGTTTCATATTAAACAACCTGCATAAATAATGTTAATTTTGAGATTTATAAAATAAAATGAGAATTGTCTTTCCCCTGCTTCTATTTTTTTTTTACTGGATGATTGGAAGATCCTTTAGAAAAGAGAGAAATCAGTGAGGCAGAATACAGGGGGAGGACAGTAGGATCCAACTCACTTTCCTTTTTAATGCACTTCAACTATATTGTTGGCAATATACAAAAATGAAAAATTACGGAAACTATTTCACTAGGGGAAAACTGTCCTTTTTGCATTTGTCACATCATAATGTGATACTTGAAAAAGTTACCTATACTGTAGATTGCATTTCCTTATCACAAAAACATCTTCAGATCACTACTTGTTTTCAACCTTTACCTGACAGAATTTGCTTTGTTTTATTGTGGAAAAATGAATCACATTTTATATTATTATTATTATACAATTGTATCACAGCGGCCAGTTGTTTCGCCGGATTTGGCATTGATTACTAGTCGGGCCCCACCCAGGGGCCTAGGACGTCGTAACATATTTTCGTAATATGCGTGCAGATCCAAGCAGTGCGGCTTTTTGCATTTGACTGATGGTGATTTTGTCAATTTTTAACTGTTTCAAATGTAATTCCAGTGCTTTTGGAATAGCACCCAGTGTGCCAATTACTGCTGGAATTACCACTGCTGGTCTGTGCCATAGTCGTTGAATTTCAATTTTTAAGTCCTGGTATTTTGCGATTTTTTCATGTTCCTTCTCAGTGACCCTGCTATCACCTGGTATTGCGATGTCTATGATTGTGACCTTATTTTTCTCAACCAGTGTGATGTCTTGTGTATTATGCGCCAGTATTTTGTCCATTTGTATACGTAAATCCCACAAGGTCTTGACCATCTGATTTTCGGTGACTTTTTCAGGCTGATGTTCCCACCAGTTTGTTGCTGTTTTAATATTATAATTTTTGCACAAATTCCAATGGATCATTTGTGCTATTGAATTGTGCCGCAATTTATAATCAGTCTGCGCGATTTTTTTACAGCAGCTGAGTATGTGATCAACAGTTTCATCAGCTTCTTTGCAAAGTCTGCATTTGGCATCATCAGAGGATTTTTCGATTTTGGCCTTAATGGCATATGAGCGGATAGCTTGTTCTTGCGCAGCCAGGATTAGTGACTCTGTTTCTTTCTTTAATGTACCTGTTGTTAACCATAACCAAGTTTGTTCACTGTCCACTTTATCTTTTATTTTTTCCAGAAATTGGCCATGCAGTGCTTTGTTCTGCCAACTCTCCATTCTTGATTTTATCACATCTTTTCTGTATTCTTGTTTCGTCTATTGGGCCTTCAGTAGTTTTTTGTTCTTTACTTCAATTAATAGATGTTCTTGACTTTCTTTTAATTAATCAGCCAGTGCATGTTTTTCTTCTTCAACTGTTTGCTTCACTTGTAATAATCCTCTGCCACCTGATTTTTGGGGCAGGTAGAGTCTATCAGTATCACCACTGTAGTGCATTGTTATTAGTTTCCTGGTTTTTCGGTCCAAAAGGTCCAAATCAGCTTGTGTCCAGTTAACTATACCAGCTGTGTATCTTATAACTGGTATTGCCCAGGTATTTATGGCCTTGATTGTATTTCCACCATTCAATTTAGATTTCAAAATTTTCCTAACTCTGTTGGTGTACTCTCGCCTGACAATGGTTTTTACTTCTCCATGCTTGATATTATCCAACTGCAGAATGCCTAAGTATTTGTAGGCTTCATTTTCGTTGCATTTAATTAGTTGGCCATTGGACATTTCAATTCCCTCACATGCAGTGATTTTGCCTCTTTTTATGGATACAGTGGCACATTTTTCCATGCCAAACTGCATTGAAATATCAGTGCTGAATACTTGGACTGTATTTGTTGTTGTTGTTGTTGTTGTTGTTATTATTATTATTTATTGTTTTTGTATGCCGCCCACTCTCGGAAGACTCCGGGTGGGGAAGACATCAAATGTTTATGAATAAAAAGTATTTTCATATACCGTATTTATCGGCGTATAACACGCAGTTTTAAAACTAAAATTGCAAGCTTAAACCCTGCCTGCGTGTTATACGCCGATACTGCGTGTTATACGCCGGGTCCCAAACTGCCTGCTCCAGCTGATTCACCGGCGCCCATGAAAGGAAGTTTTCTTCCCTACTGAAACAGAAGCCGCAGCAGGAGAGCGAGGCTGCTGCCGGCCGTTTCACCTTGCGCAGCGAATTTGACTGGGTCCCGGGGCTTCTGCCGGGCGGCAGAAGCCCGGGAAGGCGAAAGGAAGTTTTCTTCCCTACTGAAACGGACGCTGGCCGCAGGAGAGCGAGGCTGCTGCCAGCCGTTTCACCTTGAAGGTGAAACGGCCGGCAGCAGCCTCGCTCTCCATGGATACTTTGACCTTCCCACAGTTGCTTTTCTGAGCAACTGGGAGACAGAAGGGACGCAATCTCCTTTCATTCTCCCTCTGCCTTATTCACTCGTTCGGGCAGCAGAGAACGAAAGAAAATTGCATAGCCAAGGACAAAGGAGCCTGCAGCCTCCTTCATTCAAATGTTCAGGCAGCGGGGATGGGGGGGGGGCTTTCTCGCATGCCTTCTTTCTCTGAAGCGCTGCAAACCTTGGGATTGTGTAGCAGCCAAAGATCGCCTGGTTAAAAAGGAGGAAGAGGAGGCTCCACTAGTCCGGAGCCCATCCGCGGTGGCAGGGATCCCCCACACACATACACACACACACAAGGAGGGAGGAGAGACAGAGAGAGAGACAGACACACACAGAGAATGACAAGAGAGACAGAGAGAGGGAGGGGGGGAGATAGAGGTAAAGAGCCACACAGAGAGTGAGAGACAAACAGATACAGGGAGAGGGAGGGGGAGAGGGAGGGAGTGTTTATGCACAGAAGGAAGATTTAAAACTTCGGAGTGAATCCGGGAAGAGGGAAGAGATGGAGGACTGACTTTTCACTCCGATTTCTGAGCCCCCAGCTGTTAGTGATGGAGAAGGACGAAGGAAGAGATTGCATTTTTGTTAGGCTGAAAGAGCTGTGGCGTTTTAAAGAAGTCCCGTTCTTTTTATTTAAGCACGAAAGGAAAAATCTCCAAAAAGCCCGGGGAAATGTTCCTTGCAAAGCATCACGGTCTCAGAGAATGCAAATGAAGGTGCTTATCTCCCTGCCCGGCTCGGAGTCATGCTGAGTCCTATTCAGAGGGCGGAGGGACGCTGTGCTTTTTTTTTTTGTTTGTTTATGTTCTCACAACCATGCAAAGGTGGGTTTTGTGCTACAAGGATCTTTCTTTCTTTCTTTCCCTGTCTGCAGTTCCTTGCAGTTGCTTCGGTTTAAAGCACCGTTTCTCATTCCTTGCAAAACTGGGGCAGGACTGCCTCTCCTTGCAGCAGGCTCGGTTGCAAAATGTTTCCCTGATTTGGTTTATAAGTTCGCAGCAAGGCAATCCAACAAATAGGAAAGTTTTAATAAGATTTTCTGACTTTATTTGGTCTCTGCTGCCACCCCCAACCCCAACCCCTCCTAAGGAGAGAGTGGGAAGGAGAGGAAGGAAGGAGGGAGGGGGAAGGAAAAGAAGGGAGGGGGGAGAAGATGGAAGGAGAAAAGATGGAAAGAAGGAGGAAGATGGAAGAAGAAAGGAAGAAAAAGAAGAAGGGAGGGAGAAAAGAGGGAAGGAAGTGGGAAGAAAAGGGGAAGAGAGGGAAAGAGCAGAAAGACGAGGAGGATGAAGTTGATAGGCAAGAGGAAGGAGGAAGGAAGGAAGAAAGAAAACGGGAGGGAGAGAGGAAAGAAGAAAAGATGGAACTAGAAAGGAAAGAAGGGAGGGAGGAAAGAGGAAGACAGGGAAAGAGCAGAAAGACAAAGGTGAAGGTAGATAGGCAGAAGGAAGGAAGAAATAGGAAGGAGGGAAGGTGAAAGGATGGAAGGAGGAAGGAACAGAAGCGAAGAGGAAGAGAGAAATGGAAAGAGCAGAAAGACAGAAAAGATAGATAGGTAAAAGAAAGGAAGTTGAAAGAATGGAAGGAGGAAGGAAGAGAAAAGGAGGAAGGGAGTGAGTGAGGAAAGAAGAGAGGATGGAAGGAGAAAGGAAGGAAGAGAAGAAAGTTTGCCTTTTAAGAGGAGTTAATGTTATAATTCATGTTCTAATGTTATAAATTTTAATCCAACATTAAGTTCCGAGCTTCCAAGTCATTTATTTTTAATGAAAAAAAATTTTACTCAAATTTTTGTGTTAAAATGGGGGGTGCGTGTTATACGCCGGTGCGTGTTATACGCCGATAAATACGGTACATTTCAAGCTGAACTGACAACTTCCCCTACAGTCCAGAAAGTGATTTCATTTGGCATCTGAACTTGAGACACAATAATAGTTATAACTGAGATCAAGCCACAACTGGGTCTTTCTGGCTGATTTTTTAATGGAACAAAATGTATTCTATTGTTTAGTCTGAAATTGTTTTGTGGTTCTATTCCATAAATCAAGATAAAAAGATGTCATAGTTTCTATGGATGAACACAACCCCAAAAATTACTAAGCTTGTTTTGTGGCAAATTCTGGAATAAAGTATACAACATTTTGTTGCACCTGCAATTTTGGGTATCCATCTAGTATAATTTTATTTGAAGTTGAAGCATATTAGAGTTTTATAATGACAACCAGTATTATATTAACATAGAATAAGCAGAATGAAATTGTGCTATAATAAATAGTCCTCAGTTAAGTACATGAAACAGAGATGAAATGTTGTGGATTTCCCTTCCCACCTCATGATTAAACTGTTTAACCCCAAGCCAAAAAAGCCCCTGCCCCTAGTCTCTGCCTATTATATAGCTATTTACTAGCTATAACTGTGCTATAT